>NC_142081.1:36270618-36573458 GCF_054644295.1 Miniopterus natalensis | reverse complement strand
CATAGACTTTCTTAGATACTCAAATGAAAAGAATGGGTGGTTTACCCAGTTAATGGCAAATCTGTCAGCCAATAGCAGAGAAACCCTTAGTAATGATAGTGGACACAAGATAAGCCTTATTTCTCTTTACATAGATCGTAACCAGTTCACAGCTGGCCTAGTGGCTCTACCTTGTCAATAAGGACCCAGATCCTTCCTGCTCACCCTGGAGTGTAGCCTAGGGGTTCAAGATGGAGCTCTGTGGTCAATATGACTACCCTCCAGGCCAGTAGCAGGAAGAAGGGGAGACAAAGGGCACAACCCCTTCCTTCAAGGATACTTCTGCTTATATTTCATTGGCCAAAACTTTGGACTGAGCTGCAAGGGAGGCTGAGGAATGTATCTTTCAGCTAACTATGCCCAGCTAAAATTGAACATTCTCTGGGTCTCTGTTAAAAACAAAAACAAAAATTGTTATTACTAGTGAAGAAGAGAAGAAGGGGTATTTGGAGGCAAACTGTGGTCTCTGTGATCTGATTTATACTCAAGGGCAGGAGAACAGCTGGCCAGAATCCCAAAGCTCCCTCAGGCCCAATGAGGATTTGGTAATTCTGTGATAGTCTGTATTCTAGTGTGATAAATTTTAGTTTGTAAGAAACATTAACTTCACAGAACCGTGTCCAGGGGCTTGTAGATCGTGGCTGCATCCAGCTCTGGATGGATGGAAGAGTTAGGCTACTCTAATGGATAAGTCAGTATTCCATCTTGGCCCTGTGAGGCTTTGCAAAGTGGTTAGATGTTTGTTTGATTTGGGGGCCTATAATTTTCTTGTAGGACTGAGATGATTGGGTCGCTAACCATGCTGATGAAAGCATAGCTGTTAAAGCCTAATTTTATTTATTTATATTTGTTTGTTTTTACATGTTCCTTATCTTCAAGCATATGAAAGCAGAGTCAGAGATCTTTGTGGCTTTAAAAGCCCTTGCATCTTTCACCCCACTTTATTGTCTCCAAACCCTTTGAAAATAAGTTGAGGCAATAATTGATTTATCTACCAGTTTATACTGCAAATATTGTCACGGTGGTTTATTTTGCAGTATTCTTTATAAAACAGCAGTCTCTATAAAGGGACTTCTTTATAGAGAGTTATACTTTTTTTTTTTTTTTTGGTCTTGAAGAGCTAGATATCAGAAATAAGAACCAAAGGAGATAATTTATAGTATTTTGTGGGGGTTTTTGGTAATTTAAAATTGTTTCTTGATTTTAGTAAAAAAAAAAATCTCTGTATTGAACTTATTATGGGTTAGTCTTCCTTCCCCAGGTTTTCTCTTTGCCCTCTTTCCTTTTTTAGATGGTAACCTGATCCTACTTTATCCATAGATAAAAATATTCCCCAAAGCTAGCAGAAGTCAAGGTTTTTAATATAATGTCTTCAGAACAAGCTTCAACCAGCGTTGACTGCAGCAGTGTTGTAATGCTCTGCTTTTCTTGAGTCATGCACTCTAGTTAAACTGCAGCTCTCAGACACTGCTTCATTCTTGGGGGTCAGTGACCTCAAGGGGCTCATCTACACAGACGGTCCTGAAAGAGTACATGGCACCTTGGCATGAAACAAGACCTGATCAGAGGGTGGGGGAAATGGGCACTGAAAATAAAATAGGATGCACTCCGAGATGAACAACAAGAATGAAGTGCGATGGAAGGTCAGGAAAGAATTAGGAAAGGACTGAAATTGGGATTGGAAGTGGAAGGGGGTGGGAGTGAGGGTGGGAAGAGGTCAGGCAGAGCCAGTGGCTAGGAAGCCATCTCACCATCTACATAGGTACAGAGCTCCACTCTCCAAACATTTATCTTCCATCTTCACATTTTAAAAAGTAGCAAGTCTGTGGTACTTAATTTAGGATGCCACTCGTGAACTCATTGATATAATTAACAACTTAGACATGGCAGTCCCTCCCCCTGGACTTTATAGATATGATCCTGAAGAATTGTGCGTAAAGTGAGTAGTTGTAAATAAAGCCGTGTTTCAGGCAGAGTAAATGAAATGATTATTTCTCTTGCTGGATCAGTAACACTGCAAAGCCACACCTCCTACTGCAGTGTCTCTGCAGTTTAATAGGCCTTGGTGATTAGAGTTAACCAGAAAGCTGGTGTATGAGCCCACCAAGAACACTTGGTAAACTCGGGGTCTTTAGTCCTGAAGGGTTATATAATTTACCATTCTTCTCCCTGCTTGCCTTTCACTCATCTGCCTAGGGCACTTAGCACAGTATCTGACAATAGTAGTACCCAATAAATAACAACAGTAGTAAGTATATGGTCACCCTTATTATTTTTGAATTTATTTCATAAACTATGATAATTTTAATAACTTGCTTTATTAATGTGGCAGCACATCTTACTATAACTGACTCGGTAACATTCTTCATTTCCCCCCCTAAGGATGGAAGGCGAGAAGGTGCGGGGAGTTGGAAAAGCAAACCCCATATTCTGGTCTGCCTGGCAGCCCAAGGCAGTGCTGGACTGAAGAGGTAGAGGCTGGACTAGCCAGGCTCGACTGCAGCCACTCTTTCGAGATCCTCAATTACGATGAACCTGCACATCTGACAGCTCCTGAATTCTCTCATGCATTCTTCCTCGTTTTCTTTCTCAGGGTGTCTGAAACCCCCCCCCGGCACTCCAATGGCCAGCAACAACACTGCCAGCATAGCACAAGCCAGGAAGCTGGTGGAACAGCTGAAGATGGAAGCCAACATTGACAGGATAAAGGTAAGGACAGAATAACCCACACAAGGGGCATGCCTGGCCGCAACCTATCATTTACTACTTCCAGAGTGAGTGAGGATGGAAGAGAAACTTAATCATCAGGCAGAAGTTCATTTTTCTAATGTCTTGGCTTTCTCTAGATTTCTCCAGCATAATATAATAGTGTAAATTAAAATTGATTATCCATCTAGGATTAAAAACAAAACAACAACGAAATAAAACAGAAATAAAACATAGGCTCCTGCCTGGCCAGGTGTGGCTCAGTGGTTGAGTGTCGACCTATGACCCAGGAGATCACAGTTCGATTCCCAGTCAGGGCACAGGCCCGGGTTGCGGGCTCGATCCCCAGTCAGGGGCGTGCAGGAGGCAGCTGATCAATGACTCTCTCATCATTGATGTTTCAACTCTCTCTCTCCCTCTCCCTTCCTCTCTCTGAAATCAATAAAGATATATTAAAAACAAAGAAACAAAAAGAAAACATGGGCTCCTGACTGAATTCTAGCGAAGGAAATCGGAGAACACATAAAACATAGCAGTCAGCCAGTCAACCTCCCTTACCTTCTATGAGCTTCTTATTTGGGTTTTAATTTTTTTCTGTCCTGATTTAAGTTCTAAGTTTAAGTTGCCCGTTTTTCATGTCTAATCATTCTAATTCACCATTGTAGGTTGTTGTTTTTTTCTTTATACCTTATTGTATTTTTTAATCCAAAACAAAAATCACGCATGGTCTCCCTGAGAAGTCAAACAGCATAGAGATTGAATGGAACTTAGCCTACTTTTTACCTTCTTTCGCTCACTCCCCAGATCTAACCTGACTGCTTTGCCTTACGCTGGGCCTAACTAATTTGGAACCAAGACTTTAAATCCAAACTCCTTGTTGTCAGATTTCAAATGTACAGTTTATCTACACAGTGTCCTTATTAACGGATAGCTCCTGCAGGGTTGGGAAAGTGAATTTTTGTCAACCACCAAAACTTTCCCAGAAGAACCAAACATTTTATGAAATGGGACTCAGAAACATATCTTATTTTGCTAAAATAAAACTAGAACATTTTCCAAATGCTTTTTTTATAAACTAGAATATTTTCCCCATTTTCTCTATACCTGACTTGGCAACCTGGACAATCCAGCCTCCTTTGGAGTGTGCTTCTAGAGTGGAGATCAATAAATTATGGCTCATGAGCCAGAGTCAGCCTACTGCCTGTTTTTATAAATAAAGTTTTATAGGAACACAGCTGCACCCATTCATTTACATATTGTCTATGGCTACTTTCACACTCCAACAGCAGAGTAGAGTAGTTGCAGCAGAGACTATGGGGCCCACAAAGCATAATATATTTACTCTCTTACCTTTTACAGAAAACTTTGCTGCCCCCTGGTCTAGAGCAATGGTTCTTGGCCCATCTGTACATTCAGGTCACCCAGGGAATTCTGTCAATGGACCAATTCTAAGACCATATCCTAGACCAATTAAATTAGAATCTCTTGGGGTATGATTCAGGCATGAGTATATTTTTTTAGTTATTGGTTAATGTCAATGTATAGCTGAGGTTGAGGACCTTGGTCCTAGGGGAAGGGGTTAGTTCCTTTTAACTCCCATCAGATATGTGCCAGAGAGTGGAGGGAGAGCTGGTGTTCCCTCATAAGTAAGCTTTTCCATCTATCCTAAATCTCCTTTGTAAAATCTGAGTCCTGCTAATGGGCCACAGGATGGTAAACAGCTTCTACTCTTCTTGCAACAGCTTCGCTCTTCTTTATTCACAAATGAGGTAAATAAAGGTCCTTCACCGTCTGCCTTGCTCCTGTGCCACCTTCCTCGTCACCTCTTTTCCCTTCGCCTCTCCTTGTATACGCCCTTGCTGAAAAAGTACAGTGTGTCAGGTGGGCACAATAATTGCTGAGAGAAGTGAGGTGGTCTGAGGATGGCGGCATCCAAGAGTTTTCTGCAGTTCTTCCTTTTGTGGGGATGGGGGGCAGTTTCTGCTCATAAACCTTCTGGAAAAGTCCACTTTCCCTTTTGGGGTGGCCCAACTAAGAGAAAAGTGTTTGTGAAGAACTATTGTGGTTGGCATTTCCTGTTATTATTCAGCATCCCTGGGCCTGCCTTCCGAGGGAGGTTGTGATAGTATTGATGGGGATGAAAAGCTGACAGTGAGAGGAAGAAGAAAGATAGAGGCCTTCTCAGCCATAGCTCAGACCTTTATCATTCCTCGCCTGACTATTAACTGCAAGGGGCTTTTAGCTGATCCCTGAAAGCCCATCTCAATTACCCTCCCTGTCGCTGCCAAAGAAAAATTTCCTTAAAAAATTTCATTATATTCCTCTCCTATTGAAAATCTTTTTGTGATTGCCATCACCTGTAAAATAAAATTCAAACTCTCTATTTAAAAATTATTTTTTCATTACACTTGCCATACAATATTATATTAGTTTCAGGTGTTCAACATAGTGATTAAACATTGACATACCTTACAAAGTGATCACCCCTGTAATTCTAGTACCCATCTGGCACCATGCATAACTATTACAATATTATTAACTATATTCCCTATGCTGCACTTTACATCCCAATAACTATTTTTGGGATGTAACTTTCAATTTGTGCTTCTTAATCCCTTTCACCTTTTTCAATATCTTATAGTTTTCCAAGTACAAGTCTTTTACCTTCTTGGTTAAGTTTATTCACAGGTATTTTATTCTTTTTAATACAATTGTAAATGGGATTGTTTTCTCAATTTTTCTTTCTGATTATTTGTTATTAGTGTGTAAAATACAATCTATTTCTGAATATTAATTTTATATCTTGCTGCTTTACTGAATTTATTTATTAGTTCTAATAGTTTTGGGGTGGAATATATAGGATTCTCTCTATATAGTATCATGTCATCTGTAAATAATGACAGTTTTACTTCTTCCTTTCCAATTTGGATGCTTTTTATTTCTTTTTCTTGTCTGATTGCTGTGGCCAGGACTTCTATTCTTATGTTTAATAAAAGTGGTGAAAGTAAGCATCCTTGTCTTATTCCTAATCTTAAAGAAAAAGCTTTCAGTTTTTCACTGTTGAGTCTGATGTTAGTTGTGGGTTTGTCATATATGGCCTTTGTTATGTTGAGGTATGTTCTGCCATCCCCACTTTGCTGAGAGTTTTATCATAAATAGATGTTGGGTTACGTCAAATGTTTTTTATGCATCTATTGGTATGATCATATCATTCTTATCCTTCATTTTGTTTATGTGATGTATCACATTATAAAATTCAAATTCTTTAGAAGAGTATGCAAGGTCCTTCTAGACCCTGCCCATCTTTCAGCTTCATTCCCTTCCTTTTGTCCACTTGTTATACTGAACCACTTAATTCCCTTGATGGGAATTTCAAATGCCTAGAACGTTCAGTCTCCTCCTCTCTACCTTTCTGTTTTATTAACATCAATGAATTTACATATCCTTGAAGACTCAAGTCAATCATTATATCCTTTAAAAAGCTCCCCCAAACCCTCCTCCTAAAGTTGAATTTTTGCTATTTCTTCAGTTGTTCATTTATTCATTTTTCTGATAAATATTTTACTGAGAGCTTTCTAAATTTCCAGGCTTCATTAGGTACTAGTGATATAGAGATGGGTAAAGATGAAGACATGATTCTTGTCCTCAAGGATCTTTTTGTCTAGTGAAGGGTTACACAAACTATGAACAAGACCTATCAATGATGCCAGTAAGATATCCAAGGAGCATAATTACCAAATATTGTAAGAAAGAAGCCAACAGAACACCCTGATTATCTTTGTATACTACTTCTAAAGAAACCAAACAAATCACTATTAAAAGAGAGACAAAACATCAGCCTAATCAACTGAGCTCCAAGGAGTTGTCTTCCTAGGTGATCTTCTCATTCAAACCTCCAAATCCCTCTTGATGTCATTAGATCTTAAATTGTTGGAAGCACAGCAGCAGCCTGTATTTCAGCATTTGCTCTGCACATCTGAGCCAGGCTGGCATGCTGTGAAGTGTCAGATTATTTTTAGTTTAGCTGTTGGATAAAATTGCGGCTGTGTTGACACAGTTGTCAGCTAACTGGTTTAGGGTTTGGTTATCTGCCTTTGGGGTCCCTTCAGGGCTTCTGAGCATTCAGGCTTCTGTACCTGCTTTCCATGCATGATACTGTCAGCAGGAAGGGGCTTCTCTCTGAAGAGCCCAGGTTGTGATTTTCTAGTCGGAGTAGTGACCTGCTCGAGTCATCATTTCTGGCTGCAATGGCTTCGCGCACATCCAGCAGAGCCTACCGTGGCTGAGGCCACAAGGAACGGGGGTAAAGGGGCACAGCTGGCCCTGGAGCTGCCGAGGGTCCCTTAAGCAGGAGGTGGCCTATATCTCATGTGGCCTCCAGAATAACTCAGGCTGCATAGAGTAGCCCTACTGTAAAAGGATCTGAATAGTGTATTCATTTTTAAAATTTCTTGTTTCCTATCCCTTTGCATCACAGATCCTGGGAGATTTGGGCTAAGGAACCCATTATCTATTCATAAGCCTCAGGCATATATATTATACTCTCAGCCTTTCTGTGTTTTTTTGTTAGTATTTCATTCAGGGACAGAAGGTAAAATCAAAGGGAGCTGAGCAGGGGTCTGGGGGCAGGGGCAGGGAGGGTGTTGTGGAGACGTGACACACAGATATGTGAAGCAGCAGTACACTCACACTGAGGCGAATGAAAGAAACCCTGTGCTGAGAGAGCATGCATAAAAGTAAAGGACAGCAGGACTTCAGTAAAGCTATTTATTCATCACTATGTTGGGAGTCTTTGGGTTTCTAATAATAGGAACCTAACCCAAGCCAGCTTAAGCAAAAAGAGGGGGTTGATTGTAAAAGATAGAGAGTGTCTCAGAACCCAAGAGCAGAAATGTCGCTGGGTTAGCAGTGGACGTGAGAACTGGAAGGCCATCAGGAACTGTGCGCTCTCTGCTTCTCTCTGTGTGTCTGCCTCTTTCTTTTCCCGGGAAGAACAGATTACTCAGCTACCTGTTCCATGTGGCAGACACAGGATGACTTCCCATGGCTCCCAGGATCACATGTCACAGTTCCAGCTCCATGAATAAAGAAATAGATTGATTCAATCCCTTTTAGTCTCAATTCCGTATTCCTGGAGTGGCATCTCTGTTCTAGCAAGAATGAGCCATCTGCCGCTACAATCAACTGACATTAGAATTGAACCACATTGAATAGACATGGCTCCTAGGAATGAACCCATTCCTATGGATGGGAAGGGGATAGATATTTAAGGAGGGGAGAGAATCACTGTAAGCTGAGAAAATGTTCTGTGACAGAAGCCATTGTTATATCGTGAAAGATAATGTAAGAGCAAAAGAAAGCCGAGGCTGGGAGAGTGGGTGAAATGATTGCTTCTTTATTAACTGGATGCTCCATAAATTGACCCCATATAAAATTGTCAAACTTATTTCTCATTTCTCCCGAAGGATCCCAATAGACTGTTTCTCATCGCAAGAATATGCTGTGCAAATTTCCACCTCTCTGGAAATTCCAAGTCCCTCACTAAGAACACCCTTCCTTTTATTCTTTCTCTATTATAGATTATTTGGTTTGTGTCCCTCTCAAAAACGTGTATGTTGAAATGCTAACCTCCAGCATGATGGTATTTGGAGGTGGGGCCTTTGGGAGGTTATTAGGTCATGAAGGCAATTACAGAAGCCACCTCAGGGAGATGCCTTACCCCTTCCACCATGTGAGGACACAGTAATAAGACAATCATCTATGAGCCACGAAGCAGACGCTCACCAGACACCAAATCTTCCAGCACCTTGGTCTTGGGCTTCCCCACCTCCAGAACTGTGAGAAATAAGTTTTGTTGTTTATAAGTCACCCATCTATGGTATTTTGTTATAGCAGCCTCAATAGACTAAGACACTATCCAAATCTTACTCCTCTATTAGGGGTCAGCTCAAATCCTCACTTGTCCATGAATCTTTATTTACATTCTGACCATATGTACTAATCAATTTACTAATTAATTTTACCCTCATCAGATACATTTTTCCAACTAAACCATAAAATCCTCCAAGCCAATGACCGTGTTATCTACTTCTTTGCATCCTTAATGGTCTTGAGATATCCAGGCCATAAGGTAACACTTATTTAGTGGATAGCTTTAAGTTCATGTACTAAGAGTGTCATATGACAAGACACTAGGAACTATTCTACATCACATTTCCAATTATATTTATGGTTTAGGAAATTCCAAGAAGTAAGGTAATCAGCCAAATAAAACTGTGGTAATGGGAGAACATTTAATGGAATATAAAAAAGAAGGGCAGAATTGATCACTTTATGGATAAAGTATATCATGTCATATGTATGATTATAAGTAGCCAGTATTTATAGTATACCTTCTTTTTAAAATAGTTCAACATAAAAAGAACAGACTGATTTTCATAACTGGCAAATATGTGTAACTTACTTTCCAAATATGAACATGTCTAATGATTGAATCATCTTTCTAGTGACTGGCTCATGGTAATTGGAACTGAACTTCACAGAAAGCTGTACTGAGAAATGGACCAGTTAGTCGTCATACTTGTACTAGAGAGGGGACATACATCCTAGGTTTGGGGGCTTTTCAAGTATTTTTCCAGCACTGAATTGAAAGTTTTAACATTTCTTCCCTAAACATGCTTGCATTCAATTTATTAGACAGAATGAGATGTAAGCCTCCTAGCTCCTAGGCCAATTGAGGGTATTTTTGGGATCATGAAATTGGCATCGTATATCCGAGATTTAATGGAGGAAAGGGCTGTGTTCAGAGGTGGCCAGTTCTAATTCATTTGATTTGCTGAAAATGAAGCAAAAATTTATAACTTTACTTCAAATATACATTAATAATTGAACACAAAACTTCATTTTTATAAGAGTTGATATAAATTTTAAAAATTTAATAGAGCCTGGCTGGGTGTGGCTCAGCAGTTGAGCATCGACCTAGGATCCAGGAGATCCTGGTTCGATTCCTGGTCAGGGCACATTCACCGGGCTGCCAGCTCGATCCCCAGTAGGGGATGTGCAGGAGGCAGCCGATCGATGAAGACTCCCTCATCATTGATGTTTCTCTCTCTCTCTCTCTCTCTCTCTCCCTCTCTCTGAAATCAATAAAGATACATTAAAACAAAATTACAAAAAAAATTAATAGATATTTGCTAAGCACCATGTATGTGCTTAGCCTTATACGTTGTGTCTGGAGCTAGAGAAGTAGAACTATAAAGCTCTGATCATCTGAAATCTCTGGGAACTGGATTTTTCCGAGTAGCTTAGTTTCCAGGCCAGATGATGTCTCCCTTCTTTAAAAAATAAAACTATTTTGGATGAAAATTTTGAATGTCTTTTTTTCTTTTATTAAGTAGAGTAAATTAAATATAAGGCACTTTTTCTTGATGACTGTTGTTTTAAAAATTATTCTATTTCCTTTTTAAAAATATTCTATGGATATGTACCATCAATTATCACCTTGGAGGAGTGGGAAGGGAAAGCTCACTTAGAATATTCACATTATTTTATAAACAAAAAATAGTAGATATTTATCTATACGATTCTAATTTCTCTAGAACCACAGTCAAACTTGGATCCTGAGCGCGCCTCACCCACGGCGCCGGGAAGGCCCGTTAGCCTGGCCGCTGCCACGGGCAGTGAGGGGGTACCTGGCGATGCCGCGTCGCACGACTTGCTGCTCTCCTTTCCCAGCATTAGGGAGCTTGCTCTCCAAGGCACCGCCGTTCTCAGTATGATCCCAGAGCATACCAAAGGATACTGAGGTTGCTTCTGCATTGGCTAGTGCGTAAGCTAGATGCGTAAATTTTCCCTTCCTTGAATTATTTGTTAATGATTCAAAGAAAACGAAAGCTTGACAGTAGCCGGCAGCTTTTGACCTGAGTAAAAGATCTTTCTAAACAAATGTCAGACTGATCTCTCCTAGTTTGAAAATTCTATGATCTCTTCCCAGAGGTTCAGAGGTTCCTTTTGCCTTCAGCTGTATTGCCAGGCCTGTGACAGGCAACGGTCAGTGTTCAGTATTACGTCCCATTTTCAAGCCTCCATCTCAGTGTAATTTTTGAGGTTCTTTTAAGCAACAGATTAAAGTTGTCAACCTGGATGGCTCCATTAATGCCAGCACCTCAATGGAAGAAGCACTTGAATGACGATACCTTAATGCACAACTTCCCGCATGAACAGGCAGAGACAGCCTCTCAGTGCTGACTCTCGGCCTGATGGCTTGCAAGCATTTGGCAACATCAGTTTTAAGGTGTGTCTCAAAAGATAGACTGAGGTGGAATTACGTAATTTGAGATATCTTTTTAAAACAAAAGACGCGTCTCAACTTCAGGATGTAATGAAGACAGAGCTATATCCTAGCATACTGGTTAAATTCTTGGGTCTGGTTTTATCCGTACAGAAAACTGCTTCTCAGAGCTGTCAGGGTGTCTGCCTAGAGTAGGTTCCTTTTCTTCTTTTAGAGTCTAACATCACAGCCTGGTGGCCTTTATTGGGACTATCTAAGGTCCTCCTCCCCTTACTCCCTGCTTCTTAGTCTGGTTTGGTGAGGCTGCTGGATAACAGGGTTTTAGCAACTGTCAATCTAGGGAGATCCTTGCTGTTAACAGAAGTAAATTCCTTCACTTGCCCATAAGTTTCATCTCCCTAATCAAAGACATCTCCAGCAGTTCACCCCCCACCACCTGCCTGTCCTGAATCATTTAGGCTATTTCATCTTCCCATCAGCATACAAACGTGATGTTCTTCCTCCATCCTAAATAAAATTTACATTTTTTCCTCTTGAATCTCCCACTTTCTCTCCCAACAACTGCCTCATTTGTTTGCTCTGCAGTGTAGCATAACTTATTGAAAAAGTTGTTTATATTCACTGTCTTTAATTTCTCCTTTCCCTTTCTTTTGAAAAATTATTTTTACTCTGGAAATAATCTCAAAGTTACAGAAGAGTTGCAAATACAGTGGAAAGAGTTTTGTTTTCCCCGGAACCATTTGAGAATAAGTTGTCAACAGATGCCCTATCACCTCTGAATACTTTAGTGTGTATTTTATACAAATAAAAACATTCTTTTTTAAAAAATATGTTTTTATTGATTTCAGAGAGAGGAAAGGAGAAGGAGAGAGAGAAACATCAATGATGAGAGTCATTGATTGGCTGCCTCCTGCACGCCCCCTGCTGGGCATCAAGCCCGAAACCCGGGCACATGCCCTTACCAGGAATGGAACCATGACCTTGTTCATAGGTCGATTCTCAGCCACTGAGCCACGCAGGCCAGGCTAAAAACATTCTTCTATAATCATAATACAATCATCAGAATTAGGAAATTAACATTGATACATTACTATACTACTTTCTAAACCTCACACCCCATTTAACTATTGCAAATCACCCCAGTAATGTCCCTCTTACCAAAAGTACCCAGCTCAGAATCATGTGTTGCATCTAGTTCTTAGACGTTCTTGACTTTCATGGCCTTGACCTTTTTGAAGACTATAAGCCATTTATTTTGTAGATAGTAACTCAGTTTGAGTTTGTCTGATGTTTCTTTACAATTAAATTTAGGTAACAGAACCGTGGCATTAATATACAAGAACTGATGGGGCATTTGTCTCATTGCATTCTATCAGTGGTACATAATTTCAAATTGGCACTTACTAGTAATGTTAACTTTCATTACTTGATTAAGATGGTGTCTTCCAGGTTCTTCATGTAAAGTTATTCTTTTCCCCTTTATAGTTAATAAATATTTGGAGCTTGGGGGAGGGAAATTGAGACTATCACTATCCCTCTCCTCATCAAACATTCTATTTTTTAAAGTTGTATTTCATTATATTGATATGGACCCATGGTTTCTCCTTTTATTCAATGGTTTCAGGGAAATGTATCTTTGAAGCTATGAGGCAGAAAAGAATTTAGAGCTTTTGCAAAGGTAGAGGAGACCTGTTGGGGGAGGAAAGAATGCCACGGCATGAAATGGTAACAATGGGCAGGCCCAAAGCAGGCAGGATCCACAGGTTGTTTTATGATGTTTTAGTTTTCTACAAAGTACAATGGGATGCTATTGAAAGTTTTAAATAGGGCGTAATATGAGCCAATTTATATTTTAAAAATGTCTTTCTAGCTATATATGGAGAATACTACTCCTGGCACAGTTATAAAAGTAGGAAATTCTTAAACAATTTTTGTGCCCTAAACCTGTTTGGCTGCCTGTTGAAGAATATGGTCCCCTTCTCAGATTGTTTTTAAATTACAAAGGAAACTAATTATATTGAAATATAGTTTACCAGAATATTCTTTATTTTTATTTTTTATTTTTTTATTTTTAAATACATCTTTATTGATTTCAGAGAAAGGAAGGGAGAGGGAGAGAGATAGAAACACCAATGATGATAGAGTCATTAATCAGCTGCAACCCGCAATCCGGGCATGTTCCCTGACCGGGAATCGAACCCTGATCGCCTGGATCCTAGGTCGATGCTCAACAACTGAGCCACACCCGGCCGGGCCAGAATATTTTTTAGAAAAATATTTGTGATGTAGTTATATGCATACTCCTTTAGTGGGTCTATAATGATAAAGTGGGTGAGCACAAATGAAATGTTGAGATGTTTGCAAAAATTGTAATATGAGGGAAAAGATCTGATTTCTATTGGCAACTAAGTCACAGAAGCTGCTAATGCTGCTGTAGTGTGTTGTCCACTATAGTGGAAAGAAATGCTATAGTGGAAATGCTATATCTATAGTGGAAAGAAATGCTAAGTTTCCATTGAGGTTAGTGAAAATAAAGATGTAATTTTTTTAAATCAGTGAAGTCCATAGAGTACCCCCCGTATTCTGCCCATGGACCCTGTGTTAGTCTGTTTGAGCTGCTATACAGAATACCATAGACTATGTGGCTTACAAACGGTAGAAATTTATTTCTTACAGTTCTGGAAGCAAAACGTCCTAGACCAAGGTGTTGGTAGATTTGGTGTCTGATGAAGACCTGCTCCCTGCCTATAGGAGGCTATGTTCTCACTCTAACCTTACATGGTGGAAAGGCAATGAAGCTCTTTGGGGTCTCTTTTATAAAGGCACTGATCCTATTTACGGGAGCTCTGCCTTCATGGCCTAATCACCTCCCAAAGACCCCACCTCCAAATATCATCACTTTAGTGATTAGAATTTTGACATATGATTTTGGGGAGACACATTCAGTCTATAGCAGATCCCTTGGGACTTTTATCTTAAGAGGTTATTTCAGTAATTGTGGAGAAAAAAGAATGGAGGCTTGAACTAGGGTGATAGTGGTAGAGATCACAGTAGGGGACAGATCTGAGATATTTTTGGAAGAAGAATCAATAGGACAGAAAAGGGGGAAATTACCTAGAGTTATGGGGGAAGTCTTCATGGAAAAACCAGGCCGAGGGATGCAACATGTAAAAATAAGCAGTGTACAGAATGTTAAAAGGAATAGTTGGAAAGCAAGATTTGCTAGCAGACTCCTGCTGTGAACCACTGGAAGGTGAGGAACCAGGCTGGCAGCTGTGGGCTGGGCAGGACGGGCATGAAGGTTTAAGTCGGGGACCTCGAGACCCTTGGCTCGGCCACGCATGAGTGTGAGACGTAGGACAAACACCTAATGAAGCCTTGACTTCTCAAAAGATGAAGATAGTAATAGCTTGTAACCCGTAATGTTGTTGTAGGGATTAAATGAGACACCATATATAAAGTGGTTAGCACAGTTCCGACGCATAGCAAGGGCAGATAAATATTAGTAGTTATTTTAATGACTGCTAGGATCTGACATTGTTTTGAGATATCACCCCAGGAGATTGCAATCTAGCTGAGGAAACAAGGTAAAGCACGTCATATATTTTGAGGAGGAAACCATTCGGAATCAAGTGTTCAAATAGAAGAGATGAACAATCCTAAGCTATTAATTTTGCTCAGGATAGCACTTTCTGTTTCATAACAAGATTTTGAGAATTTCTTCCACGTATTTGTGGGTGAGCATTGCAAACGAGTAATGATGGTGCTGGTCTCTTTTTAACAAGTGAGTTTTAGATATTCCTGTTGTCCAGTCTTTGCTGCTAACAGCTAAGCTCCTGTCTGGTGTAATAATGACTGTGGCTCAGACAGTAAAAGGCACACAGACAAAAAAAGTAATCAAGATTCTGAAAGTCTGTTCTTTGCTTTCATTTAGAGGAGCTAAGACAAGAACAGGATGTTTCCTTTCATTCTGTCATAGTAGCATTTCATGAAGATGCACAAAGAATTTTAATCAACCTTAGAGCTAGCCCTGCATTTGAGTGGTTTGTATGTGGATGACTGTGGCTTAATGGCAAAACGTAACAGCTCAAGTTCTCTTTCTGCTGTGTACTTTGCTATATGACATTGAACAACTCATGCAGTGTGCTGAGCTGAATTTTTCATTTTTAAAAGGGGGATAGGAGTTTCTGCCTCAGGATTATTGTGTAGATCAAAAGAGAAAACTTAAGTCGATGTCTGGAACAAAATAGGAACACAATAAAAATATTTTTATAAGCAATGTAATGCCTATTAAAGAGTGAGACTTTAAGCCAAAACTAAAACCAGAGACAAAGAAGGTCATTATAAAATGATAAAAGGGTCAATTTATCAAGAGGATATAATAATCATAAATATATATGTACCCCAAACTGGAGCACTAAATATATTAAGCAGATATTAACAGACCAGAAGGGAGAAATAGACAACAATACAATAACAGTGTGGAACTTCAATACCCTACTTTTAACTATGGCTAGATCATCCAGACAGAAATTCGAGGAAATGTTGGACTTGACCTTAACTACACATTAGACCAAATGAACCTAACAAACACATACAAAGCATTTAATCCAACAGCAGCAGATATACATTCTTCTCAGGTGCACACGGAACATTCTCCAGGATAGGTTAAAGAACAGGTCACAAAACAAGTCTTAGCAAATGTAAGAAGAATGAAATCATACCAAGAATCTTTTCCAACCACAGTGGTATGAAACTAGAAATCAGTAACAGGAGGAAAAGTGGAAAATTCACAAGCATGTGGAAATTCAACAACACGCTCCCGAACAACCAATGGATCAAGAAGAAATAAAAAGGGAAATCAAAAATATCTTGAAGCATCCAAAAAAAATGGAAACACAACATGTCAAAACTAGTGGGATGCAACAAAAGTAGTTCTAAGAGGAAGGTTTACAGTGATAAATGCCTACATTAAGTGGAAAAAAAGATCTAAACCTAACTTTATACCTCAAAAAGCTTTTAAAAAACAGATTAAGCAAAGCGCTGGCCAGGTGGCTCAGTTGGTTGGAGCTTCGTCCCGTGCACCAAAAGGTTGCAAGTGTGATTCCCGGGTGCCTAGGTTGTGGGTGCGATCCCCAGTTGGGGTGTATACTGGAGGCAACCGATCTCTCTCTCACTATCCCTCTCTCCCCCCCAAAATCAATAAAAATATATCCTCCTTCGTGTGAGTATTAAAAAAGCAGATTAAGCACAAAATTAGCAAAAGGAAGGAAACAACAAGGATCAGGACAAAAATAAATAAAACCCAGAAAAACAATAGAAAAAAAAGTCAGTGAAACTAAGAGCTGGTTTTTTAAAAAGATAAACAAAATTGACAAACCTTTAGCTAGACTAATAAAAAAGAGGAAAGAAGAGACAACTGATACCACATAAAAAGGACCATAAAAGAATACTATGAACAATTAAATGCCCATAAATACTATGAAAATTAAATGCCACTCTCAGCGCTGTGCAGATGCAGAGCTGAGACTTGCGCGACCCTGACCATGAGCGTCTCCTTCAGTTCTGTACCCTGAGTGCCTTATTCCCCTCGCCTTTGCCCTGGACCTGCTTGCGACAGTCCTGAGGTCAAGATCATCAGCTCCCTTCTTTGCAGATGAGTAAACAGAGGTTATGGAGGTTGAGTAGCTTGCTTCGCTTTCACGTGAGCCAGTAAGTGGTGGGGTTAGGATCTGAACCTGAATTCTTGAGGGGAGTTGGACACCAAAGCCCGGGCCTTGACTGACTGCCCCCGCATCGATGCCTCCTCTAAAGTTTCGGTTGTTGTCTTCCTTTCCAGGTATCCAAGGCAGCTGCGGACTTGATGGCCTACTGTGAAGCTCATGCCAAGGAAGACCCGCTCCTGACCCCCGTTCCGGCTTCAGAGAACCCATTTAGGGAGAAGAAGTTCTTCTGTGCCATCCTTTAAGTCTTCACGAGGAGCCTGAAGAGCCTCGGGGCTCCTGGGACACTGATGTAGAGTTTTTAGCAAAGTGGGCACCTTTCTAGTCCACAGCATTTAAATAGAGGGAGGAGAACCATCCTGGAAACTCCAGGCTATGCATGTTTAAAGAACTGGTCCCCTTTATGACAATGAAAGCCAATCCACACCCCCAGTTAAGAGCTTTGATATCTGCAGAATTGCCTGGAGGAAGGGACTGTGTAAAGATAAATCCGTGTCATTTCTTTTCTGCTATCCCTCCCCGAACCTTATGTTTCTGCTTCATATTTAAAAAATAAAAATTCAAACAGACAGCTGTACTGAGCTGAGAGACATATGACCTTCTTGGAATGAGTATTGCCTTTAGAATACCCTTTGAGCAGCTGAGTTGTCCAGTGTAACTGCGGTTTGGTTTAATGGCGTTGATGTCTAGTCTTTGTGCCTTTGTTTCCTTTAATCTTTCTCCCTGGCCCTCCCTCTCTCCGCTCCCCAGTAGAGTAGAACAGAGATGAGGCTGGACTTGTCTGTGAGACTGAACTCCAAGGATGGGCACCCACAGTGTCTAGGGAGCTGTTCCCCGTGGTTTATCCTCATGGTGATAACAAAAACCGTGCCGGTTGTCTGTGTTCTCCTATCACTGTTCCTAACATTTGTACATGATCGCTTTGATTCTGCAAGTAAAAGTAAATCATGTGTTGTGACTGGTGCTTTCATATATCTGTGACAATTTTTGAGTAATATTGCATGAAAATGTCCCCGTGTTACATCCATTCAGAAGTTTTGTTGTTTGACTCTAACGTTTGGAAAAAGAGTAAGTGAGAAAAGAAGCTGGGAAGGAGAACACTCAGTAGCTTGAAAACTGGAATTACTTTAGGGCCTTAGCCACGCCTGAAATACCTCCTGTTTCGCTGGTGTAACCGCCTCCCCAGCAGGATTTCCAGAATCCAAAGCATTTGGGTTTTATGTGGGATCCAGGCCATCGCAGGTACGGCCAAGCAGGAGAGGCAGGGGTCCACCGTGGTTGGAGGCGCTTTTATCAGAGCAAGAGCAGAAATTGCTTCTTTCCCTGAATCACAGAAATTCTAGATTGAAAGAACTCTGTGTGCTCTTAAGAAAAATGTGGCCCTTTTTTTGTGCCACCCCCCCACCCCCCCCCACCCCCCAGTATCAGGAGAAACGGACCCATGACACCAGAGAAAACCCATTTTCAGAATCCCGGCTGTTGGCCCGCCAGGGAGGAGGGGGCAGGTGTGGCCGCCACAGCCTCCGCCAGAGGGGGCCTGGCGCCTCTTTCCACTGAGACGGTCTTTGTGTGTCACTCACCTATTTTTTCCACTAGAATCTTCCCTTTGTTTTTGCTCCCCATCTTGTTCCTGAGAGTCTCTCAGTCTTTATTTACAGCTTCCTTGCAGCTAGAGCCTCTTGGCAAGAGGTGACGTTGAACGTGACTTTCCATGGCAGCTCCGGCCCCGGCGGTGGCAGGAGGCCCTGGAAGCCTGTAGCACCTTTTTCCTGTGCCATTCCCAGGCAAAAGACAGCCTCTCTTGCATGCTCTTGTTCGCCTCAAAATCCCAAAAGACCATTTCCAAAGTAATTGTATTCTCCTCTCTTTCCTTACTCCTATAAAAAAAAAAAAAAAAAAAAAAAATGGATGGAAAGGGAGGAAAAGCGAAGATAAAGAAGACAATATGCCAAGGATGGATTTTGAAACAGACTTGGTAAATATTTTCCTTTGTTCCTTTTTATGGGCATGCTGTTACAAGGATAAACGCATCCAATTAAAGCTCACACCTGGAGTGAAGGGAGTACTGAAATAGTTGTGACAGAAATGAATGCACTTCTAGAACTTCCTCCTGTTCAAACTGTGGGATTTTGTTCTAGTCAGTAGGACACAGATGGAGATTTAGAGGGGAAAATCCCTGGCGGAGTATGTATTAAACTACAGTGTTGTGCCATTAGCTTAGTAATACTGTGGAATCAGCGAAAACCATACCCATTCGTAAAATAAGCCAATATGAACTGAATATGTGGTCACATAAAAACAAGTGTGAATAAGCATTCTTTGTTGGTGATTAAGGCGTCATTATAAGACCCTGATGAATTTCATAATCCACGCCATTTATTTTCCTCAGAAGGACTCTATATTTTCATGTAAATCTAGATCTTTGGAGCAATGAAAACGGAATTCAAACTTTAGGAAGCAGCATAATACAGCTCTGGTAATTAAAAATTAAGAAAGTTCCAAATTTCATGTGGTCTTGTTTGTAAAAGGAGAGGGAAGTTAGTAAATATACAGCCCATCTGAAATTAATTTTGAGTAACATGTTTTGGCTTTTTCATAATTTTATGTCCTACAGTATGGAATTATTATAATACCAGAGTCTTTATATGAGTTTTGGCTTATTAATATTTTTACTTATTAAGCGGGGGAAGCAAAAAGCTTTTTTGATTACTTATGCCTCTAAAGAGTTTTAATTCTTTTAGAAATTCAGCAATCATTTTCACCAGCATAATTTTATCTCAAGGGGCAATTTAATTAAATTATTAAAGGCCACAATTTCTGTGTATAATGTATTGGATAGTAATGAAATCTGCCATAGAATTAGTTAAACAGTAACAATAGCCCTCATATGTAGAAAAAAAAAATCTTGCATCATTCTCAATATTAACTCCAGTTTCATTTTTTTTAAACCAAATACTATTTTATTTAAATCAGAGGTTGTAAATAAGTACTTTGATCTGAGGCTGATTTGCTAATAATATTTGAAAGAGGCTGCTTACCAAGGAAAATTAGAAACCATTTCTTCATACATTCATTCACAAGTGGAATTTTGAGAAACCAAGCATGCTAGCTTAAGGAATTTTTGTACTCTCTCTTTTTTTTTTTTTTTTTTAACATATTTGCTTCTAGCTGCTCCTGGCAACAGTGAATTGTTACATATACGTTAATGTTTTCCCAGCTTAAAAATTGTTCACATTTTTCCTATATAAGATCCATGGAGTGTGTCTTTCAAAGAGAGGGAAATACAGAAATGTTAAAGCAGGAAAACCTGAATGTGATGTGTACATTTTCATCCCACATGGACCATTTATTTGTTTTAATAAATGGAATTTTCAGATTCATTTCATATGCAGTCATTTTTATTGGGAAGGCCTGTGGACCACCTCGCCCATTGGTTAATTCGAGAAGGATGACGACACGTAAGGTGAATGTAGAAATAGGAATTCATTGATTTTTCTTTAGGGTTTTGTTAATAGAGATGCCCTAGGAAGGAAAAACTCACATGAGCTCTTTACAAGCCTTTCTCCCTGGTGTTTACATCTCAGGTAAAGGGCTTGGGCACAGAGGAAGATGGTGGGGACACATCCAGGGCCCCAGTAGGCTGGATCATGAAGACAGATGAGCTGCATTCATACTCTAACATGCTGTAGGTATGCCACACGGGGATTTTTGTTTTCCAAAAAAACCCTAAAACCCTGGCGAGCATGGCTCAGTTGGTTGAGAGTCATCTCAGGAACCAAGAGGTCTCCAGTTCGATTCCCAGTCAGAGCACATGCCCGGGTTGCAGGCCCCAGTAGGGGTGTGCAGGAAGCAGCCCATCAATCAATGTTTTGCTCTCTCTCTTTCCCTCCACCTCCCTCTCTCTAAAGTCAGTAAAAACATATAAAAAAGAAGAACACAGAAAGTGGTCTTCTCCATTAGCTGGTCATGATTTTAAAAGCATACTGGAGAAGAGAAATGCTTAGAAATCTAGAGTCAGCAGTTCCTCAGAGTAATCTTAGTCAAGAAAGCTTTCTATATGTCCTTCAAATTATGCCAGTAAGATATCCTGTTAGTAAAGAAGAAAATGTTGGATCTCCTGGGACTTGGGCAGATCACAGCAGCACCTGTAAACCTCTGATTAAGAGGCCACTGGAGTTGATGCATTTGTCCATTTACATCATTGTTTCTTAGACTATGTTCCCTGGACCACCTACTTCAGAATCACCTGGGGTGTCTATAAAAAAAGCAGACACCAGGCCCCACATTAACTCAGAATTTCTGGCAGTAGCACTTAAGAACATGTACCCGCTGCATGCTATAGTCTGGGGAATAAAAATTTAAGTACAATTGGCCCTTGAACAGTGCAGGGTTTAAAGGTGCTGACCACCACCATCCCCTCCCCCGTGCAGACAAAAATCTGCATATAACTTTACATTTCCCCAAAACTTAACTATTTTTAGCCTACTGTTGACCAGAAGTCTTACCAATAACAGAAACAGTCAATTAACATTTTGTATGTTATATGCATTATATACTGTATTCTCACAATAAAGAAAGCTGGAGAAAACATGTTATTAAGAAAATAATAAGGGATGCCCGGCCGGCCATGGCTCAGCGGTTGAGCGTCGACCTAGGATCCAGGTGATCCGGGTTCGATTCCTGGTCAGGGCACATGCCCGGGTTGCAGGCTCGATCCCCAGTCAGGGGCATGCAGGAGGCAGCCGATCAATGACTCTCTCATCATTGATGTTTCTATCTCTCTCTCTCCCTCTCCCTTCCTCTCTCTGAAATCGATAAAGATATATATATTTTTTTTTAAAAGAAAAGAATAAGGGAGAGAAAATACATTTACATTACTGTATATATTTATTGGGAAAAGTACCCACTTACAAGTAGACCTGCACAGTTCAAACCCGTGTTGTTCAAGTGCCAACTATACAACAGGTAGCTTTTCATAATGCCTAAGGAAAGACACAAACCAATTATAAATATGCTTGCTCTTGCTCCAGTTCCTACAGCGCACAAAGTGGTGTCTGGGAGTGAACATGTAACCGTGGGTGAGAATCTAGGCAGCTCCTGGACATGAGACGCTGAGGAGGAAGCTGCTGGGTTTTAACTCTGCTCCTGTTCAGTGGAGCCCCGTGGGAGGATTGCCTCCAGCTCTGGTTCTTTAATAAGCTGGTCACATTTTAGCGCTCACAATGACGTGGGAATTAGAGCTGGGTCAGCTCCAATCCACAAATTGCAAATAATTTGCCAAGGGAAATCCCTTTCCCTTCGGTTCTGCCCCAAATCTACATTTCTTCTATTTAGAACCAGGAGACTCAGGCAGTTTATTTTTAATGAAGGGGGTCATGGGCTCCCAGGCCTTTCCTCAGTGAGAACTCCTACTGTTTCTCCATGTCCATAATAAGAGAAGCCTGGGGGAGGCTGTGCATCTCCACTCTGAGGTGACAGAAAGATCATGCCGTGTCTGGTGACTTCAATCCCTACTGTACTCAAGCAATAGGAGCCCATCTAGCATGAGCTAGAGAATCAGGATTACACCCCAGAGTTCCTGTGTGACCTTAGGCAAGTCCTTTAACCTCTTCATGCTATAAAATGGGGACAGGAATACCCGATTCACTTGCATCACTAAGTTGTCAAAACCAAATGAAAGAGAGCAGGTAAAGGGTATCATGAAGGAAGATATGATGAATAATCATTAGACACTGCTTGTATAACTTCCAAAGAGGAAAAGACTAGATAGTTCCTTCTCTCCTCTTGACTCGCCTACTTTTTTTAATTTTTTACACCTCCATAGCCCTTGGCTGAGACCCTCAATGCCTCATGCCTGAGTTCCAGCCACGACCTGCTGGTGTGACCACTCTGATTCTCATCTCCTCTGTTCTAAGCCATCCCACTTACCACTGAGTCTTCACTAATCAGGACTCCTTTAGTTGCAAGTGGCAGGAAATAATCGAAACCGGCTAATAACTGATGAGCTCAGAAATGGGTGCTACTTCAGGGTCAGCTGGATCCAAGTGTTCAGATGATGTCCTCAGGTGTCTCTCTCATTCCTTGCCTCTGCTTTCCTCTGTGCCTGTTTAACTCTCAGACAGACTCTTTCCCTGCAGCATCAGGATAGAGTCAGCAGCTCCAGGCTTACGTCTCACTAATTTAGCATTCGGAGAAGAAAGATAATAGCTCCAGCAAAAGTCCCTGGCTGTGTCTGTGAAACTCTTCCTAAGACTCTCAGAGGCTGGATCTGGTTCACGTGTCCACCGATTCCTGAACCTTGGCATGGGAGTAAGGTCACTGTGCCACAGGGCAGAAATATGGTTCTTGGGAATTTGAAATGCTCCTACTAAAGGAGGAGAGATCGAAGGTTAAAGGCAAAAAAAAAAAAAGTGGTGTCAACCACGTCTTGCAAGACTCACTCCTGTAACCTCAGGTTTCCCCACACTCAGGCACAGAGTGCTCTGGCTCACGGTGCTCTTATCAACCCATACGATAGATCCCCACTGGACCGCCTGGCTGTCAAGGCCCACCCTGCTAAACCTACCTCGTTTTCTAAACTCTCTTCTGGTTCATCTTGCCTCCTACCTCCACACCTTTGCTTATGACGTTCTCTCTCCGGAATGCCATTACTCAATTCCTCGAGTAAATAAATCATTTCTCAAGGCCCAGCCTGAATTTCATGTTATCTATGAATGACTTTAGGGAATACTATCTCTTTCCTTTCTTAACTCCTGTTGCCCTGGTTATCAGCTTCAAACAGTTTAGTATTTAGTATTTAGTGTTTGAGGCCTCCAACTTTGAGGAGCTTGTGCTCTAGTGGAGGAAGTAGACAAGTAAATTGTCAATGACTGTTCAGAGTGAGAAGCTCCAGGACAGAAAGCTGAGGGGAGGAAGGCAGAGGGGTATTGCCAACCAGAGAAGGTGCTATTGAAGGCAGTGGCCCATTATATGAGAATCTTGTCTCTCACCGTAATCTTCTCAGGAGTAGAGAACAGGCCACTCTTTTATCTTCCTCAGTGCCTAGCACAGCACTTAGGATCATAGTAAGTACCCAGCAATGATTATTCATGGATCGTGAGCACAGGACAAATGCCTGCAGAGAAATGGGACAAGACAGAGGCATATCTAGTAAAGCTGGCCTTGCGAGCTTGCAAAGGCAGCTAAGAATAAAGCCCTCCCCTGCACAACAGTCAGCAGTCACTCCAGGCACAGAACAATGGGCCAAGCCTCAGGGAGCTTGCGGCCTCTCCTCTCCCAGCCAGTACCAGCTTTGTGTCTCCACAACTTTATGCTTTTCAGCCAGCAGCCCTTGGTCTCGGTGATACCACAACTCTCCGACCCAGAAGTCAGATTTGGTGGGCTTAGGTCTAGATGAAATACACCACTAGCCACATTGCGTTAATCTTAGCCCCAGGGAAAGGGTCCTTCCCACTGGCTATTCACTAAGAACACGATCTCTGCTGATCTTCCACTGGGTCTGCAGGTGGCTATTTAAATTAGACACAAATTAACTAGTTGAATAAAATTAAAAACTGAGTTCCTCAGCCACACTAGTCATATTTCAAGTACCCAATTGCGACATACAGCTAGTGACTACTGCATTGGACAATGACAGAGACTGCTTTCATCACTGCAGGGAGTTCTGTTGGGCAGTGCTGTTCTAGAGCAATTGTTAGCAACCTTTTTTCCACCCCATACAACTGACCGGACATGACTTATCCTTGCGACCAAATTTCAATACACACACACACGCACGCACACACATACATGGAAAAATTAAAAGTATTGTAATAATCTATAATAATCACAACAAATGGCCAGAGGTCATGGTCAATCATACAGGCTGTGATACAGAAGAGACAGGCTGTGGGTTAGGTATCATTCCAAAATTTTACCCCTGTCTCCCATTCAAGAAAGTGCAATGATAACAATCATGAGACAATAATAACAGCAGCAGCAACAACAGTAAAGTGAACACTTATTAAGTATTTATGTGCCAGGCACAGTGCTAAACCTCTTACAGATATTTCAGTGAATGCTCACAATAACTCTAGCATATGGGTGTTGCTTATCTCGTGTAGCAGGTACTTTCTACGCCTCGTGTCACATCCGGTGACCCACTTCTGATCTCAGCCACAGCTGCGGTGGAGATTTCTGTGCTCGCTCACTCCCCACCCCACCCGGGGATGAGTGCCCCTGGGGCAATCCTCAGCCAAGGAGGGACAAATGTCTCAGGCACCTACCCTTCAGAGGATAATTCTGTAGTCTATTTTATATGGCGTTTCAGAGGGTCTCTGGCAGGATGAGCCTCAATTATCCAGAACAGTAACCAGCCTAGTAACTCGCCACAGTGGCCTTTCCTCTTCACTTGTCTCATTATTTTTATTCCTACATGTCCACTCTCTGGGATCACCCTCACCACCAGCCCCAGGTCCTTGACTTAGGCTCTGCACTGGGGACACTCAAGCGAATTCAACCCCATTTTACACCGAAGACTCTGAGATTTAAATAGGCCTTTCTCCAAGCTTCCATTGCTACTAAGTGGGAGATCAAGGATATGTACCTGGCTGTGTCTCGATTTCAAAGATTTAACTCTTAACTACTATCTTATAGGAAACGGGGATGCAAGTATGGAAGAGGGAGGTATAAGAAAAGCTCCGAAGCTGTACTTATTTACAGAATAAGCAGATTGTTTGTAAAAGCCTCGAACCTCTGAATGGCTCCTCTGCCTGAACAGAGCCGAGCGTCACCTTTTGTTCACTGTGCCCGCCTGGTGCCTGGGAAGCGCTCGCCTTGCGCGGAGCACAGAGCCTGGAATCGGGGAGCCGGGGCCAGGAAACCAAGAAGGGTGATTTTAACGGTGGGCTAGAGTGTTTCTTTTCCTTCAGGACTTCAGGAGGGGAAAGTTTCTTCCCTTTCCAACTACTGTGCTAACAACTGCTTCCCTGTAATCTCAGAACCCAGGGCCCTTCCAAGGGCCAGAAGCGCGGTCTGAGTGGCAATGGGGGGTTCCAGGGGCTTCATCTGAGAGAAGGGTGGGAAGACTCTCGGGACAAAGGCCCCTGCCAGTGCAGCTTCAAGGTCTCACCCAGAGCTTCTCTGGGAACAGCTAAGATTGGTGCTCGTTTCCTTCCCCCACCCCCACCCCGTTTCCTGCCCAGCTCCAGGGCTGTGCAGCATCCCAGGCGGCCAGTCACAGAGTCCCAGCTCAGATCCAGATACCCCTGCAATCGCACACCACGGGCAGGGGGACACGCTTACTGTCCCAGAGTGCTCGAGAAGGCAGACGGGCACTTGGGCACTGGGAAAAAAGGGACAGTGCAAGGTGCTGGCCCGTCCCCGCATCAGAAACCACTCCTCCCACCTGCAGGTTATCTGGGTGTACTTAGCAGGTCCCAGAGTGTTTCACAAACTCTTGGGTGTCCCTGAGAACCTTTGTGTGGATGTGTGTGTGTGGGGGGAGGGTCTGCTAGGTCACTATGTTTATGATATACTATGATATTTGCCTTTTCTACTCTTACTCTCTTAGGCGTATACAGTGGAGCTTTTAGAGGCTAAATGATATTGATGTCAGAACAGACTGAATGCAAATGCATACGTGAGAACCCAGCAATCTTCTAGTAAGCCAGTCATTAAAAAGATTTGCAAAAGTCTAAAACAGTGCCACTCTTCTCACTGCATTTTTATGTTTGGGAAAATATAGTTATATTTCGTAAGTATATGTTAGTTATGTTAACATGTAATGGGTTTGTTGTAGTTATTTTCAGTGAATTTAAAAATGCATATTTTTTAAAATCTTAGTTTTAATTTCTAATATGGTAGATAGCAATATATAGGTCCCCAAATCTTAATAACCTGAGGTGATTTTCAATCATTTTAAGAGTGGAAAAAGGTCCTTAGACCATAAAGTTTGAGAACTGCTGCCTTATAGACAGTTTTTTAGTTCAACCCCATATTTTGCAGATGAGAAAATGTATCATTCCAAATCTTACAGCTATTTAGTGACAGAGTCATGGGTAGAACGTGAGTGGTGAGGAAAGGTGACTTGAAAGGGCAAGACAAACATTTTAAGTCATCCCCTTGGATGCTGTTCAAATGTTTCCTAGGAAAACACTCCTGAATTCAATTTCACAGTTAAATAGCGTGTTGAAAGAGAATTTTCCACAGAAGCAAAATCTTGACTCTCATGCAGGTGTGAAATGAACGCATGTCAAAGATTTTCTTTAACTTACTATTAATAAGGAACCCAGGCAGATGTTACAACTGGTTCAAGGCAAAGGTAAAAAAGCAGAGACATTTTAAAATCAGGAACGGCAGACTGAATCTGCAAAGGGATACAAAACTGGTTTCTTTCACAAAGGGTGAGAGAAGTCATGGAGCCTCCAATAGACTGAACTTAGTTTCATGACTACAGCAAGAACTAGTTCACACTGTATCTACAACTCACAGTTATAAAGTCGCTCAAAGGCAAAGAAAGATACAGAGCCCCCATCAAATCAGGCTCAGATAGCTTGGAAACGTGTGCTCTGAGCAGTGCATAGCTTCCCCTTAAAGCACAGGTTTTACTCTACAATTGAGGCTCCTTTAGGTAAAGGCACCAAGCTAAGCTAAATGAGTCAGAAAAACAGGAACTTGGTGTGTGCTTGCTCTCAAGGATCTTACAATCCATTCCTTTACTATATGCTGTAGAGAGAATATTTTGTGTCTCCCCAACAGTCATATGTCAAAATCCTACCTCTCAGTGTGATTGTATTTAGAAGAGGTGGATGCCCAGCCGGGCGTGGCTCAGCGGTTGAGCATCGACCTAGGATCCAGGCGATCGGGGTTCGATTCCCAGTCAGGGCACGTGCCCGGGTTGCAGGCTGCAGCCGATCAATGACTCTCTCATCATTGATGTTTCTATCTCTCTCGCTCCCTCTCCTTTCCTCTCTCTGAAATCAATAAAGATATATTTAAAAAAAAAAAAATAGAAGAGGTGGAGCCTTTGGGAAGTGATTAGGTTATGAGGATGGGGCCCTCATGAATGGGATTAGTGCCCTTATAAAAGAGGCCCCAGAGAAATCCTTCATCCCTTCCACCATGTGAGTACACAGCAAAAAGACAACCATTTATGGACCAGGAAGCAGGCCCTCACCAGACACCAAATCTGCTGGCACCTTGATTTTGGACTTTCCAGCCTCCAGAACTGTGAAAAATTTCTGCTGTTTATAATTTACTCAGTCTATGCTACTCTGTGATAGCAGTCCAAATAGACTAAGATACCATATAACCCATTACTAAAGTTGGAGTGTACCGTTTCTCATCTATAGAAGAGATATTTCTCAGAGTTCATCTCTATCTTCTGGGTAATAATAGCTACCATCAATTTAGTGTCTACTATGTTTTCAGGTTCTTGACATCCTCCCTAAAGCCCCATCATATAGATAATGTTATCTCCTCATTTTACAGATGAGGAAAGAGAAGCTGGAGAAGTTAAGTCACATACATGCCCAAGACCTCAATCCGTAAGGCTCTGTTTGGGTTCTCACCCTGGTGTACCTGGTTTCACTTCCACTCTCTCCCCTGGTTCAGTGCTGATCCAGTAGAGTTTTTTTGGGCAAAATATGCATTTTGCAGTCAATATCCACACAAGAAAGAGCATTAATTATGAGAATCATGAGTTTTTATTAACCCCAAACTCAGTCCAAAAATTTTAACAGTTGTCTGCTCAATAATAGACATAGTAGGACCTCAAAGGGATGTTCTAGTTCCTTCATCTTGAGCAGAAGATGGCAAATCACAGGCCATGGCCTGAATCCAACTGGTTTTGTATAGCCTATGAGCTAAAAATGATTTTTTACATTTTAAAGTGGTTGGAAAACACCAAAAGACAAAATTTTGTGACCTGTGAAAATTATATGAAATTCAAATTTCAGGGTCCATCAATGCAGTTTCATTAGACTATAGCCACACCTGTTAGTTTTGTATTTTCTGAGCCTGATTTCAAGCTCTAAGGGCAGATGTGAGAAGTTGTAACAGAGACTGTATGGCCTGTAAAAAATGAAAATATCTGTTATTAACAGAAAATAATCACCAACTCCTGGCTGAGAGCGATTTTCTGTGTGAATGTTAGGATTAATTTCTCAGGAACTCCAGAATAAGTCGTTCTGAAGGACTTCAGCATGATATGACTTAAATGTCTCAGGTCTCAGAATTACTTGGGGGGGAAATTCTGTTACTGCAGAAGCCTCGGTAAAAAAGCAAAACCCCACTAGAGGCTTTAAATTCTCATCTGAGCACCACTTTGGGGAAGTTCTCCGCTGGGTTTCCCACCGTTGGCACCTCTGTCACTCCGTGGCTGTTCTGGTTTATGTCCTGCGGAAGCTCCGCTTGCCTTTACCATTAATTACAATAATTAAAATTAAGTGGTGCCCCCAGTGTGGGAATTTTCCAGTCCCTGGCAGAAAGAAGCGTTCAAATCATTTTTCTCTCTCAAGAGCACCCTCTGCTGGTCAGTTCTCAGAAGGCACCATGTCAGCGTGTTTACGTCTGCGGGTGGACTTTTGTCTCCAGCAAGAAGCAAAAGGCTGATTTTGACCTAGAGACAAGTATTTCCATGCCTGGTCAAGTTGTTCACAGTACATGAGTATCAGCACCTGAAGATACAGAACTTCTTCGTTGTTTAACTTGGTGAGAAAATGAAACTCTCTTTGAATGCAAACTAATAATCCCCCTGGTTAGGAGGGGCAGGTCTGGGGACCACGAAGCCTTGTTGAAGGCCGGCTGGCCGAACAGCCTGTTAATAAGGTAAAGCTGAGTTTATTGCCTACCTCCATAAGGAAGTCTGAGTCCCTAGGGGAAGGGCAAGGTCTTATTTACCAAGACTTTGAGGTCTGGATTAAACCAGATCTTTTCATGTTGGGAGAGGGATTAGGATTGGGTAAGGATTATAATATAGCCCTTTAGGGTTGGTGGACACAAGTAAACTGAGTCTAGGAATGTAAACTGTCATCTGATAATTTGCTGAGACTTTCCAGAAATTTCTACAATGAAACAAAGATTTGCAAATTTGCTTTTCCTGGGAAAGAGTCTCTGAACTAGTAAAGGTATGCTAATAAGGGTGATGGCACAGTATGGATATGTTAAAGTAGATGGTAAACTGTAGAGTTTAGGGGGTAGACAGTTTTGGTTCTCAGCTTTTTAAAAATGGTCATTGTGGTCTAAGAGGCTCAGTGTGGATGGGATATAGGCACAGCCAGTGCCCTGGTGACTTGAGACAAAATGTTGAGCCTGCTCTGGGCTTCCAGATTTTAGGGGTGAATGGAACTGTGTTTACAGCTTTCATGTTTGGATATGGGGACTCTGTGGCTATAAGGTAGCCTGTGAAGGAAACCAGAATATGTCACCCCAAATTTGTATGCCTCTTTGACATGAAAATTATCTTGAACTGAAGGCAATTAAGAAGCAATAAATGCAGAAAAAGCTCCCCCTTTTCTGCTTAAAGGCAGGAAATAAATTCTCCTTTAACTGGAGACAGACTCTTATCAGCCAAGAGAGGGCACCAGAGGATTCTGCCAACAAACCTTGTTAAACTAACCCTATCTTCCCAGTTAAGGACAATGAGGCCTGCCCAGCCATAATGAGTCCCCTAGCCCAGACCTTTTGGTCTTGTCAATTCTATTGCACTTCAGAGTGTTGCATTTTTTACAAATTGAAGGCAAGACGTACCACAAGCAAAAAGATTATGACTCACTTTATTGCAATACCCTCTCTATAACAGTGGTCTGGAACCAAATCTGCAGTTTCTCCGAAGTATGCCTGCAAAAGCTTCCTGCTCTGGTCACTTCTTCGAGTCTTCCTTCTCTTGTGAAGACGCCATGTACATGTAAGAACTCTATAAAATTTGTATGCCTTTCTTCTCTTAGTCTGTCATTGTCAGTTTAATATTCAGACCTAGCCAGGGACCCCAAGAGGGTCAAGAAAAACTTTTTCCTCGCCTACACCTAACAGGAAAAGGGTTGATCTTTGTAGACTGTTAAGGTCCTGGTTTGACTTGAGTATCTGCTTTGGGCCCTGAGGGGACCAAGGGGAATGAGAGGCCACCCCCATCTGCTCCCTTGCAGAGGCTACTGAAGGTACACAGAGGCCAGTGCCGAGGGGAGAAGTCAGGGAAACTTGCAGAGTTGACATTAGAGCTGGCATTCGAGGCATGATGGGAACTCACGAAACTAAGGAAGGAGGGGCAGCTGGGTGCTTCCCAGGCCCGGAGGTCCCAAACCTCCCAGCATGTTCTGGGAATGGCAAGTGGTTCTGTGTGGCTGGAGTGCACTGTGTTTTGGGAACACATAGGAAATGAAGTTTGGGGCCAGGTGCTCAAGGGCCTTGTTTGCGAAGGTGTTGAACTTTACCCAGGAGGTCATAGCTCCTGAAAAAGTTTTAGCAGCAAAGTGCTAAGTGTGCTAATGATTAGACTTAGTATCTAGAATTCCACCCTAGCTGCAGAGTGGTGGGTGGGTGGGTACAAAAACGGCCTAAGCAGCGGGAAGATATTGCTGCGATAATAGATGGAGATAATAGATGGAGGGCCTTCGCTAAGAGAGTGGCTCGAAGGATGGAGAGGGGAGAGATTCTTGATGAAGAGGCAGAGTCACTGCCCTGGTGACTCACTGAAGCTGCAGATGAGGAAGCGAGAAGGTTTCCTGGCTTGAATGATACAGTAGACGTCGGTTTGATTAGCTGAGATGGGAAATACAAGAGAATAAATGGGTTTATTGTGGAAATAGGCCACCCCAAAATATGCCCCTTTGGCATAAGCTTTATTTTGAGAAACAGCAGACACAGGAGAAGCTCTGAAAATAGAATAGAAGTTACCCTTTAGTAAGGGAAATTTACATTTATAAAGGAAATCCCCTCTCTCTGTACCTGGATGAATAAATCACTAGAGACTCTTAATTTATGCCACTGAATTAAGTCTGCATAACAAACCTGACTCTTGTGGACCTTACTTTTCCTGGTTATCTCCCGGAGACTGGTATTCCCTATACCCTTTTTTTGTTTTGTTTTTAGTTAAAGATGGTATTTCAGCCTGAATTCTAAGCTTTCTCTTGGAGAGCCACTGATTTTTCCCTGGGTGTCTCCCATGTATACATGAGCGATACATGTAAATAAACAGTGGTTTGCTTTTCTCTTATTTATCTGTAACAGGGGCCCCAGGCAAGAACTTAGGAAGGCAGAGGGAAAATGTTTTGTTCCTCTCCCCAAGGGTGATGTGTTTAGTTTGGACTCATTGCTGTGAGGTGCAGAGGATGAGGCCAGCCCAGGGATGGCAGCATTAGAGCCTCTCAGAGAGGGGGGGCTTGAACGGTCAGGTTTAGGCCTCCCTGGCGGGTGGACGGCTGAGCCATGAAGCACCGGCATGCTCCGACACCGTGGGTTCATTTCCAGACCACCACTGGAAGAAGGCCGATTGGAATCTACTTGCTGGCGGGGGTCTTGCCTTCGATTTGCAAAGACGTGACATGTGTGAAGAGCATGGAAGCAAAGAGCATGAAGCGAGGCGTGTCTATAGCTGAAGCGAGCGAATGAGAGAGGGCAGAGCAAAGGGGCACTGCCCCGAGGGAGAAGCAGCACTGATGCGGCGGCGTCAATGGCTGAGCGAAGCCAGATGCCTTGCAGGTGCCTGCGCTTCTCCCTTTCTGGTCCTTCTTGTCAGAGGCCCAGAAAGCGTCTGAGAGCATGTATGGACATCTGGGGGCCACCTGCCACATGGACAACAGAGGACTGTGCTCAGAACGAAGGAGGAAAGAACTCCCCCACCTCACAGGACAGAGCCAGCAGGACAGAGGACATCAGTTTTTATGGAACAGAAGATTTGACCTATTTCTTCCTCTGAATTTAATCAACTCAATGCCTGAAAGGTTGGGAAGCAATAGAAGTGGGGAGGAAACTGTTCCAAGCGCAGGCTGTCCCTGTGGAGACGCAGGAGAAGCAGGTGTGTGCCTCTGCGGGTGCTCGGGTCTCCCTGGTTGAACAGTAGAAGGTCCTGAAGGGAGGCGGGGCTGAGCCAAGGCTCAGGAAAGGGTCTGAGCTGGGAACTCTTCTGTGTATAAGAGGTCAGCTGCTGGGGGCCCCCAAAGTTCTCTGGCAGCTATTCTCAGTCTTGGGCACATCACCTGGAGGGCTTGTTAAAACACAGATTGCTGGCCCCACCCTCGGAGTCTTAGATTCAATAAGTCTGGGGTGGAGCTGGAGAACGTTCACTTCTACAAATTCCCATGTGATGCTGGAGCTGCTGGTCCAGGGATCACGCTTTGAGAACAACTGGTCTGTGAGATCCCCAAGATGACTGTAGAAAGCACACAGGTGAATATTATTCTTTGTAACAATTATGTATGTATTTGCATGTATATTCAAAAGTACCGCTTGCATATCATATTCATGATTTTAAGAATATTCTTGTTTAGGATGGGTATAAGTAAAAAGTGAGTTGCTTTAAGTAAAAATATTAAGAAGAAAGTAATGTAGGCAAAATGTGATTGTAGGAAAATCAGAAAGTGGTATGCAAATGACTAATAATAAATATGAGCATAAAAAGGAAGCGACCTCACATTCATACTTACTGTGTCGTTAGGAGTCAAGTGGAAGAGAATTGACAACCAGAAAGGCACGGACACTGCCCAGCCAGGAGGGAAAGCCAAGCATTCGTTTTTGCAGTAGAGGCGAATACAGCGAATACCCTGGTTAGGGCGATTAATTGGGTCCTGCTTTACAGATGAGGAAACTGAAGTTAAGAGATCAAGATCATAGTAAAATTTAGAGCAGAGCTATGCCTAGAGCCTGTCGCATCGCGGAGACAAGGACAGCAGGATGTGCCCGGGACACTCACATGGAGAGCTGGGCACGTTCCCCTGACTTCCTAAACCTCCCCTTCCACCATCCGCCCGGGAACTGGGGGGCCTCTCCCACTGCACCATGGCCCTGCATGGGCCTCCTTCCTCTCCTGGAGACGGCCCAGGCCTCCTCAGGGGCCACTGCCCCCACACATATGTATATACCTATACATTTTTTTATTGCCTATAGATTTTTTTATTGCATTTGTTTCACAAATATTTCTCTTTTTTTTGTTCTGTTTTGTTAATCCTTACTGAGGATATTTTTTCATTGATTTTTAGAGAGAGTGGCAGGGAGGGAGGGGAGAGAGAAAGAGAGGGAAATATCAGTGCGAGAAAGGCACATTGGTTGCCTCCCGCATGTGCCCCAACTGGGGCCAGGGGTCAAACCTGCAACCCTTCAGTGCACGGGCTGACTCTCCAACCGCTTAGCCACACCAGCCAGGGCTGACAAATATTCCTTGAGCACTACGCTGTGCTGGGACACTGTTCTAGGTACTGAGGATACAAAGCGGTATGACACAAATGACCCTCAAGGAGCTCAAGGTCTAGTCATGGGACAGGTAAAAAATAATTATGTGAAGTAGTGACCCGGTGAGGGACACTGTGGAGGGACACCTAATACCACCAACTGCAGAGAGGGTGGCTTAAGGCATCCCAAAGGTGATGACCTACCCTGAGTCCTGAAGGCCAGGAAGCCTCGGCCAAGCGGAGGGAGGACACGAGGCTGCTGTAGACTGAGAGGAGCAAGTGCAAAGGGGCAGAGAAGAGAGGTCATGGTGCAATTCGGAGGCCAGCCTGAGGGTATGGATCTGAGAATCAGCAAATACATGACAATTAAAGACACGGGAATAAGTGAAATTGCCCAGGAATGTCTGACTGTAAAGGGAACCTGCTGCAAATGGTTCCCACGACAGACCAGGAGGCAAATGTTCAAAATCTTTGGCGCAGAAAGGAGGAAACATCAGCCATAAACCACCAGTTGTGGGACTTCCTACCTCCCGCCCAAACCCCCATATCTTGGCTGATTCCCTAACAGCCTCACATACAGACTTTTAGATTAATTTCCAAGTGAGGCTACATATGCACTTGTGTGTGTGTGTGTGTGTGTGTGTGTGTGTGTGTGTGTGTGTGTGTGTGTGTGAAAAGTGTTCGTTTGGTATATAGTAAACATTACATTTATACCACAATTTTTTCAAGGCTTGGTGTTTCTTGATTTAAAAAATAAGCCTGAAACCTCAAAAACTGGAAAGGGTCAGACCTCCCTGAACTTCCCAGAAGCCCTAAATAGGGAGTTAAGATTTTAGGTGTCCTCAGTGTCCCTCTCAAGCTGGCTGTTCCTTCATTGTTCCAGCCTTCAGAGGTTCCAGCCTTCCAAGAACAGTTCCCTGACCCTGGATGTGCTCCCTCCAGCAGCTCCTTCATAAGATCCCTTTTAGATCCCTTGATTATCTGGAGTCCCTCTCCCACCCCCTTTTTTAGGCCAGAATGAGAATCAGGAATTACCAAGTCTTGCGTGAACATGTACTAAAGTCAGACAGAACATGTGGATTCTAATTCCAGGGCTTCCCCTTGTGCTTCTTCCAGATGCCTGAGCATTCATTCAAATTTAGATAAGATATACAGACTGTCAAATTTTATTTGACAATAAATAGAGCTGTGGTTTTCTTTTGTTAATCAGATTTTTCTGTTATTCTCTGTTATTCTGTTAGAGCTCAAGCTTTTCAAATTTGGGGGTTGCTTTTTCCATTGAGATGTACTTGACATACAACACTGTGTAAGTTGATGGTGTACAACATGTATTGATTGGTTCGATGCATTTATATATTGCAATATGAGTAGCTAATATGATCATGTCACATAGTTATTATTTCATTTTTGTGGTGAAAACAATGAAGATCTAGTCTCTTAGCAACTTTGAAGTTTATAATACAGGATTATTGGCTATAATCACTATACTCTGCATTAGAACTCTAGAACTTAATATATCTACTAGTAGCAAGTTTATGCCCTTAAACAGCATCTCCCTAAGACCCCTACTTGGTGACCACCAGGCCCCTGGTAACCACCATCCTATTCTCTGGTTTTACAACTTTGGCTTTTTCAGATTCCACATATAAGTGATATCATATAGTATTTGTCTTTCTCTGTCTGACTTATCTCACTTTTAGGGCTAAATTTGTAATAATTCATGAAAATGAAACTAAGAGCCCAAAGCCCTGAGTCTTGTTTCTACCTTTGCCACTAACATTCTGTGACTAACCCAGTGGCATCTTTGCTTTTTTTTTTAATTGAAGTACTGTGTGTGTTGAAAGCTTACTACATACAAGGCTCTGTGTTAGTACCATGGGAAAGAAAATCCCTGAGCTCAGGAAGTTTAGTCTTTGGTGGGGGCATGATAACACAAGCACGCAGTCAGTGATCATAACACAGTGCCAAGAGGAGGACAGCCAGTCTGGGCCTCCTGGCAAAGGTGGCATTGCAAAGGCCTTGAAGGATCAGGAGGTCTTTGGAAGATGATCATGATGAGGGGGAAGAAAGAAAAGGCGGGTGGACAGCAGTGGGCACAGCATTCCTGATGGAGGGAACAGCATAAGCAGAGTCACCGGAGCAGAGAAAGCTGGGAATTGTTTTGTGCCCCGCTTACATTTGTTATTCGTAATATATTATTTTTTAATGTATTGTTATATTTGATTTGCTAGTATTTTGCTTAGGATTTTTGCGTTTGTGTTCATCAGAGATATTGGTCTGTGGTTTTCTCTTTTTGTGTTACTCTTACCCGGTTTTGGTTGGAGGGTTATGTTGGCCTCATAAAATATGTTAGGAAGTATTTCCTCTTCTTCAATTTTTTGGAGGAGTTTGAGAAGGACAAGTATGAAATCTTTGAAAGTTTGATAGTATTCACTAGTGAAGCCCTCTGGTCCTGGACTTCTGTGTTTTCTGAGGTTTTTGATGGTTGTTTTGATTTCCTCACTGTTTATTGGTCTATTTAGACTTTCCAGTTCTTTATGGTTCTGTCTAGGAAGGTTATATATTTCTAGGAACTTATTATTTCTCCTAGGTTATTGAATTTGTTGGCATATAGTCTTTCATAGTATTCTAGTGTGAGCCTGTGTATATCTGTGATGTCTGTAGTACCTTCTCTTTCATTTCTGATTTTGTTTATATGAGTCTTTTCTCCGTTTCCCCTAGTGAGTGTAGCCAAGGGTTTGTCAATTTTAATATCTTTTCAAAGAACCAGCTCTTTGCTGTATTAATTTTTTGTATAGTCATTTTGTTCTCTGTTTCATTCGGTTCTGCTCTAATTTTCATTGTTTCCTTTCTTCTGCTGACTTTGGGTTGCATATAGTTGTCATTGGTTCACAGTGAGTGAAGTACAGAAACTGAGAGTAAGCATATAATAATCATAGAGAGCCCAGCGGGTGTGGCTCAGTGGTTGATCACCCACCCATGAACCAGGAGGTCACCGTTTGATTCCCGGTCAGGGCACATGCCCGGGTTGCGGGCTCAATCCCCAGTTGGGGGTGTGCAGGAGGCAGCCGATCAATGACTCTCTCATCATTGAAGTTTCTCTCTCTCTCCCCGTCTCCCTTCCTCTCTCTCTGAAATCAGTAAAAATATATTTTTAAAAAACATATAGAAAATTGATAATTTTATTTCTGTTCAAACTAAGAATAATAAAATTGAGTTTATATTTTTGTGTATCTTTTTTCTTTCATTTTTCTGGTGTTATTTTTTTTATTGTATTTTACAAAAGTATAGGTGTGTGATAGATTAGAAATTTTTAAATTGATCCTTCATCGCAAATAGTTTGAGGATCCCTGAGGTTTAAGGAATGTCAAGTCTTGAGCTTCCTACGGGGCAGGATGTGAAGCAGAACTGGAAAAAGTCAACTTGAAGTGGTAGGTTGAAGCATATTGTTGGGGCTGGCTTTTTTTTTTCAAGGTGATATAAGCCTATTTATAGGCTCTGAGAAAGCAAGGAGACAGGAAAGGCTGAGAAGAAATCTGAAATATATGAAATATTCTGATTTATGGGTTGGCTCTAAGGTTTAATTTTTTTTTATTGATTTCAGAGAGAGGAAAAGGGGGAGAGAGACAGAGACAGAGAAACACCGATGTGAGAGAGAAACTGATTGGCTGCCTCCCGCACATGCCCCGACCAGGGCCCGAACCCACAGCCTGGGCATGTGCCCTGACGGGGAATGGAACCTGCAGCCTTTTGGTGCATGGGACAATTATCCAACCCACGGAGCCACACAGGCCAGGGCTTCACCATTTTTTAAGTACACAGCTCAGTTGTATTAAGTACATTCACACTGCTGTGCAAACATCACGACCATCCATCTCCAGAACTCTTTTCATCTTGAGAAATAGAAACTCTGCACCCACGAAACAGTAACATCTGGTCCTGCCCTCACCCCAGCTCCTGGCCACAGCCATTCTCCTTTCTGTCTCTATGAGTTTCACTACCCCAGGTACCTCATATAAGTGGAAGCATATAGGACAAAGCAGTTTTAGTCTTCCAGGGGCCACAAATTCTGGGAAGGTGAATATATAGGAGAAAACTAGTGAAGTAAGGTTTGTTTGCAGAGTCCTCTATCAAGTCTCCGGGCTGATAAGAGGCTGTCTCTAGTAAAATGAGAATTTATATCCTGCCTTTAGGCAAAAAAAGGGGGAGCTTTTTCTGGGTTTGCTGCTTCTTAATTGCCTTCAGCTCCAAATAATTTTTATGTCAAAGAGGCATATTTGGGGATGACATATTCTGGTTTCTATTTCTACCATTAAAATTGAGCTCTACTGGCCTGCTTTTTACTTTTAATGTTAAATCATGAAATTCCAGAACCTGACCTAAAAATAAAAATAAAGTAAAAAAAGAAGCAAGTCTTCATAATTAACAGAAAGAGATGAAGGAGATGTACTCTCTCTAGAATGCTCCAAGGAAGAAGGCATGAAGCTTCTCTTTGCTCTTTGCATTTACCACTTGTTAAAAAATATCTGATTTAATAGAGTGTTAAATTGATAACATTCATTAGAACATCAAACTTGTTTTTCTGTTCAATATAAAGACTTCGTGTATATTCCTCAGTGTTATCAACTTGTTCTGTTCACTGTCTTTGGAAGAATAATTTAAACAAAGGATTGTAGTAAAACTGCCAGGACTTTTTTAAAATGTTGCAATTTGTGAAAATAACCTTCAAAGAACAACCTGTATCTCTTATTTGTTGTCTTGCTTGATAATGTGTTGGCCTGGTAATAATGGTGAAATTGCCACTTCTGCTTCTCTGAAACCATATATTTAGTCTTTGTGGACCAGATGGTCTCTGCTGCAACTATTCATTTCTGCCCTTGTACCACCAAAGCAGCCAGGAAGCAAGTGGGCATGACTGTGTTCCAATGCCACTTTATTTATGGACACCAAAATTTGAATTTCATACGATTTCCATGTGTCATGAAATATTCTCCTTTTCATTTTTCAACTATTTAAAAGTGTATAAACCATTCTTACCTCTTATTTGCATTGGGTGCTCCATCTAGAACTGTCTTCCCTCATTTATTCACGTGGTTAACTCCCTTACATCCTTCAAGTCTCAGCATTTCACCTTCTCAGTGAGAACTAACCTGATCATTCCATTTAAAACTGCAATCTGCATCATTTCCCAGTGCCCCCACTCCTTATTCCTTTTATCTTGTTATGATTTTCCCATGGGAATTTTCACCTTCTAGAGTACTAAATAATTTGCTTATAATTATATTGTCTTCCCATGCCAAGTGGCAAGCTCTTTGAGGGCAGAGTTTTGTGTATAAGTTCACTTTTACATCCTTAGACACCTTTTGAATATCCTTAATGACAATTTTTTAATTTTCAAGGAGGATTTACTTTATAGGTCATATAAAGTACCTAGAAAACTGTCTGGCATGCAAACAACATTTAACTGTGTTAAATCATTACACAGATGCATTAATGACCTGAAAAACCTCTGATCAGCCATTAGATTGGAGCTCGGGACACTTGATAATAAAAGTTGGTTTCGCCTTCTTGAAGTGCACAGAGGGAATTGTCCAAGATTCGATTCTTTTTGGACACTTCAATCAAGATAGGCCAAAGGACTTCTTCAAATGCAGAGAAAAAAGGACAAAGGGTGTGTGTGTTTTTTAATACAAAAAAGAGGTTGAATGTTTATAATCTGTAATAACTCTTTTCCAAAATTAGGTTTATCGCCTCAGGTCTGGTAGGTCTCATTGAGAAGGTGAAATGCTGAGACTTTTTATTGATTTCAGAGAGAGGAATCGGGGGGTCTGAACCCTCTTCTTCCTGCACACCTGGGGGTGGCCAGGGTGGATGACCAGTTTCAATTAGCTGACAACTTAGGATTCTGAAGTAGAAAGACAAGGTCAGGAGCAAACAGCTTTGTTTTTTGCATTCAAGGATCATCGATTCCAGAAAATACATTAAAAAAAATTTTAATGTTTTTATTGATTTTTTTCCTTAGAGAGAGAGAGAGAGGAAGGGAAAGGAAGAGAAACATTGATGTGAGAGAGAAACATCCATCAGCGTGCACCCCCACTGGGTATGAACCACAATCTGGGTATGTGCTCTGCCCAGGAATTGAACTGGTGACCTTTCAGTGCATGGGGCAATGCTCAAACAACTGAGCCACAATGGCTAGGGCTAGAAAATAAATTTTTTTAAAAAATATATCTTTATTGATTTAAGAGAGAGGAAAGGAGAGGGGGAGAGAGAGAGATAGAAACATTAATGATGAGAGAGTTGTTGATCAGCTGCCTCCTGCACATCCCCGACTGGGGATCAAGCCCACAACCCGGGCATGTGTCCTGACCAGGAATTGAACCCTGATTGCCTGGATCCTAGGTCCATGCTCAACTGCTAAGCCACGCCTGGCCAGGCTAGAAAATAAATTTTAAGAGCTGCTTTTCTACCCTTAAAAAATGTATTATTTGCAATTGCATGTAAGCTATTGCTTTATTATTTTCCCTTCCTTGACAGGTTTAATTTTGTTCTTACTTTTTGGCTAGTATTTCATTAATTATACAATATGTGCTTATAGCTGCAGCTTTGATAAAAGTTTGAGGCAAGACACTCTTGAAGCTGGTTTTCTTGATTCAGTCAGTAAGCATCTTACTTTGAAAAATACATTGTCTCACAGTGCCTCTTTAAAGCTGTATTCTGATTTGAGAGCACACTTTGCACTTCTCACAATTTATCACTTTCTAACTCTAGATTATAAATATATATTTACATGTCTGTTTTTGCTATTATATTTAAACTTCCTGAAAATATCTTACTCATTTGTATGACCCACAAATGCTAAAATGTTTAATTATAATCTGTTGAAACGTATATAGCTGGCGATGTTTGTAACTATAACATAGTATTATAGTTGTATGTTTACCTGTGGATCACTTCCAACTAGTCTGAAAGGGACCTTGCTAGAAGTCTTTGTATTAGCAGCATTTGAAGAGCACCTATTATGTAGGAGGCATTCAATGAATGAATGAATGAATGAATACACTGAATATGCTAAGGAGTAATTCTACGATCCAATGAGCGGAATGGCCGATAATAGAAAGTCTATATACACAATTCTCTGCAAGCTGTATCAGGAAGGCGAGGAAAACAACAGCTAAGCGGCTTCTCGGCTGCTTTCTGCCTATTGTACAACTAAGAGGCTGACAATAAAGTTTATTTGAGCGTCGACGTGCCTCGACGTGGCTCCGCCTCCCCCGCCGACGCCGCGATTGGCGGGCGTTCGGCCGGCGGCCGCCTTTCCCGAGCCACGATTGGCGAAGGCGGCCGTCAAGTCGGAGCGTCCAGGCGCCTGCCCGCCCTCTCGCCGCGTAGCCGGTACCGTCGCTGCCCGCCGCTCCTCGCCGCGCCGCGCCGCTCCTCTCCCGGCCGACGCTCTGGGGGCCGGAGCGAGACGCCGGGACCATGTTCCGACGCAAGCTGACGGCCCTGGACTACCACAACCCTGCCGGCTTCAACTGCAAAGGTGAGGAGCTGGCCCCGGGCCGGCCGCGCGCACGGACCCCGCTGCTGGCCGCGCTGTCAGCGCCCCCACCCGGGCTCCCCACCCGGACCCTCCGCGGCCTTGTCTCCGCCAGGGCCCCGGGGCCGCGCTCTCCACCCGGCCTCCAAGCACCTCTGCTCTCGGCCGGCCGCCCCCCCGCGCTCCGGCCACGCCCGGGCTTCCGAGCCCCTCACCCACTCCCTCGGCCGCGTCACTTTCTGCACTTGCTCAACTCCCAGTGTCCCCCACTCCCGGCCCCCAGCACCCGAGAGAGACAGTGTGCGCTTTCTAACTTATCCCTTCCAGGCCGTGGCTTACCGGGTAGTTGGGCGATACCTTGAGCGCCTGGGGTGGGCTAGCGCGGAACTGGAAACTGAGGAAGATGCAGAGTGATTCGAAAGCTCGTTTACTGCCCGCCAGGAACTGATGGGTGAGGGTGGGTGTGGGAGGCACTCGAATCCCACCCAGCAGTTTGAAATCAGGACAGTACATAAGGAAGCCCGGCACCGGAGTAAGCGGTATAGTAACGGGCTAATCACCTTGTGTGGGCCGTGCAAAAATGTTGATAGCAGATAAACCGGGTGGTTGAATTGTAAATACAAAGGTGTTTGGGATTTTAACAGCTTTAAAAATTTTTGAAGCACTGACATTGGTACCCTCTATTACTTAACTACTATCGACCACTGCGTATTTCCTTCCAGAGTTCTTAGCCTGGGGTATAGACTAGTAAGTTTGAAAGTGATCCAGGTGCAGCGTGGGATACTCAGACCATTTATAATTCTCGAGACTCCATGACGGAAGCTTGCACTTGAAAGAGAAGTTAATTTCTAAGCAGGATTCTGTTCTAACAGTGTTCTGTTGATCTCCTTAGAAGCATATCCATTTATAGAATCTTGGTTTTTCTACTTTGCCTTTTATTTGACAAAAAAGGGTTAGTGGCAATAGAGCTTAGACCAGGATTTGAATCTTTGAGCCTCAGTTTTTCTCATCTGTGAAAAAGGGATATTACCTACCTCAGAAGCGTGTGGAAGGATTAAAGGAAACAACATGTACTTTCTCATGCGGGCATTTAATGTACTATAACAGTGACAATAGTATCTTCTTTCTGTTTTGTTATATAATTTTTGTACTCTATTATTACTTTGCTATAAATTTAACCTTGCCTCATCCCACTCCCCAAAGGAACTGGGATGATAACACTTAAGTAGCCAAAACTATCTGCCAAACACTGTTTTTAATCTTATTTCATTTAATTTTCATAACAACCCTATAAGGTAAGCCCTTTTATTAGCCCCATTTTGTAACTCAAGAATCTGAGGCGCAGAAAATTTAGGTGATTAGCCTAAGTTTACACAACCACTAAATTCAAATTCTGGCCAGGATATGAGCAGAACATTTTAAATTTGTTGATCCAAAATCTGCACTTTCAACTCCTGCTTTGAGCAGCTTAATTGAGCAAAAATGGAGTTAAAAATGCCACAAGACCATTTATTTGTGGTGAAGGAAGTGCTTCTGGTAATTTATATGGTATTTTTGTTGCAGATGAAACAGAATTTAGAAACTTTATTGTTTGGCTTGAAGACCAGAAAATCAGACACTACAAGATTGAAGACAGAGGTAATTTAAGAAACATCCACAGCAGTGACTGGCCCAAGTTCTTTGAAAAGGTAAAATACTAGTGCATCCACTGAAGGTCTTGGAACATACTCCCTGCAGGTAATGGGGGACTACTGTATGAATTCCAAATGAAGAACACCCAAGCCCTGGCCAGGTGGCTCAGTTGGTAGGGGTTTTTTCCCATACACCAAAAAGGTGGTGGGTTTGGTTCCCAATCAGGGCATATACCTAGGTTGCAGGTTCAATCCCCTTCAAGCTACATGCAGGAGGCAACCAATCGATGTTTCTCCCTCTCTCCCCCTCTTCCACCCTCTCCCCCCTCTCTAAAATTTAAAAAAAAATCCTCAGGTGAGGATTAAAAAAAAAAACATCCAAAAGTAACAAAGCAGGATAACTTAAAGGTAGATGTATTGGAACTTGTACATCCAAACAGATACTATTCTTCACGTTGGTCTCTTCGGAATGATGATGTCATTGCTTAAAGCATATTTGAAACTTCTTTCGGAATTACTTTTACATCATAAGACACCTTTTGAATATCCTTAATGGCAAGTTTTTAATTTTGAAGGTGGATTTACTTTATAGATCATGAACAAATCTTGTGAATGAGGTGTTGTATTTTTTAAAAGCCAGGGGATAAAATTTTGGGTTAGAAAATGAGTTACGGCTTAAAAGTGCTGATTAATTATCCCCAAAAGGGTTTCCAAAAGGGACTTCCAGAAGTTCTGAGTAATAGCATTGTTGCTGGAAATAGCTTTTAAGTTCCTAAGGACTCATTTGAAGGATAATACTAATTTCAGTATATAGCTTCTGAACGTTCATTTAAAGTGTTTGCTTACATTGTACATGTATGTTGCATGACTTACTCTCTTCGGTGGTATTTCCATAATATGAAAGCTAAGGTTAATGGTCGGTGCTCAGGTAGGCTAAATAGCCATCTCAGAAAAATTGAATTAAGAAAAATTGAATTTATTAAATGGGAATGGGGATATCCAGAGGGAAGGACTACATAGCACTGAGCCAAAGGGTATTGGATCCATGATTGCAGCAAAAGTATACTTGGGACAGTGAAACAAGGAAGAGCATAGAAGCAGCAGCAGGAGAGCCTAGGCTGGGCTGCTTCAGCTCACTGAGGAGTCAGAGAGAGAGAACCTTGAGACAGGTTTAGGGGGTAAGCCCGGGTTGAGCTGCTACTGCCCATTGGTCCTGTGGTTGTAAGTCTTATGGGAAGGATGGAGATGGAGCTGGCTCCAGCTGGCTTCCTTTATCCTGAGTATATTTATCTCGTTCTTGCAGGTGGGGAATATTAGGGGAGGTCTCAGGGGAGTATCTCAATAGAATATTGATCAGCTTTCTAGGTGTGCTCTTTCAGGGCCTTGGTCTCCACTGATTGGTTGGTGCCAGGGCAGGGGGTCATTAGTCAATGTATATGGTCCTTACTCAGCCACTTGTCTGGTATCCTTGCTTATCTGGGCCTAGGAGCTGAAAATCAGGAGGCCTAGATGTTATCTTTAGGAAGGAATGCTCAGAGGATCTAAACCGCAAGACCAGTGATATGCTAGAGGAGGCTAGATTACCCTGGGGACAAAGTTCTTGTTTTCCCAGTTTTGCCCCTTGCTAGGCATCTGGGGCTTCCTGCCCTGGTGAGTTTCTATACCTGGGTTTCTGTACCTGGCCTATCTAACAGTTAAGATAATAATTGCTTTATTTTTATATTCTCCCTTTAAGAGTCCTTTTTACGTAATTGCTCTATGTGTACTGAGACCTGGAATCAGTAAGTTTACATTCAGGTCCCAGATCTAAGTTGTGTAACTTTTGCAAGTGTTAACCTCTCTAGGCCTCAGTTTTCTTTTCTATAAAATGAGGAAGTTCTAGATCAGTGGTGCTCTACCTGGAATCTGCAAAAGAAAAATTTCAGAAAGCATGATGGAAATGTTATAAGAAGTTCTTTGAGATCCAAACTAAAGTATCTTTCACCTTTACCATTTTTGATTCTATGACTTTACAGTAATAATATAAGTGAATTTTTTTCTCTCACAGTATCTCACAGATGTCAGCTGTCCTTTCAAGATTCAAGATCGGCAAGAAGCAATTGACTGGCTTCTTGGTTTAGCTGTTAGACTTGAATATGGAGATAATGGTATGTTTTGTGGGGAATGTGTGTTTTAAAGAGAGGAGCAGAGAGGTGGGAAAGGAATGTAAAAATGTAGGGAACACCAATTCGTGTTTCTTTGTCTTATTTTACTTTTGGTTCATTTTAAGTTTTATATATCCTCACATTCCATTTCAGCGTCTATTTAAAAACTTACTTTTTTGTTAACCATTCTTTTGTGTCTAGTACTCACAACCCCACCCCCAACTCCCAAATTGTCTGGGAAAGAGTTTTCTTTTTTAAAACTAGAGTCCCTTTATTATAAGAAGTTAAAAGCACTGTCTTTCATTAGTACTTCTTAGATTTGGGGGCTTTTTAGAATTTAGAAATGCTGTCTTCTGGAGAAAGCTAATTGAATGTCTTCTCAAAAAATTGTGTTACTTTGGTAAATTTGCCATCTTTCACAGCCTGCACCTTAACCTTTCAGTTAAATTGTTGTTAGTGTCCCAGAATTGATAGATTTCAGAATGTTGATTGCCACAGATAATTTCACAAGAGACTGAAATATATGTCTAATCCCAATATACACTGTAGGCTAAAATATATTATTTATGTGTAATGTCATTGTATTACAGATACTTACATTATTGGAAGCTTTTGAATATTAATGTCTATAGTATAAAAAAGCTTTGCAATAAACTAGTGTTTCCTCTCATTAGACTGGTTCATTTTGAAAGGCCTGCCAACATCTAAATGCAAGGTCCGATTATCTTATCTTACCTCCATCCCCTTTGTTCTGTGTTGTTCTCTCTTATGGAGCTGTCACTTCCAGTTCTCTTAATCATTTGCTTTTTAAGCATTTTTTGATATCTTTGATTCCCTTTTCTTCCCATCCTGTCCCTATCTATCTTTTCCCATGTCTGTTGTATCTTTTTTCTCTTCCCACTACTATCGCCCTAATTCAGTCCCTTAACACTTTCTACTGAGAATATTGTAGTATCTTTCATACTGGTCTCTTAGCATTACCCTCTATTCTCATCTGCATGGCCCATCAGGCTAACTTTTTGAAACATAAATCTGGCTTAGAATGCTATGCTTGGTTTCCAAAAAACACCTCCTATTATACTCAGAAGCATCATTCTTTTCCATGTTCTACAAAAGGACTCCGGGCCCCTTCGCCTGGTATTCAAGGCCTTTGATAACGGGTGTCCAGCCAGTATTCACATACTTGATATCCTAGCCAAACTAGAATAATGCTGGTCCTGTTTACATCTCTTTTTCCCCCCTCAATTTCTTGGCTTACATTTTCATTTGCCTAATATGCCATTTCACTCTATTCTCTACACATCTAAATCCTGCTCATTCTTGTAAGATCCAGCACAATTGCCAATTAGCATTTCCTTCTGAATTTTCATAGCTTTTAACTCTATACCTTTTAAGTCATTCACTTTCCATTTTCCTATGTCTTATTTGCCCCACTAAATTGTAAGTTTATACTCAGTTTTGTTTCCTACATGGTACTGTACCTCTGTTAGTTTCCTGTTGCTATTGTAACAAATTACCACAAACTCGGTGACTTAAAACACAATTTATTATTTTAGTCTTGGAGGTCAAAAGTTCAGCATGTCTTACTGGACTTAAAGGTCAGGTTTTGACAAGTTCTAGGGGAAGATCCATTTCTTTGTCTTTTCTACCTTCTGGAGGTTGCCTGCATTCCTTGACTTTGCCCTACTATCTTCAAATCTAATAGCATAGTATCTTCAGTCTTTCTGTGACTCTTAATTCCATTGTCACAGCTCTAGTCATCCTGCCTCCCTCCTATAAGGGTGCTATGATTACATTGGGCCCACCTGGATAATCCTTAATTTAATTACATTTGCAAGGTCCCTTTTGCCATCTAAGGTAACATTTATAGTTTACAGGGGTTGGGAATATGGGCATCTTTGGAGGGGAGTCATGATTCTGTCTGCACAGTACCTGACATAGTTTCTTGCATATAGTGGATGAGTTTTAATAAATGTTTGGCAAATGCAGTATATGAATGTTCGCATATTCTAATATGGAGCATAGACCAGATTTAGACTTAAATCTCAGAAACCTATGGCAGAAATGTTAAGAAAAGCTCCAGGCTTTTTTTTTTCCAGTTTGAATTTTAGTTTAAAAAGAAAATACTTAGAAATAAATGTAATCATAAGCCTCAGTGGCGTTAGTTGATTTTTACGACCTTTAGGAAAGTCTTTGTTCTGGTTTGAATTGGTAAACTCTATGTTAGTTAATTTGCAACATAGTATTCTCCAGCTTTTTGAAAGTGTTTTTCAGCTATTCCCAAATGAACTGTAGTCATATCTCAATTTATTTCTGTTTTATTTATTCCATTTGTCCCATTTTTATAATACTTCAACTTAGACTCTTTAGGTACCAAAAACTATAGGTACCATATGATTGTGTATCCCTACAGTTGACTATAACTCTTACAGTTATTTCTCAGTAATATAGCATGGTATTTTTTAATTAATAAAATAGAATGAGGTTGTGTCTGAAATAAATTTTTTTATATTGAAATTTATAGTTGAATTTTATTTGAAATTTTAGCTGAATTATAGTTGAAAGGTAATATCAAAAGTCTATTAAAAGTCTAGAAAACAAATTTTTGTGTAACCTTAAAAATCAGAATTGAAAGAACAAAGGGCTCAAGTAGTAGTACTGTCCCTTATCAGTAGAAGGCACTGTTGTTCTTTTCTGGTTTAACATTAACTCATTCCATTCTTCTTGACTTGTAAATTATTTAAAATTTTTATTCTTATTTGATGAAACCATTGTGAATTTTCATTGTGCTATAATATTTTTAAAGCATTTTGCTAGCGTATCAATTAAAGTGATTAAAACCTGGCTTAAATTTTTTCTTTTAACTTTTGACATAATTTAAGATTTACAGAAAAATTGCAATAGTACAAATAATTTTCTCATACTCATATTCTGCAAATATTAACATTTAATTTATTTGCCTGGTTCTTCTTTCTAGGTATAATATACATACATAATTTTTTCTAAATCATTTGATACTAAGTTGTAGGTGATTCTCTTTTACCCTTAAATATTTTAATGCACATTTCCTAAATGTACATAACTACAGGACAATTATCAAATTCAGGAAATTAACTTTGATTCAGTACTCTTCTCTATAGCTATTACTCAAATTTTACCAATTGTCTCAATATTCTTTATACCAAAACAAAAATGCAATCCTTGATCGTGTGTTGCACTCAGTTGTTAGGTCTCTTTGACCTATAATCTGGAAAAGTTCCTCCATCTTTCTTTGTGCTTCATGACACTGACATATATTTATAGAATGTTCCTCAGTTTGGGTTTGTCTTGTCTGATGTTTCCTCATGATCAGACATGTTAAGAGTAACACAGAAGTAATGTTGTGTTCTTTAAATGCATATCAGGAGGCATGTGTTAGTGATATGTCCCATTACTGGTCCTATTTACTCTGATCACTTGGTTAAGGTTTCTCCATTCTGAAGTTACTATTTCCCCCTTGTGATAAATGGCGTCTGTTGTTGGGAGATACTTTGAGGTGATGTCAGTATGCTTTTGCTCCTGAAACTTCCCCCCCTAGCTTAGCCTCCATTTGATGAATCTCATCAGAGTTTTATGTTGATGATGATTGCCAAATGATGTTTTTCTAATTCGATCATTCTTTCTACATTTATTTCTTGGCTTTCTACCTTAAAGAGGAACTTTCCTGTCTTTCTGATTTGTTTATTTAAATCAGTGTGGATATGTGGATTCTTATTTTACTCAATGGGCCATAATCTTTTTTGTTATGGTGTATTTTGATGTTTACACTGTTCCAGATTTGGCCAGTGGGAGCTCCTTTAAGCTAACTTCTGTCACTTAAATTTTAATACTTTTGTTTTCTCTCTTGTTTCATTAACAAGTCACATAAGCATTATAGCCAAAGATGGCATTTTGGACATTAAGTTTAGTGTATTATTAAATATTTTTCAAGTAAAAGTTGCAAACTCTACCTCTGCAATTCTGGCTTTCAAGTCTCAGTGAAATAGGTTTAGATTTGTATATGATGGTGTATTATTTGAAGTGCTGATTTTTTAGAAAGCAAAGTTTTTGGGTTCTGTGTACAGCATTCAAAAGATTTGGGAAGAAACTTACTTTTTAGTGAGTTTGCATTTAATCTCATGTAACTTACATTTACCCTTACCCCTACCAAGTTTCAGAGGAAGCTGTAAAAGTGACTTTCTCTGCTAACATTTAGATAATGTTTGAAATGTATTACTTTTAAAGGTGTTAATGAAATATTTGTGTAAGGCATTCAGTAATCATTTTAGCTTAATCGGAAAGCTATAATCACATTGTCTTCTGTTAGGTTTTTTTAATAACAAAAATAATTTTTTTTGTTATTTTGGATGAGTTGTCTAATAACCATTTTGGCTCAGAGTCAGTAAATAAGCGCTGTTTGTTTTACCTTAAGTTGCAGTTTTACAAATTGCATTTTTGCCTATTTTTACAGCTGAAAAATACAAGGACTCAGTATCTGATAATACAAAAAATGCTGACAATGCAGCTAAAAATGCAGAGCCATTGATCAATTTGGATGGTAAGTACAGTAGACCCCCTTATCTGCAGTTTCACTTTCCATGCTTTCAGTTACCTGTGGTCAACTGCTTTCTGAAAGTGTTATATGGAAAATTTCGGCAATAAACAATTCACTTTAAATTGAACACCTTTTCTCAGTAGCAGGATGAAGTCTTGCACCATCCTGCCTGGTCTGTGAATCAAGCCTTTTGTTCAGCATATCTACACTCTAATTACTTAGTAGCTGGCTGGGTTATCAGATCGACTGTCATGGTATCCCAGTCTTGTGTTCAGGTAACCCTTATTTTAGTGGCCCCAAAGCATAAGAGTCGTGATACTGACAATTTGGATATGCCAAAGAGAAGCTATATAGTGCTTCTTTTAAGTGAAAAAATATGAATGTATAGGAAAAAATCATGGTATATATAGGATTTGGTACTATCCCGGTTTTAGGCATCCACTGGGGGTCTTGGAATGGATCTGCTTTGGATAAGAGGAGATGATTATGTAAATGCATAAAAATGATCAACATTTTTGGTTCCTTAAATGTTTTTTACTCCCTAGAATAAAGTCTGGGTTTACTTGCTTTTAGTAAATTAAGAATACTTCATGCAGGCAGCATTTGCGAGGATATTTTATTCTCTTTGATGGTTTTTTATTGTCAGTTACAATGTGCTTTCTCCTCTTGTAGTTGAATATCTATCTGAATGTTAGAATGCTGTTCTTTGAGCTTCCCTTAGTGGTGTGAAGGTTTTGATTTGTATTTAATCATAGTGATGATTGTTTGCTTCCTGGGAACATAACATTTTTTCTAATCTAATGTGAAGCTATGAGAAAGTGGTAAAATTTTTCATTAAGTCCCAGATGTCTTTTAGTAATTCTCCTTTTAAAAATTTAAAGAGTCTAATTACTTAGATTGTAACAATACATTAAGTAATTCTTTCACTGATTCATTGTGACCTATAATTTGAGTTATCCTTAGGAATTAATAAGCTGCTTGGAGACATAAGAGCTGCTGCTTAGAGGAGGTTCTGGAAAACTGCATTGAAGGTTCTGTGTATTAAAATGAATAGCTTTGGGAAGAAATGTTAATTAAAAGTGCTGCATAAATGGGCCTTGCAGAAAAAGTTATGTGAGTTAATTTAGTCATTTAATGGATTGTCCAGTTTGTCTGCTTCATAAGAAAACTATTGATCTCATTAGTTTACCTAGTTGTTGATGCCTCTGCACTGCTCCGGTTAGCAGTTTTAAAAATTGAGATTTGTTGTTACTCGAAAATTCAGAATATTTTTTGTAAGTTTATATGTTTACATATGTGTCTGTATGTTTGCAGAGCTCTAAGTTTCCATTTTACTCTTTTCTAGTTAATAATCCTGATTTTAAGGCTGGTGTAATGGCTTTGGCTAACCTTCTTCAGATTCAGCGTCATGATGATTACCTGGTGATGCTTAAGGTCAGCTTCATAGTCTTGATTCTTGGCAGAAACTCTCTCTATATATTTTTTAAACTTTATTTTAAAAAACCAGCTATTTTTTATATTTGAATTTATGGTTGTGTGACTAAAATGTGGGACATAAAGCAGATTTCATCTGTTTTAGATTATCTAATAACAACTAATAACAAAAAGTATTTACTGTGTGCCTGCCGCTGTGCTTAAATCCTTTCGTAAAGATGATTTCATCCAGTCTTCCCAACAATCCTAGAAGTAGATGCTAATGTCTATTTAATATGCATATGAAGAAACAGATGTGAAGAAAATAAATGTCCAAGATGACACAAAAAAATGATAGAATCAGGATTTTAATGTAGGCACTCTGACCCTGTGGTTCCTATATTTCCTGTATCATCCCATTTATGTTTAATCAGTCCTTTTAAATGTTCATGGTCTATATTCATTAAGATAGTGGAACATGCCAAGTTAGTAACGGTGAATTGGTCAAAAATACATACCCCATAATCTCTTTGAGAGAGGAAAGAATGGTTCTGTTTTCCAAGTCACCCATTCTAGATAGGCCAGTCCACTTCAGGGATCCCAGTGGTCTGAAAAAGGTCTCCTTTATCTGAGAGGAAAAATATGCTCATACTTCAGAAGATTTGTGCCAAGTACTTGTGATGGTATAGTGGGGTCGGGGAGGGCAGTGGTACTTAAGATACCAGACTGGGAAATTATCTTACAAATTACTGATTTTTATGAGAAATTAAAGTTTTAGTTTTTCATAAAAATCACCTTGTGCATGTAATTTTTAAACTACTTTGCAGTGAATTAAATAATTAAATTTCACTCTACCCACAAGAGATTAAGCCGTAATTTATTCTACTTTTTAGAATTGTATATGTTAAATGGCAGCTGTAACAAGGGAAACACTGTTCTGTTCCTAGATTATTATAATTCTGTATGCTGAATCAATGTCAGCTTGGATTTTCTCAACTCAGATTGGATGCCAAAAGACAAAACTTGTATTTAGTGAAATTTAGCTCTTTCAAAGGCTTGTTCCTTACTCAGGCAATTATGTAAATTGCTTTGGAACAGTTCTACAGTATTTACATCAGCTTTAATCATAAACTGGGAGGAAAAACAGACAATGTTATTTAGCATTTTGGGGGTGCTTTTTGTTAAATTTTAAACACCCACTGGGAAAAAGTAAAACTCAGCTATAATCATAAGCTTAATATAATTCTAATGCTAGCTGCATGATTGTCCTTTGAGTTATTTTAAGAAGCATTCAAACAATACATAACAACATGGAAAGCGTCTCCATAGATTTGCCAAGTGTGAGAATCAGTGTATTAACCATTTGACAGCCAGACTGTTCACATTTGCAATCACTGTTAAAGATTGGTTTAATTATTCTTATGTAGTATTTAGTTTGTTTTAATTATTAAAACATCATCCAGTTTTCACACTTATTTTTTGTAATTGTTGAATTAAAACTCCATTAAAAAATCTTTTTTTTTTAGTTTGTGCGGGTGCATGTATGCACTTGTGTCTGCCATAATAAAATGCCTTGGTGATGGAAAAAATCAGTGTTCTATGAAAGACCTAAAAACATTTTACTATAATTAAAAATTAGTGAAAAAAGCAAGGACAGTATGTATGATGTGCTACCCTTGTGTCATAGATTGCATGTGTGTGCACATGTTTGCCTGAGTATGCTTGTAGTTTACTAAGAGTTCTGATAAAGAGACAGGATCTGGTAACAATGATTGTGTTCTGGAGGGATGGCTGAGACTTGGATAAGGGAGGAGACCTCCTTTTTACCATATATCCTTCTTAATTTAAAATATTTTTTTAGCACACACATGAATTACCTATTCAAAAAATGTTTTAAATTCTTTTAAGCATCATTCCACATTGTTAAATATTAAATGTGAGAACTTTTACTACTGTAGCAGTTTTCTTCTTTTTTAATGGGAAGTTTGTTAATGAACTAGGTAATTCTAACTTTATCAAACTAAGCATCCTTCTTATCTAGACTTAGAGAAGAAAAAATGACAGCCAATTAAAACTAAAAAACAGTATTTTGGGATTTCTTAGGCAATTCGCATTTTGGTCCAGGAGCGCCTGACACAGGATGCAGTTGCTAAAGCAAATCAAGCAAAAGAGGTATGTATTTTTTAAAAATAAAGTCTAAAGTAATCATTAATGAAAACAACTTCTGGTATTGTCATGGGTTTAAACTCTGCATGTATCTGCGTAAGATATCCATTCTATGTTAGAACTGCCCAGAGAAAGGGTAGCTTACTTCAAGGGGATTGAATTTGGTTTCTAAGCAAATTGTATCCAGTCATTTTGAGTGAAAAATGAACTCATGTTTATCTCCCTTCATACCTAGAGAAGCTACCAATGGCACATCCTGTCTACCAGCATAAACCACTGAATGTGCCTAGTTGAAGTTTATTTAAAAGAATGTGCCCTTGTAAGATTTACTGGGTTATTTTGACGAATTGCTGGGAAATGGGACACACTTTCTCTGTTAATAATTTTCTTTTGACCTAAACCCTACTCTCTCTCATTTCTTCAAAGAAATCTCTTCTTATTTTATCTATTGTATTTCCTAGTATAAAACATAAGTAACTTGCATAAGGTCACCTAGTTGATACGTGGTTGAGTTCAGGCCATCTGATTCAACAGCCTGTGCTCTTTATGGTGGGTGGTAGTTAACATGAGCTAGTTGACATCCTAACGTCCTAGGTGAAGGGCAGATAAAGGGGCTATTAGAGTGTAAGGTTCAGGGTACAGATGACTGAAACTCATCTTTGTAGAAGGAGAAAACGACACCATAACTAATAATTCTGGGATGTTTTTAGATAAATTGTACCGGAAATCTAAGTGTCCCTAAAGTCTCATTGACTATGGGACATACCGAGAATGTCCTCACGGGTTAGCAGCACCAGCTGTGGGTGTCTGAGAATACCCCTTCCTACTGTACAGAGGTTGCTGTGAATGCCTTTGGTGCAGCCACCACCCTGGACCCTAGTCCTTTTTTTGCCCCCCCAATTCCCCAAGGTCATTTGTCTTTTGACCCTATATGTAGCAAAGCCCAGTAGTGTTAAAAGCTTATTAATGCCAGGTAAGTATACTCCCTTCTGAAAGACACTCAGTTTCTCTTAAAGGTTCATATAGGCTTATGTGTGAATCCAGCCACTGGAAATTGGGTTAAAGATCAGCTTATTTCTCCCACACTATAGAACAGACAGTAAATTGTTCTGGTATAATTCAGTAAAGCTATGGTTTGGAAGGCATTGCAAATAAGGGCATAACCAAATCACTGCTATTTGTTTGCAAAGTAAAATTTAGTTTTATTTTCAGTACTCCAAATAAAACTTAGTATTAATGTCATCTCAAAAGATACCATGCTGTAATAATACAGTAGAGAAGTTTTATAGTTATGTTCTCATTTGTAACCATTCATAACTGGCATGTAGTCATCTTCAACCATAGATGTTCCTTGGTCTTTTGGCAGACAAAGGAAAAACAGAGACTCTGGTACCAGCTTAGCATAGGAAAGCCACTCAGTACAATTCTAGTCTTTAGTTTTCCTCACTGAATTTTCATGCCCATTTCTTTCTACACTTATATACTGTGTTTATTATTAGCTGTTTTGAAGCAGATGGGGCCTGGTAGATTTTCATTAGTAGATTAGGCAAGAATTGAGTAGCGACAGCTTAGCATTTGTAGCACTGAAAGTATAGTGACTTTTTTTTTACTGTTAATGATTTTATTCAGTATAATCAGCAAAAAGTCTAGACTGCCTGTCCGTGTTTTTATTTGATAGTTTTGTGAACTCCATATAGTTTGGCATCATCATATACCTGTGGTATGTCTAGGTATATAGGTGCTGGCTAGTTAGCTAAATGGTTTAGATTTTATTCATTTTTTACCCTATTTCAAAGTAACTTCAAAATTAACTATTGAAAGTTAAAATATATATAGATAATTTGATAAAAATGTTGGCTGAAAAACTATACTTTAGAATTTTGTGCTTTGCAAAGACAAATTAATGGCTCATAAATAAACCTGCTTGAGAAAAGTAATATTAAAAGTAGTCCTGTTCCATTTGCCTTGTATACTGCTGCTTACTGCAGGTAAAATGGAACAATAGCAGCCCTGCAGTAGTGAAGCATACTATAGCAAAAAGGAGCTATTTTCTAGGCCTGGTTTTAAAGGATTGGATGGATTATGGAACTAGCCTCCCACTACATTTAAAGGCCATTCTTTCCTAACTGGGGATAGTAGGAAAAATCATCAAAATGCAAATTTAGAGAATTCTCATTTCCTTTGCTACTGTGACTAAAAGGATTAAAATAACAAAATAGCTAGCTGCTTTTCAGCTTTATATGAGAAAAGGTGATATTTAACTATAGTCTCATTTTGTTTTGTTTTTTAAAGGGATTACCTGTTGCTTTAGACAAGCATATTCTTGGTTTTGACACAGGAGGTAAGTGATTTTGTTTTGATAAATTCAAACTACTTTTAGAGACTTGGTGAACATTTGGGAGAAATGAGTGAGTAAATGGTCTTAACTACAAAAGTTACTGACTAATACTGTGTTTCTTACATATAGATGCAGTTCTTAATGAAGCTGCTCAAATTCTGCGATTGCTGCATATAGAAGAGCTCAGAGAGCTACAGACAAAAATTAATGAAGCCATAGTAGCTGTTCAGGCAATTATTGCTGATCCAAAGACAGACCACAGACTGGGGAAAGTTGGAAGATGAACATTTTAGGATTTTGGCCTCTCACCTACTTAGTACAGTTGGGAACCATGCACGTCCTGCTATGTGTTTCGAAATCAAACATCACATTTTCAAGGGAAGAATCCCAGAAAATTGACTATGTTTTAGAGATTTACCATCATTGCTTTTTCTTTAATAAAGTTTGGGAAAGTAGATTTTTTGACTATGTGTTATGTTTATGTATAATCTGCTTCCTTTGTGATTAAGGTACATGCCAATCCCCAACTTTGTTATAAAAATAATACAAATCCTCAAAAGTCATAGGAAAACTTAAAATATTTTATTGGAGTAATCTAGAAAATTTGAGAACTGTTACATCTTTGGTATTTATAAATGTAATTTCTGTGGGTTATTCTATAGATGGACTTACAGGATCAGAAAATACAAACTGAAACATTCTAGCACCTTTTAATATAAATAGAAATGCAGAGGTAAAAAAAACTTAGAACTTTTTTTCGGAAACTATAAATAAGTTGGCTGTTTCCCATCAGTTCTGCATAGCCTTCTCTATGTCAGGGTTTATGATCTTTAGGATTTATTTTTATACTGGTCATATGTGCTTTAATTTCTTGACCAAAAAGAACTCATAGTAGAAATCAGATTTAGGATCTTAAGATATTTCTAATTGGTTCTTAGTTGAATGAATTTGACCTTTGAAATATGATATAAATGTTTATAAAAAGTTGCTTTAATCAACAATTAAAATTCTATTACCTCTTTTAAACTTGCAATAACTTTTGTTTTAAAAAATACAGTAGTAAAGATTGAGGTATAAACTTTTCACAAAATATACTTAGTCTTTTTGCACTGAAAATGTCCATTTTGTATGCTCAGAAACTTCTAATGGCCAATTCCTTTTTCACTTTCTTCGCCTTTGCAGTAAATGTTCTTTAGGGTCCAGATTCTGATTGTAAACTCAAGTCCTTTACGATGCTATTATTTACTTTCTTCCTGTAAGGGGAAGTGTGGGAGGGGACAGTGTGTGAGTATTTTATAACTGAGTTGCAACAGCAAGTCTTTTAAAGGGGAAATATCCTAATAGGCTTACCTTTTTTGTGTACAGTTTAGCTAGGTAGACTTAAGGTAGTAAACTGGTTACCCCCATATGTTGGCCATTAACTTTTCTAGCTCAAAGTGGCTCTCACTGGTGGCAATGTTACTATCAACAGCCAGTGTCTGGGCCAAGGGTAATGAGATACCAGACCTGTCCTCTCCCCTGCTGATCCGAAGGAGCAGCCTGAGCGTGTTGGTTTACCTGCTGGGCAGTACGGGTAGACTGCAGTTATCCCGTAGAGATGAGATCGCTGGTCTGGGAGATACTCATCAGTAAACTGGCCGCTGTCTTTATTGACTGATATTACACCATCCCTGTTAACAGGAAGGAAGAGTGAAGTCATGAGATTTAAGGTTGGATAGAAAAAGTCAATTTCAATAGAGAAAAATCTCTGCAGCCTTCTAGAATACATTTTTAAAATTAATATAACAAAATGAGTTTTGACTTATTTAGATTCAGAAGGTTTGTCTATATCAGTGGTTCCCAAAGAGGTCTTCAGACCAACACCATCTGGGAACTTGGTAGGAATGTGAATTCTTGGGCCCCTCTTCCAACCTACTGAATCAGAAATTCTGGGAAATAGAACACAGTAATACGTTTTAAGCCCTCAGGATGACTCTGGTTCTCAGTCAGTGGTCCTCAATCCTAGCTGGATGCTGGAATCACGAGGATCTGTTAAAATACAGTTGGCCTCTTACCAGATTAATTAAATCAAAATTATAGGAGATAGGGTAGAAGGGTTCAGACTCTATACAGGGGTGGGCAAAAGTAGGTCTACTGTGCCATTATGACATCCTTTTGAGTTAAAGCTATTGTGATCATCATAACCTGCATGTCTTTTTCCACAACAACTGTAAACCTACTTTTGCCAACCCTTATATATTTTTTTATGTTCCCCGGTTTCTCCATGAAGAACTGGTAGACAATAAGTCCACAATGTCTTTTTAAAAAATCAATTTAAATCATGTAACTAATATACCTCATGGTGCCACTTAAGCTAGTCTTACTCTCTGAAGATCAGATTTAGATTAAAGCGCTTCCTTTTTGGATAGTTTATTACCTAATAGCTCTGCTACTTTTAAGCTACATGGGAGCAATACCTTTAAATTTCTGGGTAATATTTGAATGATGTTACCTACTAATGAAGAGATAACAAAATGAAAACTTCAGTAGAGGGCTTAATTACTAAAGTCGCTAATTGACATTTAGTCAAACAAGCAGTGAGTCCTCCAGAACAGTTTGCCTTTTCAGGCTTGGCCAGACTGTCAGGCTCACCTCCTCCAGTCTGTGTGGTAGAAGTGATTTGCGTAGCTAACAATGCTGAAGGGGTAGTTGAGGTTGTTTTGAATAACATGCCGTCCAGTTCCATCAGGTAGTGTACACTCCAGTTTTTTCGTTCCTTTGAAAACATCAAAGAGGGAAAATGAGATACTTTCATACCATGGGTGGGGAAAAGCCCCTTGCCAAAAATAAAAGTGGCAGGTAGATTCTGTCTTAAAGGAAGAATAAGAAATAGAGATTCCCACTGCAGTGATACAAATTAAAAACTAAAATTTTCTGTTCTACTACTAGTCGTTAGTTTGTTTAATAGCATCTTAGTTTTTAATAGAGTTTAAACTCTTAATCCTTTTTTGGAAGAAAGGATTGCATGCATTTACAGAAGTCTGGCCAAGTTTCTCCCAAAGTAGGGCATTAGAGATAAGCTTTTTTTTTAAAAAAAAAAATACATCTTTATAAGTGTTAGCTCATAAATTGTAAACATAACATTTGGATAAATATTTGCCCTTAGTAAGTAATGTATAATAGCCAAGGCTGCCTTTTAACTAAAGTCCTTTCGATTTTTTTTTTAAAGACTATTGGTTTCTAGGGAGGAATAAAAAAAAACTAAAGTGGCAACATGGCTCATGCTTTTCAGTGTAAAGGAAGCCAATCATGAAAATTTTGCAATGGCTAAACAAGTTAAAAGTCTCCCAGTTTCACATTTCTTATGGAACTGGATTTAAATTTCAAATACTTTTTAAAAATGCAAGTTGTTTGGACAACTGGCCCCATGTGTATCATAGTCCCTTTTTTAAGAACGGCTTTTTTCATATTCCGTAGTATATAACTAGACATACAGCATCTTTTCAGTTGTGCCAATAATGAAATCACACAACTGAAAAAGTTAGCCTGGGTATCAGCAACCCAAACTTAGTACTGAAGGAAGCCATGCTGCCCATCACTTTTCAAAGAATGTCCTCAGCATAACAGCATGCTGACTGTTAAGCAGATAACTTACAAATTTATAACTGGCCAAAGCAAAAACTGCCAGTAACCTCTTGTTCATTTACGTAAGTCCATCAATTCCAACAGTGGGTAATATTTCTTTTTAACTTAAAAAGGATGCCAAGTGCTCATGTGGGGGAGTAGCACCCAATACAAAAATGAGTTGGCGTTGCTCTAGTCCTGGAACTTAACTGCCTAATGCACATTCAGGCCCTAAAGCCCTAGGAAATTCATTATAAGCATCATTACAAAGTATTCTTTAAAAGTTTATACACCAAAGGAATAGATTGCATGTGCTGTACTGTTAGAAATTTAAGCCAGGAGATCTAAAAGACGGGATTTGGCTATGTTGTCAAATCTGTTTGAGTGCCGCCCCAACTGTAATGAAGCATTCTGTATTTGCATTCCACCAGTAGCATTACCTGCATCTGCCCAGCAGAGCAATTTCGACAGGGGGTTAAAGGTTAAACCATTGGGTAGTCCAATGTCTTTATTCACCAGAATTCTTCTGTTTTCTCCATCTAAAGATGACGTTTCAATTTTAGGAGCTTCTCGATTCCAGTCTGTCCAGTACAGGTTGCTGTGGATAAATTAAATGGAATAGAGAAACACCTCCCTCAATGTGTAGAACTCAAATTTCAGAAACATCTTTGAGGCTTTTCACTAAGTATTTGTGAGGCAAAAACACTGCTAAAATTTAAAGCTGAATGTTTTCTTTACTGATTGAAGGGTTTTCACTGGAATTTCATTTGGTAGAAGCCTCATTAAATATGGCAAGAATTTCTCAAGGAAGAGAAATCCTCCCTGGTTCTAATAAGTACTGAAACACTGACCAAGTTATACGTCCCAGGTGATGACCTAAGCAGTTACATACAGGGAACATTTTATTCTGGATACTTGCTACAGTGAAAGTGAGGCCTGAAAAATAAAATGCCAAGTGTGTATTTTGGTTACTCTCACCATTTAATGGGCGTAAACCCTACTGTGGTTTTAACACTATGATTTCCTAATGTGACCCAATTCGTTCCACTTTAAGTGTTAATCTCCAACAGGCCCTACCTGGTCATCTGACACAAAGTGGAACAGTGCCTGACACCTAGTAGCTCCTTAGTAAATACAGTTAAGTTAATGCATTTGAGGTTTTCTGCTTTTGTTCCGCCCCGCCCCCCCCCCCCCCCCCCCCCCGCATTTAAATCCAAGGGCTTCCAATGCGGATCTACAGTAATGGAGAATCAGAGGCCCAGCTGACCCTCGGATCGGATCCACAGCGATGGCTCGGGGGTTCACCAGGTCCGTGTGGAAGAGAGCCCTGCGCTCAGAGCCGTCCAGCCTGGCCCTCTCTATTTTGTCCAGGCCGCTGTCCGTCCAGTACATCGTTCTGTGAAAGTGATCAATGGCAAGGCCCTCAGGGCTTATCAGACCTGGAAATAAAACAGGCAGGACTGGAGCACGTGAACCTGAAGCAGACGGATTTATGTCTCTTTAAGTCAGAAGAATCAGGTTAATGGAGAAACTGATCCTTTTTTACTTTTCCGGCCACGTCTAATTTCCTCTAGACCAGCAATTTTCAACCTTTTTTGTCTCATGGCACAAACAAACTACTAAAATTCTGCAGCACACTAAAAATATCTTTTTTGCCCATCTGACGAAAAATAGGTATAATTTTGATTCATTCACACGGGACAACTATTGTGTTGGCATTTTTTTATTTGACCACCTAAGGGGAAGAGAGGTCAGTGCCCCTGACTGAATAGTCAGGTATTGCACCTTTTAAAAATTCTTGCAGCACACCGGTTGAAAATCGCAGGTCTAGACTAACCGACCTCGCAGCGCAGCCTGCATGCGCCAGGCATCCACAGTGCTGGGGCCACGCAGCATCAGCTACGGCCGCATCCTGAGTCCTCACTGTGAGCCTTTCCACTGAGAGCCCCATTTCTCAATAGAAAGGGCCCACAGTAAGAATCACTTTCTCATTGCTTACGTACGAACATGTTTGTTTATAGAGAGGCTGTTACTGTACAGCTCAAAAAAACTGACTTGCACAGAACTTAACCTCCCCTGTTGGGGAAAATAGACGGGAGACTTCGACATAAAGCAGGCAAATAACAGACTTCGTAGAATCGAATGAAATGGGAAGTGTCTTCTGGGTGTAGCTGCTGACCTGAGTTAATGATTGTCTCTGGCTCTGCTCCCGGTTCCAGACTGGCACGGCTAATGGTCCGTCCAGCGACGTCTGTCCAGTACACCATCCTCTCCCGGCAGTCGTAGTCAATCCCCACAACTATGGAGCCCTGTGTGGACCAAAACACAGAATTGGAAGAATTAGGACTCCACATTTCCCTGAGTTCATACCCAGCTGCCTCGCTCATGCAGGCCCTGCACTGTCTTCTGGGCAGCCAAGCTGAGTGGTTAGACGCGGAGGACATGGAGGCCAACTTCTTGGAGTCAAAGCCGAGCTTGGCCACTTACCAGCCATGTGACTCTGGTACTTACGCTTTCTGTCTTGGCTTCCTCATTTCCAAAATACAGATAGTACCTACATTTCAAATGGCTGCTAAAAAAATTAATACCATAAATTCTTGTGAAGTGCCCTAATCAGAAATTAACATGCAGTGAGCTCTCAATAAGCACTACTACTGTTGGCAATAAAAACAAAAGTGACTGCATGAAACAAATCAGCCCATTCAGAGGATAAGTGTTAGTCTCAGCAAAGTAAGGTCTTAATATTTTACTGGGTAAAAACTGACTCCTTTCAAATGTTATCAGCACTTTTTGAACAAACCTTTCTAAAATTTGCCAACAGAGAACAGCAAAATCTACTCTCTCCTCCCCCACCATAGGAGATCTTTCCCTTAGATGAGGTGCAGTCACCCTTAGCCCCGACTCTGCCTCTCACTGCAAAGCAATTCATCGGTTGTACTCTTAGGTAAAAGAAAGTATACAGTTTGATGGGTTCAGGAATTGGGGAATGGCGGTCACCCAACTTCTGGCTAGGGAGGTCTCCCCTCCTTCCTTATTGCTAAATAAATTGCAGTCTTTTCTAAAATGCTGAGTCTGTGATGTTCCCTTCCAAAGCTCTGCCCAGTGCTTTTTTCATTCAATTTCCAACCCAGATTCCTGCTTTGAGAAGCCCAGCAGATGTGCAAAGCCAACATCTCGGGGCCATCTGGCTGTCCCTGAGGCCACGCCAGCTCCTGCTTGCCTAATGCCTGGGGCTGGCGTGACTTAGGCCTCTGAAAACACACAGAAAAACTCAAATCTTGAAGAAAAAAACATCTTTTTCTGAACACTGGCTGCTTCTAACCATTTTTGGAACCAGATACGGAGTTAGTTCATCAACAGAAGTGAACGGAAACATGGACACTACTATTCTTATAGGTGAGCGGGTACCTGGAGCGTGAAGTTTAGGAATGGAATCAGACCTTTTCCATTACAAGTGTCACTGCCTTTCTGGTGAACTCTTCTCTCCTCCGTTTTAGAAAAGAGTCCCTCTGAGACGGAGGGCCTTCACAACAGGGAGGCTGCTGGCTCAGGAGGCGGCAGGCGTCCCCTAGGGAAAGCTCCGTCCACTCCTTTTCCAGCATCACACTCCCCAAATCATGTATGAAGGAGCCAGAGAAGATGAGGAAATCCCAGCGGGAGGGCGGGGGCTGCAGCCATGAGGCAGGCAGGCAGTAATGGATTTCCACCTGGGGTGCTCAGCCGGCCGCCGAAACCGCACCCTGGAGCCATTCCTGTCGTTTTGATTTCTAGATCTCTGGAAGTGTCTGGGCCATTGAAAGAACCCTGGGGGCTTGGGTTAAGAGACTGGCAGCTTTCCCTTGGCTCCCCACACTGCCTCAGTATCCTGACAACCCCGAAATGCCCTTTCCAAACCTCCGAAACCCCAGGAACCAACGAGGCGGCAGCCTTGGTCAGACACGACCCAGCACCAGAGAGCCCGCTTTCTGCGGCGCTGGTGTCAGGCCCGCGAAGACAGGCCCTTCCCCAGGTCTGAAACCCCGCGCCGCCCCTTCTACCTGCAGTGACAGCAGGGTCCTTGCTGCATCCTTCTGAAGCCTGGTGCCACTGAGGGGCAAGTAGCCAATCTGCTGGCCCTGGGCATAGAGCAGGAAGGTGCCCACGGAAGGAGGGATCACGTCAGGCCGAGGGGTGGGTCGGACCGAGGGTGGAGCAACCGTGGGTATACCTGCCGTGGGACAGAGGGCGGAGTGAGGGGCAGAGGGGAAAGGAAACAAGGGTGGGTGGAGAGAGAGAACAGTTACTTTCCCACAGACCAGAGCCTTCAAAAACATCAAAAGTTCTTAAACCTAGACAGATGTGCTCCAGATGTTCCTTTAAAGAAATTCTAATTTCTAGTGTTTTTTTTCCCAAGGATCAATTATGTAAATGACTGCCAATTACTAGGGAGGAAGACAACACCTTTCCCTCAGAACAAAGCAGGTTTTCTTCTTCTTTTTAAGGGAAAAAAAACAGAGCCAATGTTGTGTCAGCTTCCCTTTGGGGCCCCAGGGTGACACGCGTCCCCTTTCACCCTGGGCCAGGGAAGGGGAGTAACTGAATGCTGAACTGAATTCCAGATGTTCTAATTCCAGAAACTGCTAATGACAAAAACAAACATTAAGTCCAAATTGGGATCTCGGGCGGATCAGATTATAAATCAACATGGCACAGCAGTCGCTTCTCTCACAGGGTCTGTTGGCCCCTTGTTTGCCCACCTTCACACACAGTCTCCCCGCAGAGAAACTCAGCTGCCGCCGGGGTGAGTGAGGGCTGCCCTGGGTGCTTACATGCAGGGGTGGTGCCCGGCTGGGAGCGGGTGCCCGGCACCTCTCTGCCATCTCTGTCCACACACCAGCAGAACTCGCTCTTCCCGTGGCACTGCATGGGGACGAAGTGGCCCAGGTCATCGCACTGCGGCACGTACTGGTCATCCCTGGGCGTGCCTCCGTAGTGCTGCAGCAGGCTTTCCCTCCAGCGCTCACACATGGTCGGGGGCCTCTGGGTGGGCGCTGAGCAGATGGGACAAAAAAGCCTTTGATTGTTAGCCAAGGACAGAAGGCAGCATGGAGCTCAAGAGTGGCACGCCTGGCCTCCTGGCCTTCCTCCTGCTGTGCATTAGTGCAGCCGCAGCCAAGCCCGAGCACTAGGCCACAGCGTCAAGGGCTCTAAGCTCTCCACAGGAATCAGAGGGGGTCTTCTTTTTAATCCCCACCTGAGGATATTTTTTCCATTGCTTTTCAGAAAGAGTGGAAGAGAGTGAGAGAGAGAGAGAGAGAAGCATCGATGTGAGAGAGACACATCGGTTGCCTCCCACATGCACCCCAACAGGGGCCGGGAATCGAGCCTGCAACCGAGGCACATGCCCTTGGCTGGAACTGAACCTGGGACCCTTCATTCCACAGGCTGATGCTCTAACCACTGAGCCAAACTGGCCAGGGCAAAAAGAGGTCATCTTGATGCTCCTGTCTTCCCAGGCCAGAAGGATCTGCCATCAAGGCCTCACCATGACAGGAAAGGACAAGAGGAGGTTAAGATGAGGGGTGCAGGGCTCGCTCACTCCGCAGGAGAGGCCCACTCAGACCATTCCGCTCAGTCCCAGGGCCTCTGCTAACAGAACACGTGTGGGGCTCAGTGGCCTCAGTTGTTTCCCAGTTGTTTCAAACTGGGACTTGCATCTGAGGGGGTGATCTTGAGCCTGGCTGGCTAGTGCTTGTCTTAGAAAGTATTACCGAGTGTCCACCTATGTGGCCCTCAGTATCTGTCTGCTGGAACACTATACTGGTGAAAGTATAACTCATTGTGATTGGTATACGGGAGCATGGCAGAGGTGGTGACACTCTGGTTCCTAGAAGTCCCCTGGCCATGCTGTTCCTGGGCTTATCTCAAAGCTGAAACTTTTTCCATAGGCTCCACCTTCCCATCATGTCGCTCTGTCTCCTTTCTCCAGCATCCTCCCCCTTTCTTCCCTCCCTCCCAGCTCAGCACCATGCCCAAGCTCCTGCTAGCTTCGCTTGCAGAGCAGTTTCTCTATCTGCAGTGCTTCTGCAGGGCCCCCGAGGCTCTGTCCCAAACATGGCAGTTCCCTAAGAAGGTTCTGCTGCTGAAACAGCCTACAGTATAGCATCTATGGTAGGATTACCCAAAGGGAGTAGAACGTGCTTCTCCTCTTTTACCTTCTGCATCTCAAAGCCTACGGTGTGTAGAAGCAGTCAAGTGCCTACTTAATATCATCATTTGGCTGTATAACAGAAATCTCAGAGGACAACTAATGAAAACTGGGCCCCTGCACTTTTCCTTATGAGTAAATTGCAACCCCATCTTTCCATTGCTCGGGTCCAATCATCCTTGACTCCTGTCTTTCTCTTGATCACCGTATGTCAAGAAATGTCAGCTGTACCTTCAAAATACCTTCAGAATATCTTCACATCTCACCACATCCACCCCTATCACCCTGGTCCAAGCCCCATCATCTTGGGCCAGGATTACTACAATCGCCTTCTTTCTGGTTTCCTTGCTTCTACCCTCTTTCCTGCCCCTCAGTATAAACTCAACCAGCAGCCAGAAAGAGTCCTTTTAAAACCAAGTCATTTCATGTCATTTCTTTGGTCAAAACCTCCAACAGCTTCAAAGAACAAAGTTGGAGACATTATAGTTGGGCTGCAGCACCTACAATTCCTCTAGGAAAGCAGGAAGACGGTGAATGAAATCCTCAGGGTGCAAACCCAACCAGGTCAGCTACAAGACTCACCAGGTTTGGGGGAAGCGGGTACCCTTCAGGTTGTCCCCATAGCTCATGAAGGAGAGGAAAAGACTCTGACTCCCTCACCCAGATGTGTCTCAGTGAACCCAGAGGGGAAATGCTGCTTTCTCAAACCCTTGTTGTCTCTTGCAAGGGGGGTGGGGGGACCCCTGGAGAAGTTCCCAACACCACTGCAGGTCCCCATTCCAAACTCAGAGGACCCATTCCTGGTTCAGGGGACCACCCAGTGAGGAACCTCTCTCTGTCTGGAACGAATGCGGACCCACAGCGCAGTCGGCCTGTGGGAAGTGGCACCACCCCTCACTCACCCGTGGGCATCCCTCTCATTCCTTCCTATTTGAAGAGACGTCTCACTCTAGCCATGGATTTATTTCTCCTCTGTTTCTAGTTGGCAGGGTTTTAAATATTTTGAAATCATGGGCAAAAACTGTTCCTTCCCCCTTCAAGCTGACCCCATTATGCAGATGAGACCCGGCAGAAATGGCAGCCAAGAGGGAAGTCTGGGCCCAGGAAAGAGTCTGCCCAGAAGAACACGCCCCTCTTTTAGTCATTAACTTCTCATTCCCTTGGCTCCCTTTTGAATTGCTGTCCTTAACAGGGGCTTGTCTTAATAAACTTAGGAGAGTTTGGAACCATTCCCCTGAGGACCCTCCCAACCATCTGATTTCTTCAAATCCCAGCTGGAGTTAGAACCAAGGTTTTTTAAACAGTAGGCATGAGTGACACAGGATTTCTCTGTATTCTGTCTTAGAGACAGAAAAGAGGAACTAGGAATGTCACTGTGGGAACAAGGGATACAGCTTGGTTAAGCATTACCAATTTTTATCTATGTGAATCTTAGAATCACTAAGGTCCTGGCCGTAACAATTAACATTATTAAAAGGATCAAAACTGGTGGTAATTCTCCAGTTCTTCACTCTCATATACATTAAAAGCCAAGACTAGTATTTATGGAGCCCTTTTCAATACTAAAAATGGATCTTTGAATAGTAAGCATATTGATAGAGGAATTATTTTGGCTAAAAAGGTATCATACCAATTCTACACTTTTCATAGTAAAGTTCTCTGTATTTAAAAAAAAGTTCTTCCCATCTCTGAAGAGTTCAGCAAGGAGCAGAAACCTGCCTTGTCAACCTATGGTTGGCATAAACTGTGAGCCCTTGATAACCATGCCCCATCCGGATGGGGCGTGTCAGATGATGGCGGACGTGTTTGTCGTCAGCATCTCCAACTGCATGGGCTAACAAAACGGGTTCCTGCCTCTGTTCTGAAGGCAGCTGGGACAAGGGTGATTTCCCCATGGACATGTTGGGCTGGCTAGAGAGGGCCTGGGTTATTAGCTCAGAGAAAACTATCTGGACCCACCCATGAGTGACATACTTATTTTTCCTAATGCCTTAGGGAACCAGCCTTCAGACAGTCTCCTGCAATTCAGTTACAAGGGAAGGCAATTTTCCTTTTGGACAGACAATGGTCTGGAAGGATCCTCCAGCCCTAATGTCTCTAAGTTGCATAACAGGTCTAGGGCAGTGGCCTCAGCCTGACATACACACTCGATCTCAACTTCTAGTCTTGTACTAGCCAGGCGTCCAGGAGGCTGAAGTACAGTGTGTGATGATCACATATGTCACGTGTGCATGTGTCTATGTCCCTGTAATGTGAATGTGCATGTAGGTGTGTACACATCACTCGTGTGTCCCTAGGAAGAGGGAGGATGGTGTCATCGCAGGATGGTCATCAGCCCTGAGTCTGCATGGTGTGGGCAGGGGCTATAATCTACCCGCAACCCAGCACCGCTCTGCTTCTCAAGCCCCAGGCCTAGCCAGGCGCCAGGTTTCTTTCCAGACTGGCTCACCTGGTGGTCCGCAGTGAGGTGGGTTAGAGCCGGGTGGAGTACGGGTACCAGGGACTTCATGCCCATCAGGGGTCACGCACCAGCAGAAGCCGGTGCCACCGTGGCACTGCAGTGGCAGGAAGTGGCCCTGCTCGTCACACTGGGGGATGTGGATCCTGGTGCCTGGGTAGGTGTGCTGAGCCTGGGCGGCGAGCTGTTGACGCTCACAGGTTGTCAGTCCCGAGGTGTTATCTTCCAGGGCAGAAGCAGAGGAGACACGAGAGAGGAACAAAAGCATCGCAACCCATCCACGTTTGTGAGCCAACTTCAATGTCTCTTGTCTGAGGGGTTTTTTTTCCCTTCCATAATTGGAAAACAGCATAATGTGGGGAAAATAGCAAGTTACTGGGATTTTGGAGCCTTGGATTCTAATTTTAGCTCTGCTGCTAACTACCTAATATCTCCCTAATTCTTGCAGTTCACCCTTTAAGTCCCTCGGCTGACTTGACTGTGAAACGGCCCCTCCCCTCAGGCCTCCAGCTCTTATTGCTGTCTGGGTAAAATGCAGAGCAACCACGGCTTCTGTCTAAACATCCCGAGAGACTCAGGAGCAAAGCTCTGTTCATCCCCTGAGGTCCAGAGGTTAAGTCTGAGAAGCTGCAGGTGAACGGCTATCACTAGATTGCACGATGCTGGCCCAGTTCTAGAGCAGTCGCATGGGAGCCTGCACCCAGCTCACTGGCGCACACAACTCCTGTTTAGCAAACTTAGTCTCAATACTTCTTCTAAATCTCACTTATCAAGGCAAAGCAGATCGCTAGTGCAGTTACCCAGGACTGCTCCTAGGTAGGACAATGGATGGGCCACACTCTGGGCCTCCCAGAATGCTAATAGCCGGTGAGCTATCAGCAAACAGAGCAGCTGGCAGTCAGGAGGGAAAAACCCAGAGCCTGAAGATCCACTAACCACAGCCTCTGACCTGGATAAATCGAGAGTGGGCTGAAGCGCTGCAGAAAAATAGCACTGAAGGAGCTAGTTGTCTGTGCCTAGTCTGGCCTCCGAGCCTTACCAGGCGTGCACTGAAGTCCGTCCCCGTGATAGCCAGGTTGGCAGCGGCAGGAGAAGGAGCCAGCGGTATTGTAGCAGGTAGCCGAGGGGTGACATCTGTTCTCCAAACATTCATCAACATCTGCAATGCCAGAACACGGACGGGGGGGGGGAAGGGGGGAAGGACAGCGTGACTTCACCGTACTCGGTTGGCACTGCTCCCGGGTCTTTAGTGCGCGAGGATCAATGGTGAGGAGTCAACTTCAGAAGACCGTTGGGCATGAGCAAAAATATCATGGCACCGAAAGGCAAGCTGCACAGCAACTTATATCCCTCCTATTATATTTACTGAAATCAACACATGGTGACAAGAGCAAGGCACAGCCCTCCGAAATAAAAACAAAACAAACAAAAAGGAAACCATCTCTGAGAGCCTAACTGCTAAAACTGATGCTCAGGGGGTGAGACAAGCTGTGCTAAGAGGAGGTGGAGGGTGCAGGTCTGATCAAGGAGCCACTAAAAATAGTCACATCTGCAATGACATCCAAAGACTGTTTTCAAAATGTGTAAAAAGGAAAAAATGTGGGATGGGATGATCAGTGTGACATCTAGAAAACAGGAATCCCCGAAGACGTGAACTGCAATGACTTGGTGCAGCCCAGGGCAGAGACACATGGGACCCGGGAAGCAGGGGGCTTGCGGCCCTGGATTGGACGCGAATCGGCTGAGGACAGACATGGCTCCTTGCCAGGCTCCTGTGACCCAGATGGAATCTTTTCTGGGGTTATCAGTGTCTCCCTCGCTGTGACCATACTCTCACTGAGCCACTCTCCCTTTACCAAGGGGCTGTCCCTGGTACCAGTAAGCAGACATACCAGACGTACAACACAGACCTCCTGTTCACAGGAGAGGAATCTCTTACATTGTAATTAGCAAATTAACATTCTGCTTATCCTCAGTCTCAGGGGAGGTTAGTCAATATAAATTAGCTCCCTTAAGTCCAAAAAAGTCCTAAATACTCCATACAACCAGGTTTAATGCCACCTGGAAAGGCTCTGCTCAGATGGGCAACTGGCTTCCATGGTCACCCTCCTTTCACCTACAAAGCCAGAAAGGTAGTTATAAATTCATCTGCAATGTTAGAAGCAAACAAGGTTTTCTGGTTAGCTCCTCAGTTAACCCAAAATTAGCCAAATGAAAACAATAACAACAAAAAACCTTATCTCCAATTGAATGAATGTGAGTTCTATATTGTCATGTCCAGTTATCCTTGAGGCTGGCATTCTGTCTCTTCTAAAGCACAATTGAAATTCCCAGTTGGGCAAAGCTGGTGACCATCCATTTCCTTGGGCCTGGAAGGGGCTATAAAACCAAAGCTATAAAAATTAACATCCAGCCAAATGCAGGAAATGAAAGCTATTGAGAATACGTATGCTAAAAGTACTTCTCATGGTCACCGGAAGCCGGGCAATGACAGGAAGCAGGAATTCCTGAGACATAGGATCTATTTCTAGACCCATGGATCAGTTTCTGGTGATTATTTTTGAACTGAGAGGGGACTCCCCAGAGCTACCATGTTACCCATGTTCTCCAAGCCTGTGGCCTAGAATTCTGACAGGACCTAAAAGAGCAGCCATCCTTCCCACAGACATGTAGTAAGTCATGGGGAGACAGTAACTGTTATAAATGACCAAAAGGGAGAAAGTCCCTGAAGAGACTAAAAGCATCACAAGAGAGAAGGTTAAAGCTCCCTGGAGCGCAGTTCTTGGACACCTTCTTGGAGGAGATTGACCACAATAGAAAACTGAAACGCAGTCAGCTACCCCAGGGTCCAAGCTCAAAACAGGCTATGGCCCCTGAGGAGAGCCAATGCTGCGGGGTTCAGGGGTGACTGGAGTTTCCACGTGGAGGAGAACCCTTCCCTATTTCACAGGATGTTTGAAGAGAAAGTATGGGAAGACCTTCAGCCCCTTGCCAAGGGAGGAGCTTTCCTTGCACCCCCAGGGGAGGGAGTGCGTTTATGCTTAATGATCACTGTTGGGGTGTTTAGGGGCTGTTAGAACACTGAGGTCAAGACAACAGTGTGCAAGATGCAGTAGAGCCCCTTCAGCACTCAGATAGCAAAAGATGGCACAACCTCAGCATAATTCTCCTCTCTATCATCTATTAAGCTGGCAAAAAAAACCTGTTTGGAAAATGTGTTAAAAATCCTTCCCATAGTTCATGCTTTGGTGTTTCAACATTCTTCTCACTGCTAATTCTGAGCCCACACCCAAAACCAGCTGAAATTCCTTCAAAACAAACCCAACCGAGGGACTCTAGCTTTCCCCCTCCCCGTTCTGGTTTGCTTTCAAACCCACAATGAAATTTCCTGGTGCCAATTAACCTCCATCCCGCTCCAGACCCCAATAAAGGCTTCAGCCCACAAGTTCTCACTCTCCACCCACTGGGACCAGCATCCTGCTGGCTGTGGCCCTGCCTGGCACAAGGTGAACTCGTCTCTGGGTCCTATGAGGGTAATAAATTTCCTCCTTTTAAGTCTTGTTCTCATTTCCTCTTGTGGCTGCACCAACTCTACCACACCTTACTCGCTATCATATCTGTAGAACAGAAAACCTGTGACAGAATCATGTAAGCACCTCCCCTCCTGGCACTGCTGAGCAGACGGCTCTGGGCAATGGGCCATCTGGAACCCAGCTTCCCAACTCACACTTGTGCCTCCCTGGAAAGGTCCCAGCTCAAGACAATCTGTTTCTGCATCCAGCAAAGTCGCCAAGGCTCTATAACGACAAACGTGCCTGAGAAACACCCAGCTCCTACCAACACAAGGCTGAGATTAACCTAGACTGAGGTGAGCAAGAAACGATTTAACTCTACTTGGATATAGTAGTTCCTGCTAGTGACTCAGACTAGGTTGAGAACCTGAAGCCAAGTGCACCCTCTCCAGGGAAGCAAGTTTTTAATAAACTGCCTGGAGAAAATCCCATACATGCTTTTATTGCTAGTTTGATGGAATAAATTAAAAAAGTATGCTTTAAGAGTTTATACTTTCCACAAAATAGAGCTCTTACCTGTATTTTTCCCTATTTTCTCTATCTCTATGATCACTGGGACACATGCCTTGAAATATGCACACGCACACACACATATGCATGCAAGCACACACATTTATCCTGCAAGCCACCTTCATGATTAGCCCCACCTGATTTACGAATGGCGTAGGTCTTTAGGAAAATGACTATCCATTCTCTAATACCACAGTCCAAAAGCTTGGAAGGCAGCCACACGGTAACTGACTATGGGAGGCAGCCCCTCAGGTGGCCCCAAAGATCCCTCCTCCCTCCTGGTATCGTGTGATCCCCTTTCCTTGAGTAACTTGCTTCTAACCAATACACAAGAGCAATATTGAGGGGATGTCCTTTTTGTGATTATAACTTCCATCTTGCTAGCAGACTTTCTGCCCCTGGCTTTGACGAAGTCAGCTTCCTTGTTGGAAAGGTCTGTGTGGCAAAATACTGATGGTCACCTCCAGGCAACAGCCAGCAAGGACCTAAGGTTCTCAATCCAACAGTCCCTCGAAGAACTGAATCCTGCAATAACCATGTACGGCTCTTTCCCCAATTGGTCCTTCAGACCCCAAGCCAGCCAGACCCCTTGACTGCAGCCTTGTGAGAATCCTAAAGCAGAGGACCCACCTAAGCCAGGCCCCTGCCTGTAAATAATAAACATGTATTGTCCTAAGCTGCTCCATTTTGGGGTGGTCTGTTATACAGCAATAATAGATCATTAATACACCAAGGAAGCAACTGATATGTTTGACATATTTTTAAGTGTGTGGGTTCCAGAGAGAATTCTAAACACAGAGAATAAGAGAGGTAACCAAAGTATTGCCCGACAGACTAGAAATTAAAAGAAGGGCGAGAGAATGACTGTAGAGGGATTAGGGCAAAGAAGCATCTAACCTCAATTAACACTCCGATGATTAACACTCATCACATCTAGGTTGCAATTAATTTCAACTACTTTGCTTTAAACCAAAAACCTAGGAAGTTAAATACTTTACAAGCACCATTTCTGCTGACCTGAGCAGCCAGATATTTAAATATGAAATTCTACTGACACAGTATTTTTTTCTCTACACATTATCATTTGTCAGAACCAGTAGTGTGTTAAATCAAACTGAAGGATAAGTTCCACAAGGGTGGAAACAGCATTATCCCCACTGTGGGTCTCAACACAAACAAGAAGTCTGTGCCCCTCATCCTGACCCCCCTACCTGTAGAGGGCACTCCCCTTCTGTAAAGAGCCCATCTGCTATAGACAGAGCTCGCTGGGTGTGGGTGGGACACGCATCTGTGAATTACAAATCTACCCCATTCTAATTTGAGAAACACTTGAGCTCTGTCTAAAGCTGGAGATATATATATATATATATATATATATATATATATATATATTCGTTATTGTTTTTGTTTTTGTAGGGAATGGAGGGACTCAGGCCTGAACTGAGACCCAGCTTTAGGTCATTTCAATATAAACTGTGCTTTCAAGAAAACCATAAGCCCAGCTCCTGTGCAGAAAAGGCAATGTTAATTGATTAAACAGCAAAATTCAGACGAGACCAAGCAGCCCTCCCCATCTGGAGAGGGCAGGAGGGCTGTGATGCCCTGACACATGTGGTCTGTCAATAACACGTCTCCGGTCTGCTGGTCCAGTCAGCCTGTCCTGCTGGAACCAAAGCAAGAGGAATGGGAGAAGAGTGAGAATCAAACCCCTGGTGAGGGGAAAGGGGCCGGGTTATTAGGATCTGCTGTGGCGCTCCCAGGAGTCACACGGCTGTTCTTGGCGCACCAGCGCAGCGGGCCCGGAGCACAGTAGCAGGCGCGAGCAGCAACTCGAGGACAGGGGAAAGCCTGCCTGTCGGGTTCATGTTGCCAAGAGAGACCTTTTCCCAGTCCAAACCCTCTTCCTGCCATCCAGTCATTTCCAGTGTCTGATTTCACCATAATTTGTGTGTATTGTGATGGACAGACAGCATGAAGTTGAGTGTCAAGTCAATCACATGCTCCTGAGCGGATTATGTAGAGTCAACTAATACTAATCTCAGTTTCTTGAACATTTATACCCAGTGTTATGCCTAGTTCTTCAGAAACAACCTCACACATTATTTCTAAGTTGAATCTGAACAGTTAGACCTGCATTCTGGTGTAGTGATTTTATAAAATAGTGTATAAAGTCTCAAAGGTAGTTAGATTTCTGGGAGAAAAGCCTCGAGGACTGAGGTATGCATTAATATTCTTTTATATCTGTGGAGTTCCCCTATCTATTTATCTCCATGGAGAGAGAAGAGAGGAAAAAAACAGAGAAAAGGAATTATATGCATGTTTAGATATTACTTAAAATGTTACTTCAAGCAGGGGAATAGCAACTAAAAATTAGGCACCGCTGAAAGTGCTGAATTAGGCCATTAACCAAAGAGACCGAAAGAAGATGGCATCCTAACAGGAGATGTATGATTGTCCCAAAGTCCCTCCAGCCTGTACCAGGCCCCAAGGAACAGAAGGTTACAAGTCGGCAGCGGCTCCCCAGAGCTCCAGGCACACAGACAACCATGTCTCCACCACAGACAACCATATATCAAGAATCCAGTCCAAGGGAGATGACCCTTGGCCCCTGTTTTTGACTCAAAGGACACCTTTTCTCTTTCTCCTTTGGCAATTCCAAAGCTGTGTGAGTCAAAGGAAGGGAGAAGTCCTTTCCAGACCAGGTCCTGGCTGTGTGGGGCTGCTCATCAAGGTGACCCGCAGGCACTCACCGGTACACTGGTGCCCGTTGCCGGAGTAGCCAGGCAGGCAGACGCAGCTGAAGGCGCTGCCTCCGTGGTGGACGCACCGGGCCCGGGCGGCGGGAGCGCAGGTGTGGCTGCCGTCCCCACAGGGGTTGGGAGGTGGGGCAATCACTGAAAACAGAAGAGTGCAAAAGTGTCCAGGAGTTCAGGCCTGCAAATGGGTGAGCTTTGCTCTTCACAGCGTGACCTGCACACCAACAGCGTCAGGACACGTGGAGGCATCAGGACATGTGGAATGCAGGTTTTCCGGCCCAACGCCAGAGCCAGGGAGTCAGAACGAATTTTAACAAGATCACTAGATGGCTTGTATGCATATTAAAATTCAAGAAGTGCCGGTCTGGGTGTGTGGTTAAAACACTAGACATGAAGATATTCAAAACAGTGGATTTAAAAGTGTATTTTCTCTAATATCATCTAACTCTACCAAAGGGATGAGTTTGGAATTCTAGTTCTTTTGGATCCACTTTGGGGTGGGGGACCCTGGAAAAGGGGGTTTATTATAGATGGAACTCTCTGGCTGGTCCAGTGGGAAAAGCATCTTTGGATTACAAATCTGTTTCATTATAATTTGAAAAATATTTGACCTCTATCCAGAGCTGTTGTTTTTTATTAAAGAGGTTCATAATCTTGTTACATGATTGGACCAAATACTAAGACACACAGGAGTCCCAACTGAGGTGAACATCCTTCACTATCTCAACACCAAAATATCTATTTAGAGAAAAACAACGACAGAACAAAACAACCCAGGGCTGAACTGAGCCAAAACTTTGGGTTATTTCAATGTAAACTGTATGTTTTCTAGAAAAACCACAGAGCAGAGCTTCTGTATAGCAGAAATGGAAATGTTAATGAATCAAAGATCCGGGTTCAGCATCATTTTGGCCAAAGAGAGGACTGACTTTGGCACTCACAGATGCAGGTGTGCTGGTCCTCGGCAAGCCTGTAACCGCTCCGGCATTCACACCTATAGCTTCCTGGCAGGTTGATACACACAGAGTTGGGGCCGCAGCGATGGAAGCCAGTTGCACATTCATTTACATCTAGGGAGAAATAAGAACAGAAAAGTGCTGCTCATCAAGGGCACCACAGGCGGGAGGTCTGAAAACTCAATGTTCTCTCACCACGGTAAGTTTTTAATGGGCCTCACAGTTGGTGGACAAAACAGGATTTGAAATGCAGGATTTCTAAGCACCAGCTATGGGTGTATGTTGCATCATAAATAACACTGCAAGTCGTGCAAGCATAAGCCACAGGGAGATGTATTTTGAACTAATATTCTGAAAATTTTTTGAACATTTAAAAGAAAACCACGCTACAACAATTTTTCTTTTAAAATGTAAAGACATTTCTACTGCTGCTTTTGGGGGATATAATAGATGAAAGAAACACAGTGTCTGACATCTAAAGAAAACCAGAAAATGTACCATTTAGTAAATGGGAGAAATACTTAATACATGTTTAAAATCACAAAACTTAAAAACTCGAAGTATCCAGGAATTGTAATAGAGGTCTTCTTTTCACAGTCCCATCCCCAAATACCCACCTCCAAACTGTCCTCTCAAGCCTAACCAGAATACAGGTTAGTTTTTAAATCATCGTCTTTAGATTAATCACTGCTAACCTCACGGATCAACTGAGATCATTAAGAAGACAGACCCTTGTCTTTTATAAACACAGTGCTGGAGGGCTCCGTGAAGGAACACAGAGAGCATGCCTCTTACCCACGCAACTCCGTCCATCTCCCTGGTACCCAGGTGCGCACTTGCAGGTGTAGTCTACACCTGTTCCCGGGTGGCACTGGGCTGTTGTGCCGCATGTGTGGCTCCCATCGTAGCAAGGATTCACTGGCGTGGGGTCTGAGTGCTCTGTGTGGGGAGAGGGGAAATAAACGAAAGCACAATCTGGCTGTTGTTGAGAGAACAGCACAGAAGGAAGCAGATCCAAGAGTTGTTGAAACTAACTGTACACTTGTCTGTGTTTGGGACCCATGCGGCAACCTTACTAACTTATTAATATCCAAAGCTAGGATGGATTATCAGCACTGCGGTTTTAAATTCCAGAATGGCTTCATCCTGCCTACGCTACAGACCTTTTCTTGCTTATAGTAGCTTTGCATCCAGGGAATAAAAATATCCAAAACATGGCATCCTTTTATTTAAAAACGCTTTAGCACCCGGTCGGTATGGCTCAGTTGGTTGAGCATGGTCACATGCACGGAGAGGTTGCCGGTTTCATCCCTGGTCAGGGCACATGCCTGGGTTGAGCGCTCGATCCCCACTAGGGGGCGTGCAGGAGGCAGGCGATCAATGTATCTCTCATATTGATGTTTCTATTTCTTCCTCCCTCTCCCTTCCTCTCCTCTCTAAAATCAATAAAATAAAGATGCTTTTGGTCTATCATTTCATGTGATTCTCAGGGTAATTCTATGAGGTGGTCTGTCATCCCCATTATAGGAAAGTGAGAAATATTGGAAAAATTGCCTGAGCTCACAAAGCCAGGAAGTGGTACAGCAAGGACTCACACCCAAAATTTCTGCTTCTAAAATGAGCAATCGCTCACTAAAATTCACTATAAGTCAAAATTCAATTAATGAGAAAATCTTGCTTTTACAAAATAAAGAGGAATGATTTCTGCAGTATTTACTTTTTAGGATTAACCTTGCCATGGACCCATCCATCCAGTAGGTAGTGATGACTGTTAACATCTGAAAGCTTCCCTAAATAATTTTATTTCTAGATAGAGCATAATATTAACACTTATTGAGCACTATATGCCAGGCACTGTTCTAAATCCTTTACAGACCATCCCATCAAATCCTCATGACTATATTGTGAGAAAGGTATTATCATCATCTTCACTTCTACTGCAGCACAGAGAGGCCATGTAACTCACTCACTGACATACAGCCAGAAGAGATGGATGGAGCTGGGATAAAAAGCCAGGTAGTCTGGCTCTAGAGGCTATGCTCTCCACCACTCTGCTACAACCACAACCAAAGCAACTTCATGAAGTTATCTAGTCTAAGCCAAGGACACAAAGATGATGGTGTTGGAAAGGGCCCCAAACACCCAGGCAGGATGAGTCCATTAACCATCAGCACTTCCATTTCCATCTCTGATTCCTCAGGTATAAAATGAGAATACAAATAATGCTTATATCTGCTAGAACCACTGAAGAAAATTAAGAAAATCCTACACAATGTATGTGAAAAGTCACTCCCCCAGGCAGGTCTACCCAGTTCTCAGTGACTGCGTCTCTTCTTCCTCCTCACTTGAAGTTTTATCTTTGTCTCAATATCTAGAATTATTTTTTTGTTTTTTTGTTTGTTTATTTTATTTTTATTTTTATTTTATTTTTGTTTAAAATATTACATATGTCCCTTTTTCTCCCCAATGACCCATTCCACCCCATCCCCTCCCTCTCCCCAGTCCCTCTCCCCACCATTGTTCGTGTCTTTGAGTTGTGCATATATGCATATAAATTCTTTGGTTACTCTCTCCCCCTCCACCCACCCGCCCTCCTCCATCCTTCTGACATTCCTCAGAAATTCTGGTCATAGAATAGAAAGATTTCAGGAGCCCCACCCAAACCTCCCAGGCTCTCCATCAAGCCATCTCTGCTACCAATGGGGCTCCATCTAAGTCATGGTAACTTGGGCTTCTGCCTTGGATTTCTATGTCCGATTCCCTGTCTTGACAGCCAGCGTAGTGCACTCCAAGTCCTGCCCTGCTCTTAAGAGCTTCCTCACTTCCCCAGAAACCAGCATCTTGGCATCTGTAGACACAATGTGGCAGTACCACCTCCTTCTGGGTTCCCTCATTTCTCTCCGCCTCGCCCAGGTCTCCTTACCTGCCTCACCTTGTGCGGGTGGGCCCTGCCCAAAGTAACTCCCAGTGTGGACCCAAGTGCTTGCTGCTGCCTCCTGATCCATAGACTGGACTTCCTCCCAGTCCTTCAGGATGTCTGGCCACTGCCCCAGTCCTCGCCCCACTGCCCACACTAGGACTCTCCCAGTTTCCTGCTGTCAACTGGGCTCCTGTAGCTGAGTGCCTGACAATACATCCTTGCTTTCTGGTCAACTCCTTCCATCTGCTTTATAAGAAATACCACACACAGTGTGTTCCTGCAGTGGAATATGCTCATGGTATTGATTCCCATATTATGGCCTGAAAAACAAAGGAAGGCCATGGACTTCTCCTTGGTTCACCTCAATGACATTGGCTGGAGTAACAGCATCTCTGCCAAGAGAAGGGGACCAACAACTGGCTCTAGCACTTTTCAAACCTAATGAACTTATTAAGCATGTCAGCGTAAGCCTAGGCCCCCCACACACACATTGTGCAGACTTCCTCGGATGCCCTTTACCCCTCCCTCTGGATCTCCTGGCAGACGGGATGGAAGCACAGCACTGGGGTTGTGGTCACTGGGTTAACTTAATAGTATAGACCCAGCTCCCAAGTCAGTCCCAGCCTGTTACAGTTAACGACAGGGTCATGTCCCCACTGGAGGCCCCATGTAAGACAAGAATCTGACTCTCCCCCATCATTATTTCTCCATTTTAGGAGAAGATTCTGTACAAAATGCCCAGCCTACCCAGCCAAAAGAGGGAGTGAGCTTCGAAATGCTTTACTTTATAAATACTGATGCTTAGCCTTCTTGTTCAGTGCTTTCCAGCATCACATTTTCACCTTGGCACATTCCAGCGAAGATTAGTGAGTATATGAGAGCTTACCACCCTGCTAGGCATGAAAAGGGAAAAAAAGAGCACAAAATTGACTTGCAAACTTGGACAGGATACACTGGCCCACCTGAAATTGAGGGGGAAATGCCCACAATTACACGATACTGATTTAAAATCTGTTTCACTGGCAGGACTGGCCACATAATTTGCAAAACCCAGCACACAGTGAAAATGTTGAGCCCCTTGTTCAAAAATAATTAAGTGCTTCAAGAAGACAACCACAGCACATGAAACAGAGTGTTAAGCCCTCTGCGCACAGGGCCCTGTTTACTAAATTTGGTTTTCAAACGCATTATTTTAAAAGTGCATTTCTAAAACCACGTGGCTATTCATTCTCTATGGCGTGTTAGCTTGTCTCCTATTATAGTCAGCAAAGAATAACAGTGTCCTTCTTAAGACATTTTCTATTTCACCCTCACCCTCTTAAACAGCTTGACTCTCTGACAGTGGATCTGGAACTCATTTACTCATTTAATCAAGAAGGGAAGAGCGGTTTTCCTTAAAGGAGCAGCCCGTTCAGCTTCAGTGCGGGGCCCTCTGCCCAAAGTGTCCTAGACTCGCCAGGAGGAGCCCCAGAGCAGGAGCCAGGGCAGGAGGCCGCCAACCCACACTGCAGCGCAAATACTTGGGGGGTGGGCTGGTGGCTGGGAGCGCTCAGTGGGGAGGCCACAGCACTCCTCCCGGACCCCGGGGGACACCAGGAGCTCCCACATCAGGGCAGCTGTGCTGTTTCACAGACATTCCAACCACATCATCGCTCCCTCTGGAAAAAGTGGGAAATTCTTAAGAAGATACTGCTACACACTGAGAGGGGAAAGAAGAAGAGGCTTATTTTTGGCCTTTTATCTTTTTCTTTTGTCCAGCCTCACCCCCCTGTTTTCTCCTATCCAGGGAGAATGAACAGTGCTGTTGTGTTCTGTAGGGGTGGATGAAGCAGAGTGCAAATACAAAGGGTTAAAAATACACGTTCCCTCTTGTAAAATTCGGTCTACATTATGAGGCAGCCTCAAGGCCCACGGAGTCCAGGTGGAGGAGCAGTGCCACGAGGAGCTGACAGGGCTCTGGAGCTGGTGCCTGGGTTTGAGTCCAGCTCGCCTCGCCCCCTTCTAGCTGTGACCAGGCAAATTACTTCACGTCTACACCCCAGTCTCTGTAAAGTGCGTTAATAATGCCCCTGCTATGTCGAAGCTGTAGTGGAGATTAAATGAGTTCATTCATGAAGGTACTTAGTGTTTGGCACCGAGTACACCGTCCTTTGCTATCATTACTGTTATTATTAGACTTGGTGCGGATGGGAAAGTCATATAAAATTCTAAAGACAAAGGAGCAACGCGGTACCTGCCAGAGTGCGGACTTTCTCCAACCTCCATTACTACCATTGGTCTGTCTCCAGGAAAAACACACCCAGAGACCTATCTTTTCCCTAAGTGATCCTGGAATGGGAATGGCCTGGGAGGTTCCTGCTAATCGCTGTTCTCACAGATCGAACGCCTACACCCAGCGAAGGGCTGGACTGACGCTCAAAGGTGAAGAATGTATTCCCCAGTTGTTTTCGTTTAAATCTCTCCGTGAGAAATCAGCAATAACCATAACCATCATTTCCATCCTTCTGATGTACATGTTTCTCTAAAATCCATGCTCTCAGTTCACTACCTTATAATCCCATCTGTGGACACCCAACGCCTTTTCCCCCTTCCAAGTTTCCTAAAACCAAACAGACCTCCCACCCAAGCCAGCAAACTCAGGGTTCTCATTTCCAGTCACCTTTGAGTCCTAGAAGAGTCCAGTCCTTTGACCTTAATCTCCTGTTATGTAGCTGAAGCAACACTTGCATATGGAGACCAAGGAGGCTCAAAGAGCCTCCCCTCCAGTGAGAACTCACAGACTCGCCTATCAGTTACAGAATCACCACTCAGGCCCCAGTTCTGGGCTCAGCAGTCTCAGTATGGAGCTGAATGAGGGCGACATTCTCTTTCCCCTCACCTGCCTCTGGTGCTCTAGGGTAAAGCACTACCTGTTGCTTTTCAGAATGAAAATGTCCCCTTGATCTGACAGCATCATTTCCTATTATCTGTAGAGTTCCCTGGCTTCACAGGCTCATCCTCTGGCTTGCCCAGAACATTTTTTTATTTTTAATTAATAGACTTTATTTTTTAGAAGAGTTTTAGGTTTACAAAAAACAATTGATCATAAAGTACAGATTCCATACCCCCTCCCACCCCAATCTGCAGTTTTCTCTATTATTAACATCTCATATTAGTGTATTACATTTGCTGTAACTGATAAACCAATATTGGAATATTATTGTTAACTAAAGTCCATACATTAGGCTCAGTCTTTGTGTTGTACATTCTGTAGGTTTTGACAAGTGTATAAGGACATGTATCCACCATCACAGAATCGTACAGAATAGTTTCTCTGCCCTAAAAATCTCGTGGCTCTCTACCTACTCATCCCCTCCTCCTCCCCGCCCCTCTTGAACAGCTGGCAGCCACGGATCTTTTTGCTGTCTATAGTTTTGCCATTTCTAGAAGGTCATATGGTTAGAACCACACAGTATGTAGCCTTTTCAGACCGGCTTCTTTCACTTAGCAATATGCAGATGCGGTTCCTCATGTCCTTTGGCACCTTGATAGGCCTAGAACATTTTTATCTGCATTTTTATCAAGCATTACAGGTGAGGCTAATGCTGACTGAAGTGTGAGAACCATTGCTTTAGAGTGATGGTTTCTTTAACATTAAGATATTATTCACATACCATACAATTCACCCATCTAAAGTGCACATTCCATGCAAATGGAAATTTTAAAAAATGAAAAAAGCACAATTAAATGGTTTTTAGTATATTCACAGAGTTATGTATACAACCATCCATCACCACAATCAATCTTAGAACATTTTAAACACCTCTCCCCAAAAGAAAGCTTATACCCTTTAACCATGGAATACTACGCAGCTGTAAAGAAGAAGAATCTCGTACCCTTTGGGACAGTATGGATGGACCTGGAGAATATTATGCTAAGTGAAATAAGCCAGGCAGCGAAAGACAAATATCACATGATCTCGCTTATACGTGGAATCTAAAGAACTTAATAAACTGATGAACAGAATAGATTCAATGACATGGAAGCATAGATGAGACTGACAAATGTCAGAGGGAGGGAGGAGGGCGGGTGGGTGGAGGGGGAGAGAGTAACCAGAGAATTTATATGCAGATATGCACAACCCAAGGACATAGACAATGGTGGGGAGGGGGACTGGGGAGGAGGAAGGGATGGGGTGGAACAGGTCATTGGGGAGAAAAAGGGACGTCTGTAATATTTTAAACAATAATAAAATTTAAAAAAAAAAAGCTTATACCCTTTAGCTATCAATCCTTTATTCCCCTATTATTTCCTCAGCCCCAGGCAACCACTATTCTATTTCTGTCTCTGGATTTGCCTGTTCTGGACATTTTATACAAATGGAATCATGCAATATGTTGTCTTTTCCAACTAGTTTCCTTCACTCAGCATGTTTTCCAAGCTCATTTATATTATAACATGTATTAGTCTTCATTCTTTTTTATGTTTAATGATATTCCACTGTATAAAAATCCATTCATCAATTGATGGGCATTTGGGTTGTTTCCACCTTTGGGCTACTATGAATAATACTGCTATGACTATTCATGTGCAAGTTTCTGTGGAGACATAAGTTTTCATTTCTCTTGAGTATATAGCTAGGAGTAGAATTGCTCGAATTGTAAATTTGTGTTTAACTTCTTGAGAAATTGCTAGATGGTTTTCCACAGTAGCTACATCATTTTACTCACACCAGCAATGGACAAGGGTTTCAATTTCTCCACATTCTTCACAACACTTGTCTGTTTTTTTATTATTTCCATCCACATTCATGTAAAGTAGATTTTATTCTTCATCTCCCTGATGACTAATGATGTTGAGCATCTTATGTGCTCATCGGCCATTTGTGCATCTTCTTCAGAGACATATCTATCCATAATTTTTGTCTATCTTTTACTTAGATTATTTTTTATTATTAAGCTGTTCTTCATAGATTCTAGATTTAAATCTCTTACTAAATATATGATTTTAAAATATTTTCTCTTTTTTGATAATGTCCTCTGAAGCACAAACGTTTTTAATTTTGATGACATCCAGATTATCTATTTTTTCTTCTGTTGCTTGTGCGTTTTTAGTCTCATTACCTTAGAAGCCGTTGCCAAATTCAAGGTCACAAAAATTCACCCCATGTCTTTTTCTAAAATTTGAGCTCTTACATTAAGGTATTTGAGCCACTTTGAATTAATTTTTGTGCATGGTGTGAAGTAGAGGTCCAACTTCATACACATGGATATCCAGTAGTTGTCCCAGAACCATTTGTTTAAAAGATTAGTCTTTCTCTTCGTTGAACTGTTTTGGGATCATTGTCAAAATCAGTTGACAGCAAATGTAAGTGTGCATTTCTGGATTCTCACTTCTGTTCCATTGATCTGTATGTCTGTCCTTATGCCAAGACCACACAGTCTTGACTACTCTAAGTTTTGAAATCAGGAAGTATGAGTTTTCCAACTTTGTTGTTCTTTTTCAAGATGATTTTGGCTCTTGTGGGTTCCTTAAATTTCCATATGAATTTTAGGATCAATTTGTCAGTTTCTCAAAAAAAAAAAATCCCAATTGAAAGGATTGTGTTGAATCTATAGAAGAATTTAGGAAGCACTGCAATCTTTACAATATTAAGTTTTTTTATTTGTGAACATGGAATATTTTCCCAGTTATTCAGATCTTCAATTTTTTTTCAAAAATGTTTTATAAGTTTCGCCCAGCCGGGCATGGCTCAGTGGTTGAGCATCGACCTAGGATCCAGACGATCAGGGTTCGATTCCTGGTCAGGGCATATGCCCGAGTTGTGAGCTCGATCAATGACTCTCTCATCACTGATGTTTCTGTCTCTCTCCCTCTCCTTTCCTCTCTCTGAAGTCAATAAAGATATATTTTTTAAAAAAGTGTTTTAGAAGTTTCAATGTAGATATACTGTACTTTAAAAAAATTATAAATTGCCCGGCCTGGCGTGGCTCTGTGGTTGAGCGTTGACCTAGGATCCAGGCGATTGGGGTTCCATTCCTGGTCAGGGCACATGCCCGGGTTGTGGGCTTGATCAATGACACTCTCATCATTGATGTTTCTATCTCTCTCTCTCCCTTTCCTTTCCTCTCTCTAAAATCAATAAAGATATATTTTTTAAAAATTATAAATTTATTCCTAAATATTTTTTCTTTTTGAAATGGAATTGTTTTTCTTAATTTCCTTTTCAGTTTGCTCATTGCTACTATATAGAGATACAATTAGTTTTTGTATATTGATCTGTATCCTGCAACCTTGCTGAACTTGTTTGTTAGTTCCAATGGTTGTTCAATGTGAATCCCTTAGATTTTTCTACATATAAGAGCATGTCAGGTAAGAAAAGAGATCATTTTATTTCTTCCTTTCCAATGCCTTTTATCTCATTTTCTTGACTAATAGCCCTGGCTCAAACTCACAGTACAGTGTTGAACAGAAGGGGAAACATCCTTATCTTGTTCCTGATCTTATAGGGAAATCATCCAGTCTTTCCTCATTAAGTATGATGTTAACTGTGGGTTTTTCATACATGTCAGTTCTATTTTGTTTTGGTTTTGGGGGGTAGTGGATTTTTGTCCCACCTTGATTTAATGAAATGCTTCTCATCTTTTACGTTTTAGCTAAAATGTCACTTCCTTAGGGACATCTTCCCTGCACCTCCAAACGAGGCTCATAGCACCCTGTGCTTATCACAATTAGAACAACGACCTGTCAGCATCAGCCTCCCTCCTAACGTGGCCCCACCTTGTTCACAGTTGTATGCCCAACACAGATCGGTGCTCATAATTGTTGCTATAAACTTGCCTCACATATGAGGCTCTCTATTCCTGAGCTTGGCAAGGATACTGTTCTAAAAGTTCCATTTCTGCCTCTGTCTCCACCTCAAGGACAGGACCCTGCTTTATTCATCTTAAACCCAGCACGTAACACAGAGTCTGGCACAGGGACCTTTAGTAACCTCTGTGAATCATTTTGAGGGCTACTCAAAAAGGAATTCACAAAGGTTATATATAATTTTGCCCAAGAACAACAAAAAAGGAAACTGTACCTTCCACAGGGCCAATTTGATTGCTTACAGCAAATCTAAGCACTCTTTCTTCATCACTGTACAAGGCAAAGACCCGGTCCACGGTCAGCTGCCGGGTGGCGGGGGCGCCCAGGGTCCTGGGGGCATGCCTGCACGCCTGGTAGGTGATGTTCTGGTGGATGCGGTAGGACAATGTCCGGTTGGTGGCACCAAAGGTGAGAGAGTAGTCTCTGGAACTTGTGGAGGTCACAGCTGCAAAAGACACATGCAAACTGGTAAATCTGAAAAATATTGAATACAGAGATTTTCACATAAAGTGTGTTTTTCTGCACACAGTTTTTTATCTAATTCCTGGAACATGTTCCCTTGGGCAGTTCCTGGGTTTACGTGGGAAACCTGCAAGGCAATCCCAAGAACCTGCGCTGACACACAGCCAAAGAGCCGAGAGGGAGGAGGTCCAGTCATTGCTTGTCATTAGGTGAAGAACAGCCACGTGCCAGCCACCCCGAGGCTCTGCGTGCGCCGCCTCGTTAACTCCCGTGACCGTGCGCACGGAGCCTGGCCGAGGCTGGGACGTGGTCAGAGACGCCAGGCTGGGACGTGGGAGAGCTGGAAATGGGACGCAAGTCGGCCTGGCTCCACACCCCGAGGTTTCGGCCAGGCTGTCCTCTACATCGCACAGGCGATGGCTTCCAACACCCTGCACCCGAGCAAGTCTGAAGGGCCCCAGGGAAAGGAAGGGCGCCTTTCTCTCCACCTGAGTCCGGAGCCAGGAGCGCAGGCCAGTCTCTGGCCGCCCACTACTCCGTGTACGGTCGGGGTCTCAGCTGCCATTCCCTTCCCTGCATCTCCTGCCGGCTTCCAGGCCTCATCCAGCAAGAGAAGCAAGGGCCACGGGGAGGCACAGCCCGAGCAGACTGCTGCGTGGCCGGACGACAGCTGCGACTGACAGCACCCTGCACTCGGGCGGTGTTCCACAAAAACCCTCGCTTTACACATCCCCGCCACGTGAGGTAGATAGAAAAGGATTGTTATTCTCATTCTAAAGGTGAGACAACAGGCTCTCAGATGAGCGGCCCTTCCCCCACCTATTTTAAGTGGCAAATCCAGGATATGATTTTTTATCTTCTGACTCCAAACCTAGCGTTAATTTTACAACACTGTGTGGCATCTCTCTCTGTGATTTTAAAGCTGGCTGAAATAAGGGTATAAGATGAGAATAAATTCCAATAATCATTATTTTGACATGGCCCAGGGAGAAAAAATGGTTAAAAGCTATATATAATTATAGCATCCCTACCCGCCCCCAAAGACAAGGTTGTTATTGATAACATTATTATTATTATTATTATTATTTGAAACTAGTGGGTAGGAACATTAAGATTCTTGTGTATAGCAGCTGACACTCTGGTCACTTATACTATGAATTTGATATTAACAACAAAAATGATAAAAACGATATTGAGCTTACTTTATGTGTCACACACTATCTAAGGACATTCCATGCAGTAACACTTAATCCTCATAACTATCTTGGGAGATATGTACTATTCCCATTTTATAGATGTGAAGACTGGTTACACATACCTGAGTCCGAGTAGTGGTAAAGCTCCTTGTAGGGAGCCACGTGGGCTGTGAAACCCGCTGGGATGTAAGGCACCTGGCCTTGAATGTTGGTCTTAGTGACCAGATAGTCCTCTGGGTCAAGCCCCTCAGCAGCTTGAGTGATTCGAACCCTCTCCTTTCCTGGATAGAAAGTAACTTCCATGTCATGGATAAATGTAGCACCTGGAGGGGGTGAAAAAAATCAGTACAGGGATGAAAAGAGGTCTTGCATAATCTAGTAATAATTACCATCGCATATGTCCACCTCCCAGTTTCTACTGCGATGGAGTCGGTGCCTAAGGAGATCATGTGGTACCCAAGACTAAGTGCTACCAGCTATTGGTTACATCAGTTTCTCAAATTTTCTCACTAGGAGTGTAGTTTTCTTCTGCCACATCTCACACCACTTCTCTTTGTAGGAGCTTGTTTTCAGTGAGAAATGAACTCCTGGGAATATCACTGACCTTTCTCTTTCCAAGGGTGCCAGACTTAGCAAAACCAAGATACCCTATTATACTTCAATTTCAGATAAACAATGAATGTGTTTTTAGTAGAAGCAAGTACCATACAGTATTTGGGGCATGTCTATACTAAATTATTTGAATTATTCATTGTTATCTGAAATTCAAATGTAACTGGGTATACTGTATTTTATTTATCTACCTTTGGCTCAAGACTTTATTTAAACCTTGATTAAGAGCAAGATCCTCTAACAGCTGTTGAGCTCTACAGCTAGAGGTGGGGGAAGAACTTTTCTCCCAGCACTTTATGTGCAAGAAAGGTAAATCTACCAGAAAACAAGCCAAAAAGTATCCCCTACACTCTTTTTTTTTTTTTTTAATGTTTTTCAGAGAGAGGAAGGAAGAGGGAGAGAGAGAGAAACATCAATGATGAGAGAGTCATTGATTGGCTGCCTCTCATACACCCCTTACTGGGGATCGAGCCCACAACCCGGGCATGTGTCCTGACCGGGAATCGAACTATGATTGCCTGGTCCATGGGTTGATGCCCAATCACTGGGCCAACAACACCGGCTGCGCTTCCCCCTACACTCTTGCTGTTGAAGGGTGGTCCTTACACCAGCATGAGCATCTCCCGGAAGCTTTTTAGGAAAAGAGAATCACAGACCCCACCCTGGGCCTGCTGAATGAGAATCTGCATTTTCACAAGTACCCCATGTGATCTGTGGGCCGGATAAAGTCTGAGAAGCACTGGTCTATATTCACAGGTCAGAGTGGTGGGGTGGGAGAAGAGGAAAGGCACGCCCTTCCCCATGATGTACAATCATCTCCAGGTGCCCTATTGTTACCATTTGTGCATCCCCACTGGACAGATCTGTGCATAACAATTCAATTAAACAAAGTCTGACAAACAAGCTTTCAATAAATCGAGGTGAGAAGACACAAATACTCCAAATGGAATCATTCTATTTGTCAGGATAACCTGGAGGAAGCCATAGTGGACCAGGGTAGCTCAATGCTCCAGCAGTTTCTTCCATTGCCCACTTACTCTGCCCATTAATGCAAGAGGGCCATTTGTGCCACTAAAGAACAAAGGAATCAGAGCAGATGCCATTCGGAAGAAATCCCTGTCTTTCAGAAACAGTCCTGCGAGGCCAAATCATCCCCAACTACCTCCAGACAGAAAACTACAGACCTGTGGCTCTGTGATACTGAAGGAGCTAATCCTCTCCCACTGAATGAAAGTCCAAGAGCAATGCCACCAAAGCAGTGGTGGCCACTGGCCCCTCAGAGGCCCCACTCACCTGTGAGGCTGAAGCCGTTTTCCCAGCCTGGTTTCTCTAAAGCGAAGAGCCAGCCAAACAGGCCTCCGATGGGTGTGAGGGGGAGAAGGGCCTGGGCCGCGGGCTGTGGGATGTGACTGATGGCCGTGTAGGCTCTGCCATCATTGCTCACGATGTACGCATGCAGGTCCGCGTCATTGAAGGTCACGGGCGTGTGGTCCACGAGGAGGTGGCCGCTCACTTTCCCATTAACTCGATGAGGTTCCCCTGAAAAACAGCAAATTCAGCCAACCTTGACCATTGTCCAGGCTGGAGATGGGTCCCCAGAAAAAACAATTCCACTGCAACCCCCAAAACTCAATCTTTAGCTGTTTTCATCATTCCCTAGCCAACCGATTATCCACCTAAGTACAAAATACACCTGTCTTTGATCTCTTCTCTCCCATTCTCCTTCTCTCCCATCCATTTTGACTCTAATGGGCTGGCAAAAAGGAGGACACATTTCTGGTTAATCCTCAAGCTGGGAAATCAGCCCAAACGTGTTCATTTCTCATTCACTGAGCATCTGCAAGTTGCTAGGGCTTCGATTCAAGTGGCAGAGACACAAGGTCTACAGGCAGAGCTCCGGGGCAGCTAGAAACAAGCGAGCCGCCGCAGCAGGCGCGGAGCAGCCCCAGCCGTCGAGCCAGCGCCTCACCTGCCGGCAGGCAGTGCTTGCCATTCCCGTTAAACCTGGACTGGCAGTGGCAGCAGAAGCCGGCGGCGTAGTCGGTGCAGAAGGCGTTCCGGGAGCACTGTCCGTGGTTGTGTTCGCAGGTCTCCTTGATGGAAGACCTATAGGTGAAGACTGGAAAACAGAAGAAACTTGCTTTAAAGGACTAGGCGATTCCAGCATCGTAATGCTGCCGGCTTCATCGCGGGCACCGCATCTGCTCCATAACATCAGCTTAGAGTGTAATGAACACATGGGTGTTTGATGTTTAAGAGACGGGAGTGACATTCAACCCAGGGGAATCAGCTTGCTTGGTCTTCTGGCAAGAACGGCTGCTGGCGGCTCCCACCCGGTCCCATGGCCAGGCTGGTGAACCAGGATGAGCCTTGAGTGCAGTGACAGACAGCCAACCAGTGAGAACGTGTTAGGCTGATCTGGACAAAACGGCCATCTTCTGGGTCAGAAATGGCCAAAGATCAGCAATTTTGGTTCAACCTGATAGCAATGACCCCCTGAGAGGAAGATAAAAGAGAGAAACAAATGTCAATTTCTGTCCAACCATTCATTCTTCACTTCTTTTAGGTGGCTCTGAAGTTAAAGAGGCCCACTTTTATGAAACAAAGGAATTGGAGCAGACATCATCGATCATAACGGAAATGGCCAAGTGGGTGGGATGTGGCTGGGGGCGGGTGCTGATGAACAAGAGAGGGCTTTCTCCTAGACACTGGGACAATGCCAGTCCTAAGCATAGCCACCAGGAGGCAAAGGGGCTGTGCACACCTCTGCTCCTGTATCCCCAGGAGCTGGAGCTGGGTGCAGGCTCTAGAGCACGCCAACAGGGATGGCATAGAACTCTAGTGCTAGACTCTGATGCTGCTGTGAGGAGCCAGTTCCCGAGAAAGATGGACACCCTATCTTAGGAAAAACCAGTTGACAGTTGTGTCCCAGGTCTAGGTCTGGAAAGAAGGAAATGAGAAGGGAAGGAAGATCATGAAAAAACAATATTTACCCAGTATTCCAGCAGAGGAGAGAAACAAAGAAACCAATGGAGGGAAGATGGAGCACCACAGAAGTCACAATATAGCCCCATGAAGACTTGTATCAGCAAGGAAGAAGCAAGTTAACACTGACCTAGTGCTCAGTGTTACCAGATACTAGCCTGTGAACTTGAACTATTAATTTCCACAGAGCAGGGGATGATTTTGATGCCTGTTTCGTAAATGAATGGGCTGAGGCACAGATTAAAGTGGCTTTCTTGAAGTCACATGGGCAGGAAGTGGCGGAGTTGGGGTTTGAACCCAGGGAGTCTGGCTCAGGTTCTTCACAGCTGCCCTCTATTACCCCTCCAGGGGAGCCCAGGTCCATTCATCCTGAGAGCTGGGTTAAGGATCTGATCAGGTATCTGGGGTTAGTCAGCAGAGGCTTCAGCAGGGAAGGTTTGAGTCATATTTTATACATCAGGCCTAACAGTAGAAGACAGCAGAGATTACCCAGATGGGTATTAAATTACAGCACGCTGGGGAAAACGCAGGTAAGAAGCGAGAGTGGCCATAGTAGCATTAACTTTTGTTAATGCTCGAGTGCTGCTTACAGATTCTTGAGAAAGCAGCAACCTGAGGGGGTGGCAGAAGGGATCATCTTGACTCAATGGAATATCTGACTGGTAATATAGTGAGGATGAAGCTGGTGACTCAAGATTTGGTACAGGGCCTTGATGACATAGCTGAGAAATTCCAGCTTGATAAAAATAAAAAATGAGGCATAATAACCCTGAACAGTTTTTTTAAAGAGAAAAGTGACAAAAACTCAAGACAGAATGGATCATGATAAAAATTACTATAAGAGGCTCCTGTGAGGGAAGCTATGTATCACTGTCTACCTTCGGTTTAAAAAAGGGGAGAAAAATCCAGTTTAAATAAAAAGAAATGAATATAACTTGGGTGCATCAAAGTCTCAGTTTTCTCCAGCTCAAAGTCACAACTAAGTGCAAAGAAGTGGCACGTGGAGGGACTAGAACACTTGTGTGCTCACAACCCCGTTGCCATCAGGACTCTCCCTCTAGAACACAAGGGAAGGGGGAAGGGGCTAGGGGGAGGGTATGGGGTGGGGGAGGGGAGGGGAAGAGGGGCCCAAGCTCTAGAACTTGACCACCACCATGGCTCAGGTGGCTCTGAGGAAACTACAGAAATGCAGTCTGTCTCAGTTTCCTCATTTCTAAAATCCAGATGATACCTCACGCCTCATTGCAGAAATCATGTTTTTTCTTAACATATGTCTGAATACCAAGGCAAGAAAGCAATCTCATGTAGGCCTAAAGGGTAGTCATTTTTAGGAAATTCATGTAAAAATAAAACCAAACTCTAATACTGTTCTGCCCCAAGTTAAGGAAATGGTGGATTTGTATTATATTCCCTCTGTTTGATATTTTGTGAAGACTTGCTCTCCGACCCAGTTCCCATTCTAAGAGTGGATTAAGAAGCAGGGAGAGATGGGATGGAGGAGGGCTACACAGATACAGAGAATTAGGTTAATTTGACTACAAAACTAGGTGTAGGCATGGCTAAAAAGAGAGGCACAGCCACGTGGCCAGCAACCTACGGATGCAACTGTGCAGAAGTTTAAGCTGACCGGCACGCAGGCTACATTTTCCTACAACAAAAAATAATGGGTAGGCTCCCTTGCAAGGCTATTCTGAGACAAGCGCTGGGTTAAATTAGCTATTGGTCAGTCGACCTGGGGAATCTTTTTAAAACTGGTGTAATACTGCATTCTCAGGATGGAACTTACTGAACCAAGAACACAAGCTCAGCCTTCCAGCCCCAGGACAGCCACACCAGGGCATGAGGATAGGTTCGCTCCTAATCAGGGGGCACATAAGGCTTCCTTTTGGGACCCCTTTTCCACCCCCTTCTTCACACATGGGTGAGCTTACTGAACCCTTCCAGTGTTGGCTGGTTAGGTGAATAGTAAATGCTTGTTTGCAACTTTCCTTGATTCATTCAATAATTCAACAAATACTTATTGAGCACTCACTAGGGTCCTGGTGCTGGTCTAGGAAGTAGGGCTACAGCAGGGAACAAAATACAATGTTATTCCTGTTCTGAGCTTACAGTCTCCCAGGCAGGAGTCGAGAGACAGGTAAATTATTTAGTATGGAGGACTGTGGCAAGAGCTGTGCAGAAACTTAATTCAGGGGAGGGCAGGAGGAGGAAGGTGAATTTGCTCCTGTAAATTTCAGGCCTGGGGGAAGGTGGCCTTTGGGCAGAGGCCTGGAGGAGGGGAGGGCAGTGGAGGCGGGGACAGCCTGTCAGGCAGGTGGGGCCCCTGGGAAGACAGAGGAGAGAAGGCAGGGAGTAACCCTGCAGTTCTCCCAGGACTTCCAGGTCACAGGGAGTTTGGGGCTTTAGTCTGAGGGAGCCGGAGGGTTTCCAGCAGAAGAGGGACAGAATCTGAGTTCAGGACCCTCAGGCGCAAGCCTCGGTCTCAGAAAGTGCTGGTGCCAGGAGGGGAAGGGAACAGACCTGGGATATCTGAAGGTGAGGTTGACAGGGTTTGCTGATGGATGAGGCAGAGGGAGAGAGAGGGGAGTGAGGAGAAAGGAGAGTGGGGGGAGAAAGGAGAGAAGGAGGGGAGAGGGGGAGAGAGAGAGAGAAGAGGAAAGAGGGGAGAGGAAAAGAGAAGGAAGAGAGAGGACGGGGGAGAGAGAGAGAAGAGAGGAGTCCACAGGGATGTTCACGTCTTGCCCTGGGAAACTAGAAGGTTGGAGCTTCCACTTACTGCAACAGGGAGACTGTGAGGAGCAGGTTTGTGGAAGATCAGTTCTAGCAACGGTTTAGAGGCAGGGAAGCTCCAACCCAGCTCTGACAGGGTCTTATCCCCTCTGCAGGGCACTATTCAACCAATTCAGAGGGAGCTGCATTTCTCCTGTGGTTCAGCATTGCATTAAAATAATCTGGGTACTTGTTAAAAATGCAAATTCCCAGAGCTCTCCTCAGACCTACCAACTCAGGCTCTCTATGGGTAGATCCCAGGAACCTGCTCCTCAGCCGCTTCCCCACTGATGACAATGTTGAGGGTATATGCAAACTTTCCATTTCTGAGCTAGAAAATGCTCATTGATGTAGTTAATGGATTTCATCTGACCGATTAGCAGCTCCTGGGGCCGGTGAGATTTCAGGGACCACTCTCCCATTCGTTCCTGGCCAGCTGAGAAGCCGATCGCAGTGCTTATGGCCCACTTAAGGCCAGAGCCACAAGCAAGCAGCGCCAAGACCCTTTAGTGGAGGTAACCCAAAGCCCAGAGGCCAGATGCCTTCCCTGACAAAGGGGGAGAGCTGGACCCAGAAACGTGACCCTGCATGTGGCTCTCTATCGAGGGCAAGAAAAGCCAAACTTCTGCCCAATGTGACTTCTCAAATTGCTATGAGAATTGCAGGTGGATTCAAAGAGGCTGAACTACTTGAAAGTGTGGAATCAGTGTCTGGATCCCAGCGGGATGAGATGTGCAGTGAGCATCCAAAAAAAGTGGCTTTTTTTTCTTTTTCAGTGGTTATTTATATGCGCTTTACATCATAATTTTCAATGTATTTTCACACACTTCTTCCTATTCTGATAAAGAGCTATTGTCTCCATTTTACAGATATGAAAACTAAGATCCACAGAGATTACACAATCTTCTGGCTCTAAGTCCCATGCTCCTTCTATAGTATTCAAGTGTGGTGGGCTACAGAATCACTAGGGAAGCTGGTTTAAAAATTCAGATTCTGGCCCTGGCCAGTTTTGCTCAGTGGTTAGAGCGTCTGCCCCAGATGGAAGGGTCCTAGGTTCGATTCTGACCAAGGGCACATATCTCGGTTGCAGGCTCCATCCCCGGCCCTGGTCTGGAGGAAACCAATCTATGTGTCCCTTTCACATCGATGTTTCTCCCTCCTTACCGCCATCTCTCTCTCTCCCTTTCACTCTCTCTGAAAAGCAATGGAAAAAGTATCCTAAGGTGAGGATTTAAAAAAATGCAGATTCTAGTTTAGAAGCTAGAGGCTGGTTGTGGAAACCAGCATTTTGAACAAAACAAAACATGGGCCCCAGTTGAATCAGATGCAGGGGTTGCTAGAGCCTGCACTTTGAGAAATAGTTTTTAGTCCATGGCCTCCTTCCTCTCTCCTGAATTTGCCCACAGGGGCAGGCTGTCTTCCAGACCCTCTGGGGACCCACTCTCTGCTAGGGAGACAAAATGACTGGGACAGTCTCTTGGCATCTCAGGAGGGCCGGAGGGCGGAGGCTGGCCAGGTGTGAATGAGCTCAGTTTGCAAAAGCTTTGTTAACTGCCCATAAGTAGTTGCTCAAGAGGATTTTTAAAGCTCATTTCTTTTTTCCATTTAATGCTTTTTTACTCTTTTCGTATCTTAATAGAAAGAAAAATAGAGTGAGGATCCATAAGAGAAAAAGAAGCAAAGGGGCTGCCAAAGTACTTGACACTTGTCTTAATTGGAGTTTTGCACAAAAATGGAAAACTCCTCTGCACTTGCTCTCATCCACCCTTCAATCTTCATTTTTTCCAGAAACACTTAAGCACTTGTCTTCAGCCCTGGGCCTGCCCTCCTTCACTCCGGCCTCTGGCCCAGCCGCGTGGGAGGCAGGCAGGCTCCAAGGCACAGACCGAGTTCATTGTGCGAACATAGGGGGATGGAGGGCTTCCTGCAAGGGGCTGCCCTAGGCAGCTGGAGTAACTTTTTAAACAAGTTTTGCTGCTCCTTCCAGAAAAATGACCCACCTTTCCAATGCAGTCCAGACTTTGCTAAGTTTCCCTGCCTCCCAGAATGATAGACTAGTAAGAAAAAACACATCCAAATTGATAACAAAACACAGTGGGATGCTTTTTCCTCCAGCTTACATGTTTGTTTATTTTCGATGTATGTGTGTGGTGCGCAGGGATGCTGGTTGGGCCAACTGTTATTAGGCTCCTGGTTGGGGTGTGGGCGTTTACACCCACTGTTGTGACACCAGCAGGCTCTCTCCCATGCAGGTCTTCCCAGGTATGGGGCCTCTTGTTCACACACCCTCAGCAACCTGGAGGTGCCCCTGGAGAGGGGCTTTCCTGCCTGGAAGGCTGGAATGGGCGGCAGAGCCTGCTCCTATTTATTCAAGGGTAGAAGCTGCATGAGCAACACATTCCTGCAGCCTTTCCCAAGGCCAAAAGTAGAGCTGGACAAGAAGCCACAGGGAAATCCGGTTTGCTGTTGGGCTTTCCCAGCATGACTGCCATCTAAGGAGAAATAAGAGGATCCCCACAATGAAGCATGAATGCCTGAGGGGTCTAAAAGCCAGGTGCCCCTGTGCCTCTCCAATTCCTCATGCAGACCAAGGTTAGTTAAGTTCCTCATAGCACCACCTCAGCAGGCTTAAGACTATCTACGACCCCTGTAAGTCAATGTCATTCCTGCTACCCACACACAGGCAATCCCTGCCCTAGTCAGCTCCTCACTGGCAGCTCCTCTCTCTCTCTCTCACGCCCACACCCTCCACTAACTCACATTCTCTCTCCATGTTCACCTCTGTATGTCCATTCTCATCACCTCTCTGACCTAAAGGCCTGGCTCAAGCCCCTCGTCCTTCGCATCTTCCCTGACTTGATACACTTGGACTCTCACCCTTCACTGTGTTGCCTCTCAGCCTACTTCCTTGTCGTCTCGGTCTGCCTCTCATTCAAATGAGCCCTCAGTATTCCCAGGCCTCAGTTTCCTCCTCCATAAAATGGGAAGGATAATTATCCTACCTCACAGGGCAATTCTGAGGACTAACCATGATAGCACAATCTATAGCCAAGTTCCCTCTTAGAACCCCAGTAGGCACTCCCTAAATGCCAGCGAAAGCTCCCACTAGTGCCTCAGTCAGAGACGGCACATGGCAGGCGGTCAGGGAGCTTTCTGGTTTGACAGCAAGCTCCTAGCACTCCCTGGAGAAACAAGGCACCTCAGACAGAGGACGCCTGCACACCCACTTTATCATTGGTTCTGAGGCTAACAGAATAAAGTGAGTAAGACACTTGAGGCCAGAACTAGCTTATGATTGGGACGTTCTTGCCTGGTATAGACATGGTCTGAAAAGAATCTAGATTTCTTGGCAAAAATAAAGGTCTCTAAAAAGAGTCCCTAAGGAGAAAAAATTAAAATAAAAAGAGAAGGGAGCTCGGCCTGGCATGGCTCAGCAGTTGAGCAACAACCTATGATCCAGGAGATCAAGGTTTGATTCTGGGTCAGGGTGCATGCCTGGGGCTGCAGGCTCGATCCCTGGTGGGGGGCGTGCAGGAGGCAGCCGATCAATGAATGACTCTCATCATTGATGTTTCTCTCCCTCTCCATTCCTCTCTCTGGAACCAATAAAGATATATTTAGGAGGGGGTAAAAAAGGAGAGAAGGGAGAGATATTGGAGGGGGGGGCTTTACCTAAATCTTAATTTCTTGTTTTAGCAAGATGACTACTATGAAGCTTGAAGGGAAACTAAAATTCATTGGGCAAGGTATTTCTGATGTCCAATTTTAATGCTCACAATGACTTAATGGGGTCTACAAGTTTTCATTTTAGAACTGAGGAAAATGGCAGAATAACAGAGCATATGTCTTACCCCAAACCACACAGTAAGGCAGTAAGGCTGGGAATCAAGCTCAAGTCCACTTAACACCAAAATCCACACTCTCACTCCATCGGTAGAAAAAGCCAAGCGGGATGGGTCATGGCTGGGCAGTCAGTAGGCAATGTTCTGTGGCTCTGCCACCTCTACCACCAGCTTTCCCAGGGGAAGTCCTCTTTTGCCTGCTAGACCTCTGGGGTGCCAATGTTTCATTTGGAAAAAAAAAGTTCACTGACCAAAAAAAGTATTTAACAACTGCATGGTTCTAGATTTCACAGTCTTCCTAAAACCTGAGGTGCAGAGGCTCACTTATTTTCCTTCTCTGCTTCCAAGTTTTAAAAGTTTTCCCTCTCTGCTCTCTAACATAGTGGTTGCTGATTTTTTTCTGCAAAGTTAAAAACCTTCTCTTTAGATTTTTTCCCTAAATGTCTCAGTGTATTAACCAGCTTTTTCGTATGCATCTTGCCATTTCTTAGATGTCAGTAGTAGATGCCAGCAGCTGATAGATACCATACTTCATGCCCCAGAAGGGTTACGGCTGCTGCTTCCATTCTCCATGGCCAGCTCCCTCAACCTCCTTCACTTGCTCAAGCGATCTCAACCTCTCACAGCTCAAAGCAGGGGAGTGCAGCCCCCCCTTCACTCTAATAAATCACTCCATGCATCTGACTTTTAAGATTTTTTTTTTTTTAATATATCTTTATTGATTTCAGAGAGAGGAAAGGAGGGAGAGAGAAAGATAGAAACATCAATGATGAGAGAGTCATTGATCAGCTGCAGCCCGCAACCCGGGCAGGTGCCCTGACCGGGAATCGAACGCCGATCGCCTGGATCCTAGGTCGATGCTCAACCGCTGAGCCAAGCCCAGCGGGCTGATTTTTAAGATTTTTTAAAATATATCTTTATTGATCTCAGAGCGAGGAAGAGGGAGAGAGAGACAGAAACATCAATGATGAGAGAGTCATTGATCGGCTGCCTCCTGCACCCCACCTCCCCCCGCACCGGGGATCGAGCCCGCCACCCGGGCATGTACCCTGACTGGGAATCGAACCTTCTGGATCCTAGGTCGATGCTCAACAGCTGAGCTACGTACGCCCAGCTGGGCACCATGCGTCTGCCTTTTAATATTCCAACCTCTTCCCAGGGCAGGAAATCACAAGTGAAAACACCATTTAGAAAGACATCTTTACCTCAGAATTCCTTTGCTGAAAATCTTTGATACGTAGCTTTCAATTTTCTTTAGACATATGGAACTTATGCTGAAAAGCCAGGAAATTGTCAAGAAGGTCAGAAGGTCCTGAAGCCTTCCACCAAAACTCACATCTCCAACTGGCGGAAACGCAGCCCTCGGGCCTAAATTAAGGCACAACCGCTTAACAAGCTCATTCTTTATTCTCTACTCATTCCCCATCTCCTCGCCACTGCTATAAATTTTCTATAATTAGTAACAGCAGCCACCATTTATGAAGAGCCAACTGGTGCAGACGCCAATCTAAGAACGTCATTATCTCATTTAATCCTCGCAACAGATTGAGGAGAAATCAGAGGCTTGGGGGGGGTGACATAAGTTGCCTCACGTGACCTGGCAAGGAACGTGGCAGCCGGGATTCAAACCTGAGTCTGACACCGACACTCTCCCTCTAGTCACTACTACACTGTGTCGCTTTAGTAGCAAAATAGTTTCTTCCCTCCTGAAAGACGCACTCCTTCAGGCAAATGCAATACCACAGCAGGGGGACCCAGAAGGCCCTGTCTGCCAGGTCAGCATGTTTTTATCCCAGAAGGGATGGGAAACAGAAAAAGTGAAGAAAAAAATAGGAGGTCTGAAGAAGGCTTCACCCCTGACTTCCTTCCTCCCAGCAGAGGTCAGATGAGCAGCCCCGGGACCAAGCGGGGTGGCTCTAGGGTGGGTTTCCCATCCCGTTTCCACCCCGGGCTGGGAGGAAGGGACCCGCATGACAAGTCTCCACCAGAAGGGCAGGCGCCGCGGGCCCCGCGCTGCATGAATTACCCGCTGCCGCCTCCCGGCCCCTCTCCCCTGGCCCCTCGCTCCGGTCAGTGAGTCATGAAATGAGGACAAGGCTCCAGGGAGGCGACTACCACAGCTGCACAGCCATGAAGCCGCAGTGACAGGACACAGGTGGTTGGCAACCCTCCCCGCGGGCCTCCTCTCCCACGCACCGCCCCGCAGCACTCACCGAGGGCCGGCCCCCCACAGGGTAAGAATCTGCAATGGCAGCCACTTAAAATGAGTCTTCTGCCCCCATCCCTGGACCGTGTATGAAGCAGCCCTGGATGTTTTACCTTCACTGAACTTTCAAACCGAAATACTTCATTACACTTGAGAGCACAGCTGGCACGCGTAAGCCAGTTCTTCCCACTCGCTTCGTGAGGCCCATTTTTTAAAAACATTATTAATTGTCAAGAGAGTCCAAACAGAATTTGCCTGCCAAGATGTATTTGGCAAAGGAAAGATACTCTATCTCCTGAAACATGCGTTTAAAAATCGGTTCCAATCTTCTTTTGGCTAAACTTTCCACGTACTCGCCTGAGAGAAAAATCAGGACTCCCTGCAAAACCAGCATTTTTTAAATGGAATCTCAGCACCCGGTTTTCTAATCCACTTACCCCCCGTATTGGGACTGTTGCCGTCTTCCGCCCCTTGCACGTGCCTCCCGGGATCCTGTGGCGTTGTGTGACCTGGCAGGGAGGACCTGGGCAGAACCACATCTCCTTCGTGATGGGCCCGAGAAGCACCCCCTTCTGAAGGCAGTGCCCCTCCATCTGGGTCGGGTCTGATGCTTCTGTTTTCAAGGGAGGGAGTTGGGGATCCCTGGGAAGGATCGGGTGAATTTTCTTGTATCTCTGATGGAGCAGGGCCTCTGGTCCATTCAGAAGACTCAGCCGGGCCTCTTACATCTAGGGTATCTATCTCCTTCACAAGCCTCCCCTCTTTGGTTTGAGGGTCCAAGGTGACAGATTCTGTTTCGGGGTAGAATGGCCTATTTCTAGGTGTTGGATGCAAAGGGGAGGTTGGGTGGGAATCTGGAGGAGAGAGGCCCCCTCCTACTGGCCTTGGGTCAGCTTTTGAGTGGAAGGAAACACTGATATCGCTGTGGCCTCTTGACACGTCTTCTGGTTCAGTCAGTGGGTGCTCAGCTTCGCCCTCCGCCTCATCGTAATAATCCAAATCATCCTCGCTGTAGTTTCCTTCCAGGGCTACAGCACGGCTGAAGCCATGTTCCTGAGAAGCTGAAGGGTGGGCTTGGGGAAGGAATCCCCCAACTGTTGCTGGCTTGACGTTGTCCAGTGGGGAGGTGCTGCCGACATGAAAAGCCCACACTCCGGGGATCCCCAGGTTGCTGTGTCTAAATAAAAAGGAACAGTGCATTGTAATAAAATCAGCCATTCACCCACCTTCCTACAAAGGTGAGCAATTTACTTTAAAACTAAAAGACCATTAAGATTAGATTCAGAGTTTTCATTGGTGTAGAGAAACCAAATAAAATGAGACTTACATGTTAAGTAAAAGGATGATACTGGAATTTTGATACAAACAATCTCTTATTTAAAATTCACTTTCAAAGGCTGTGTTTCACAGACTGCTAGACTATCAAGTTATAATCTGCTCAACAGTCCACATTTTATCTAAAATCTGGCTGATTGAAAACAAAAAGGGAATGCGGGAATATTTTATCTTTCTTCTACTTTTAAGAAAACCTATGCTGAAAAACTTTTGCCAGACACTTAAATAATAATGACTACTACCTGCTTTTAAGAGTTAGTTATGTGCCAAGTGCTTAACCTTCAATACAATCTGCAAGGCAGGGGCAGGGGCCATGCCCAATTTTACAGAGGAGAAAATAGGTTTCGAGAGGCTAACTGATCTTCTTAATAATTCACAGAGCTTGGATTCAGCACTACCACCAGAACCCATGCTCTGCTCTACACTTGGGCTTTATATTATTATAAAATAATTATCATTTTATGTCAGAAAGCTGATACCCTATAATCAATCAGCATGTGAATTATCATAACTCTACAGAATGTTAAGAACATTTCACTGCTAAGTCACATGGATTAATCAATTAACTAATTCACAGAGAATTATGAGTCAATGTAAAAAATTCAAAGAAATAAAAGTGTGCAAGTCTAAAATGTTGAGCAAATGCGGAACAAAGTTAAGGGGAAAATAAGAAAGCAGTTTAATCCAAGTGCCATGGGTCATAGGTGAGAAGTGTTCAGAAATATCTAGAAACCAAGAGCTCATTTGTTTTCTCCATTAGAAAAGAACGTGGACTATTCACTCTCCTAAATATCCCAATAATCCATTATTTTAGAGCCAATGACACATTCTGAAGAAAACAACCACATATAAGATGCCTAAAAGTAAGGAAAATCTCCAACAAGGGTCTGGCTAGCTTGAGTACACTGGCTCATGTATTCCTCTGGTATATGACAAAACACCAGGCTCAGTCTCCCGTGCTGTGGGGTTTCCTCAAAAGTCAGTCAATGAGGGACAAGAGTTAGCGAACTAATAAGTTAATAAGAAATTCATTGAATCCTATAATGACAAGAGAACTTCACTCACTGGGTAGGTACCATTCATAGTCATATGGGTTTCTATAGCCACAATATTTTTCATACAATTCTGACAAGGAATCTCTCCATATCTCTCTGTCTCTATCTCTGTCTCTCCCCATGTGTGTGTGTGTGTGTGTGTGTGTGTGTGTTATAATTATTGTTATTGTGGTTGTTGCTGCTGCTGCTATTTTAATTAACTTAGGGGAATGAATAGAGAAAGCACAACTGCGATCCTTTGTGCAACATGCTATGGATTGTTGGTAAGTTCTGAGAATTCATGTTGGTGTTTGTTGGCAAGCAAATAAGGAACACGAAAGAAGAGAGACCCCTGAAGATCTGAGGATACTGACTTTATTATCACATCAGAGGTGTTGCAGCTGTGAAATTTCTTCTTGATGTTAGAAACAGAAAACTATAAAAGCTTCAAAGAGTAGGAAAATACAAATTATGGCAGATAAAAGCTAAATAAAATAAAGTTCTAATTAAATATAAATCACGATCTTGGTTTTGTCGTTGTGCATGATGGGAAAGGAACCAATTTGAGTTTATGCTAAAATCCAAGGTCATTTGGAAAGCTTAGTGATGGAAAGAATTTATTTCCTAGAAAGGAAAACAAGGCTACAAAATGGGATGACACTGTCATCTTCCCTGGGTTGTTAGGAGGGTTAAATTAGGAAATCACAGAAAATGCCCACACAGAGCCCTGCACATAACAAGTACTTGGCAACTACTGTCTTCCAGGGGATAGAAAAGTATAATCTCAAAAATTCAAATTTTCAGAAGACTTATGACAAACACACTATGAATTATATAATTTATGACTTTTGAGCTTATAACGATGAAACAAGCTTGAGGAAGACAAAGATCCCACTGAGTAGGAAAGTAACTTAATTCTTTAGAGATGTATACTGAAGTATTTAGGAGTGGATGGCATGATGTGTGTGACTTGCTTTATAATACTTAAGCAGAAAAGAAAAATATTGATGCATGTGGCAACATCAACAACTGGACTCTAAATCATGAGCAAATGGCTGTTAGTTTAGCTACTCTCTCCACTTTTCTCTGTTTTTGAAAATTTAAATAATGAAAAGTAAAAAAAGAAGATTTAATTGAGAAATGTTTCTATAATTTGGAGGTAGAAAAGACCTTCTGAGAATTACACCAAGACCTGAAATCATAAAGGAAAAGACCAATAACTTTGACAACCCTCAACTTCTACCTTCTGGATCATAAGTAACTTTAAAGATGACCATCTGGATTAAAATATTCACAGCATACAAGAGAGCTGAGATCTTTACCATATTTTTTTCTTATTTTTAAGAGTTCTTTGTATACACCCAACAGAAAATAGCAAAGGATGTGAACAGAGAAGTCACAAAAAAGATAGATAAACGGCTAGTAAGCATATGGAAAGATGTTCAGATTTATTAGTAATCAAAGAAATTAGAGCAAAAATATGAACATGTTATACCTATCAGATTCACAAATATTGAAAAGGAGGGAAGCTTGTGGGGAACAGACACTATCAATCACTGCCCTGCATTATTGGTGAGGGTGTAAGTTGGTGCAATGTTTCTGAAGGGCAATTTGTTAAAAAACACTGAAATGTTAAACTTAATATACTCTTTCTTAGCAATTCTACCTTTAAGGGAGATGAGAATATGAGCAATGTACAGGGTGGGGTAAAAGTAGATTTACAGTTGTTCATATGGAAAATAATACAATCATTAATAAATAATAATATAAGAATAAACTCTGTGTTGTGTATGGTCACAACTGTAAACCTACTTTTGCTCCACTCTGTATATTATGCTGTTTACTGCAATGATATTTACAAAAGAAAAACCAGAAACAATTTAAACATTCATTAATATATATATAACATATATATATATATATATACATATATATATATATATATATAGTGCCACGTTTTAATAGCCTTAGAATGATAACATAAACAGATATTGTACTGAAAGAGGCCTATAAGACAATGATAAATGGGAAAATACCATTTTGGCTTTTAAAACTTTTTACGTAGGTATCTAAAATTCTGGAAGGACTATTAACACTGGTTATCACTTGAAGTAGTGATACTGGTAATTTTTACTTTTATTTCACATTATTCTTGATTATAATTTATTTTGTTTTTTTAATATTAAGCATAGGTTACACTTAAAGAGCAATTCCTCTGTTAGTCATTTTGACCCCATAACTATTCCGCTTTCATCAAGCATCACAGGAGTTTCTGGGAAGCATCAAAGATAAAAATGAGGGAAGGCATGAAAGGAGGTAAATGGAAGTAAGTGTGTGTGTGTGTGTGTGTGTGTATGCACACACACGTATTTTTTTTTTCTACTTTTAAAATTTATTTTAGAGAGAGAGAAAAACATCAATGTGAGAGAAAAATATCGGTCGCCTCCTGCACGTGCTCAGGGATTGAACCCACAACCTTTCGTTGTACAGGATGATACTTCAACCAACTGAGCCACACCAGCCAGGGCTGTGTGTGTATTCTTAGGGGCCTCTATGATTGTGGTGGGGAAGCACAACTGTTTTTCCCACAGACTGGCTGCCACCACCTCTGTCCCTGTGTAGATGTTAGCACTTATTCTAAGGCTCTGGAATTGTTGACCTTTTTGTCTGTCAACCCTGCTAGAGGGCAGGTTGCTAGGGCAAAGCCTACCCCTCAGACACCTTTGTCTTTCAAGTGTGTGGCCCCCTGTGAGCTCTCCACAGTATCTGAGGAGCAGACTCTGTGGCCTCCAGGGTCAAAGGGTCAGGTGGAACCCTGGGAGGAAAAATACGGAGATAAGTTTTTTCCAGAGTCTAGACTAAAAGGCAGCCTGGATGAAGACCTACAGATGCCCAACGGGGCCATAAGAACAGAAAAGAAGCCCAGGATTCAGCATAAAATAAGTAGTTCAGCGCTCCAGCCTTGGGCTTGAATTTTGGCTTTGCCGCTTAATAACTGAGATTATAGGCAACTTAACTTCCCTAAGCTCATTTGTCCTACTGAGACGAGAGTATACCTTACCTGCTAGGATTCTTGTGAGTTTTAATTAAGACAGCTTCTAGAAAGTGTTTAGCCCAACGTTTGGTGAACAGTAAGCTCTCATTAATGTTGGCTCCAGTAACCATATGTGGTTGTAGGGCCCGCCCGCGGGTAGCTGAGCGGATGGCATGCAAATTGTAAGGTTCCCACACCCAGGAATAGTGTAGTGAAACCCAGAGGCCTCTAGATCAGTATTCAGGAACGGAATAAAAGCAAGAGTACTTTTTTAAAGCCCTGGAATTAATAAATATCAATAGGTGCTAACTACTATACTGGCATGATGCCGACTGACCAAAAGTGAAAGGGTTTAGGACTGCAGGAGCAGAGTAAGCTGCTGATGGGACTGAGGGATGTGCCCAGTCCTGGCTGCCCCACGGAAACCAATCAGTATGATTTCAGGTAATAAAGCCATAGCGAAATCCTGAGACTGCTAAAAATCTACCAGTCTGTTTGTTTACTTGTTTCCCAAATTACATTACTTGTACTTTTAACACATTACCAGCCTAAAAGACGAAAATCACAACATCTCCTTCTGTCAAATAATTAACCTGGAAAAACTTCAATCTGGGCAGTTATATTACTGAGTATTTTTATGTGGTTCCAAGAGCAATGTTTTCCATAGCAAACCTCAGTGGCTCTGAAAATGCAAACACACACACACACACACACACACACACACACACACACACAGAGAGAGTTCTGTTTCAGGTATCTTTAGCCAATAGGGCAAGAAAAATAAAGGACCTTTTATATCTGGTGAACTTGCTCCTCCCAGGGTCTAGTCTAGTTCTGGTTTTGACCTGATGCCTTACTTAGAAACCACCAAGATATCATTTAATGGTCATATGGCCACTCAGGTTTGGGGACCTCCTAAGGGTCCTTACATTCCAACAGGAAAGAGCTTAAGCCCTATGGTACTTACTGATAGAGATTTTTCACAGATTGTTCAGTGCTGGTCAAGCTAAAATATGGACCCTCTCTCTTCGGGTCATCAGTCTCCCCTCGGCAGAAGCCCACCCGGGCTGGAAGCTCAAGCTGGACGTTGTAGGACTCTTTGGGGCGAGTTCCAAAGAACTGAAGGCCATTGGCAGGATAAAGAAAGAAGGCGTAGGTATCAGACTCATCAGATGCCAAAACTGCCTGGAAAGTATTCAGCTATGGGGGAAAAAAAAAAAGGAAATATTCTTAATAAAACAAACAAACAAAAAGACAAGGCAAGCAAAGCATCAAGTACAAAAGGTTTTCCCTCTTCTTAGGATTTCTCCAAATTGTTTTTATACAGACTATTCTTTTAAATTTCTTCTTCAAGTTACAATATAATTTTATAAGCTATGTTGTTATAATCATCTTTTATCAACTCAGATTGATAATTGAAATATGCATGGGTAAAAAAACACCAGTTAAAAACATAATAACCTTTTAAGGTTTCTAGCTTCTCTCATCCAAACCTCTTGCCCAGCTGAGAGCAAGTAGCAAACTTACCTTGTCCATTCCCACCGCCGCTGACCTAGTTTCCTGCCCTGGGCACTCATCTGGATCACTCATTCATTCACCTACTTACTGAACGCCCACTGCGGGCGGGCACGGCGTTAGGCGCTGGGGGATCACAAGGCCTCCTCACTGTTCTCACAGCCTCACTCTCTTTTCTCTGCCATCGATCTTACTGCACTAGCGCCAGGGTTACAGATAAGGAAACAGAGACACAGGGGCTAAGGAATCTGCCTAGGGTGGGGTAGTTAGCACACGGTGGCAGGCCGGCCAGCTCAGGGTCCACGTCCTGCACACCAGGCCCCCCTCACTACTCCGCGGCACGCCATTCAAGGGGAGGCGCAACCTGCCCTGAGCTCTCCTCCGCGGTTCGGATCTGCTGCATCTCCTTCAGCTTATGTAACATTCCCCATTTGTCCCAGGTTCCCTGATGCTCCTGTGTTTTGTTCACGTTCCCCTGGGCCTGAAAGCCCTCCTGACCTTCCAGTGCTGCCCTCTGGGTATTCCGTGACCCCGTAGATGGATTTCTGTCCCCTGACCCTCCATGACACCTTTGTGAGTGTTTCTAGTTTGCATTCATCTCATTTTGCCTGGTTAGCTGTTTATGTGTTTATAAACTCCATCTATTCATTCATTTGTACAGTAATTCAAACACCAAGTGCCTACTGGGCACCAGACATAGTGCTTAGTGCTGAGGAAGCAAAGGGGCAGAGGACAGAGGACACAGCTTAGGAGAGGAAGACAGCCACAGCAGGAATCCTGGGGGAGTCACTGAAAGAGGGAGTAGAGGCTACAGGGGAGGGCCTGTGCCCAAGGCCTCAGGGTAGAGTCGGGGGGCGGGGTAGGGAGGCCCGGCAGAGGACGCCTGGGAACCTTCATGAGCACAGCAGGAGCCAGGGCAGGCCAGGGAGACCAGGAGCTGAATCGGCCACACACTCAACACCCAAGTCCTTACAGAATCACTCCTTAAACTTCAATTTACTCTCAAATTTTCAGTAAGACATTTTTTGCCTTTATCTACATCCAGCTATCTCCCCCGGCCCCGCCAAAATGAACTGTTGATGGTGCTTGATTGTCTTAAAAAGATGTTATGTTTAGGACTCTGAGAACACCTCTCTCACTAAATCTTCCTCCTTCTACAATTTAGCAGAGAACTGGGGAGGTATTTATAAATACTACTGCTTCCTAAATAATGTGACTCTTAGAAGCATTATTTACTGGTAGGTAGTGTTATTTATTTCCCCACCTTGCCAGACTGTCAAAATTAGGCACTAAGGAGAACATCACAGTTTACTAACGAAAACAGCAAACAAGAGGAATGCGCCCTGAGTTTGGTTCCATCCTGGTTCCTTCCCCATGTAGTGCTCAAGCTCTCTCCCAAAGTTAATTCTTCCTTTCAGTGTTCAGTTTCAAAGTTTAGTTTTGAGGTTCTGCTTATAGGACAAAGACACACAGGTCTTTAAATTCCTTTTAAGAAAAAAACAAAACGATGCACAACCTTTCTTTCCCTTCTCTGACACTGAAAAGGTCACCTTGCCTGGCTTTGCTCTTTGCTTTCCTTGATCGAAGTTCACAAACGTACAGTGTAGCTGTCGACTGTTTCATCCGCAAAGCTTGAGTTTTCAAAAGCAAAAGGCAAGAGATGTTTTCTAGAATTTCTCAAAGCTGGGAAGCCAGAACTTCCGCCAAATATAAATCAAGGCTGTTCTGCAGCATACTACACCATCAATTCACGTGGCTCCAGTAACTTCCAAGTTTTACTTTGATCAGGATAAATAAAATTCAACTGCAGAAAGAAAGGAGAAAGAACCTGTCTCAAAAAGCTAAGCTTTCAAAGCTCCTGGCATTGATTGCCCACAATAAACGTGAGATAGGAAGAGATCCTGGTTCTAAGTTTAGAGACATTCTCTGAGATAAGGGGGGCCTGTAGATTGAGAAGGAGCTGAAGGGGATGGGGGAGGAGGGGACAGGAAAAGTAAACAGAGCTGGGACAGGGAGGGTCTGGCTTTTCACTGTGGGGTCTGGGCATTTGGCACTTTATTTTATTCACTCTTTCAGTCAGCCAGTCAACAAATTCATCCCAATGAAAATTTACTCAATGTCTTTTACGTGCCGTCCCTGAGACAAGTACTTATTACAGGTGGCAAGCTTTAATCTACTTGTCTCCACTGAGGCAAATAAAAGAAGAAATTTAAATAGAATTTAGGATCCCAAAGTACATGCCAAAAGTTTGGCTACTTAAAAACCATCCACACACCAAATGATCACTCTTAAAGCTCTTGCTCAGTTCCATAAAATTCTACATCTACTTGCTAAAGAGTGGCCTTCACCAGTCCTGAGGGCTTCTCCTCCTCCCAAGGCTCTCACTCCTTGACTGGTTTCCAGACTGGAAAGGTCTTGACATTCCTGGAGACCAGCCTTTGCAAGAACCCCACACACTCTGTCTCTGAAGGGAAACCCTCAGATGGGCTGCCAAACCCCACAAAGGGGTCACAGGTTCCCAACTCCCCCAGGATCCCAGCCAGAGAGGAGAGAGGGGCCTCTCTGGGCAGAGGGGAGCACAGACAGGATTAGGGCTGGTGGCAGCCGAGCTTCAAGGTTTCCGCCATCCTGTTATCAGAAAGAGAAAAGCCAGAGCCCTCAGCAGAAAGCAGGCAGGAATCTGACCCTCCTTCGCAGGTATAGGATATCGCCAGTCAATACTGCCTTGACACTCAGCAAAGCCAAGCTGATGGATATAAAACATGCCCATCTGTGAGTGTCTAATTTTTACAATTCATTTAATTAACAGAATAGTGCCATCCCTGTCCCAAAGGGATCTGCCTAGAGTGGCTTACAAAAATTACAATGAAAATTAGTCAGTAGGGTGAGTCCTAAAGGGGTCATGAAGTTTTCTCTCTTCCTTAGGGGCACATGCTTTCCACAGTTGCAGCATCACTGACTTCTGGCCTCCAGTGTTGGGTGTCAACACTAACCCCCATTCCTGGTATAATTCTCCATCCCCCATTACCTATATGATAACTGTCACACGCATGATTTTCCCTCATTCATTTTCTGCCCTAAATCCTACAGATCCTGCCCAAAATTCAAAGATAAATGCTCGGGGCTATCATATCCTTCCTGGCCTTTAGTCTTTAGCAAAACTTCAGCATTTCTTTAACCAATTTCCTCACCTGTCTCATTCTGTATGTGTTCATAGCTATGCCTCAGTCTCAGATTAAATTCTTTCAGGTAGCCTGCAGACCTCCCCTCTTCAAAAAGCTGCAACAAAGTCCTGCTTTTACCTCTCATTCTCTGTGGATCCAAAACTCCCCATCAATGACCATCATTCTTTGAAACAAGTCAACATACTTCAGTCCCTACACTGAGGCCTCCAATGGGCAACTTTCTGCTCATCTTATGTCACTGCCCCATGGCTCCTTCATCTATTTCTCCAGCCGTGGCTCTTCAGCCTTCTCCCACATCCTACCTCAGAATAATCTGTCCTGCTGCCTCATTCTCAAGATCCATTCTTTCAGCCCACCTGAAAATTCAGGCCAACAAAACATTCCCCATAACCAGTTCTCTATCATTTCCATCCCTCAAACAATGACAAAACAATATTCCCCTTCCCCTCCCAAAAAAATGCAGCTAAAGTAAACACTAGCCCTCTTTATGTCAATAAGTTCATTGAATGTCAATACCATGACTTTTTCGCTCTGTGAAGCACCTATGACGCTCAAGGAGTCTCAGATTAACTGAGTTGACAAACACTACTTGTTCATAGTTTTAGATGCAGGTACATCTTGATATCCCTGCAATATCAGCTACAATATCCTGTCACACTCACTATGAATATCCACAGAGAGAAAAGGCAACAACTGAAACTGTGTTAGATGGTAAAGATGCCATTCCTCTGATATCTTCAAATTTCAGGTGACTTTGCAACATAATAGGCCAAGGTTTAAGAAAGCCATGTAGAGCTCCTTCAAGCAAAGTACATTACTTGCCGAAATCTACCTCCAAAGAACTATTGAAACAAGAACTCAAGTCACAGAGCTCTTTAAAGTATTCAGAACCTTCAACATGGGTAATTGAAAAAACATTATCTAAACAGAATCCTCATCTCCTTTCTAAATGAAACAAACTCTGAAGCCAACTCAGCACATGGCAATGTCTGATTGATTTTAATTAGAACAGTGAGAGAGAGATGGAATCTGCAAATCTTCCTGCACTCCCCACCCAAAAGAGCCCAGACGGAAACTGCAGTTTGGAAAACTTATATTTAAAGAGTCCGTACGTAAAGGACTTGCTTCACAGCATCCTTGCAAGAGAGAGAAATAAAAGAGCCAGCACCTGATCCTATCAAGGCAACGAAGGGGAACACAGGTCGGGTGAGCATCCACACCAGCTGGGTCTAAGGGACTACGGTAGCTACGTAACAATGTCACCTTAGTTAATTCTCACCACAATCCTGGAAGTTAGGCATTGCCACCCCATTCTACAGCTTAGGAAACTGAGTCATTGTTTCTGAAGTCACTGGATAACCTCTCATAAACACTTTTTCTTTCAAAATGCTTTTATCTTTATTGTCACTGTCTTCACAGCCACCCTGAAAGTTGGGTAAGAGACGCATAATTCCCACGCTACAGATGACATTGAGAAAAATAATTAATAAAGTCACATATCTGTTATTGTCATTTTCAGTTTCAAATAAGCCCTGACAAAACTGGAACTTAAAACTATAGAGTGATTTCATCACCCCAAAGCTTCTGAGCAACTGCTCATCTCCCCTATTTATCTCACTCAACTCTATCTTTCTATTCTGTGTGGAAAAAGTGAGACAGATACAGCTGATTCTCTCCAGAGTGCTGGAATACTAATTTGTATCAATAGTGTCGTTGGCAGCAGATTTCATTCCGAGTTCATTCTTCCTTCGAATGCAATGTGGTTCCAAGGACTCTTCTGGTATATATGATCACATCAACACAATAAACTCCAGCCTTATTTATTGGAAGTCTTAGGAAAAGGCACCACTATTGTTGTGTCTGCCGTCATCTTATGTGCCAAGGAAATGGGTTGTGTGAAAAATCTCTGGGTAAAAGGAACAAAAGCCTAAGAATCAAGAAATCTGTATTCTAAACCTATCTTTGCCTCAGGTTCTTTCTCCTTTCTTTCTGTAGTTGAATTTTATTTAAGAGCAGAATTTTGGACAATACCTTTAACTTCTATTTGCCATTATCTGTGAAATGCAAACAGTAAGTCATGTGCTACTTATCTTAGAGGATTGTGTGGGAAGGGAGTAGGATAAAATATTGTTTTCAGAATTAACAAGATAGCTTAAATAAACACCTCAGTCATAAGTGTCTAAGTAGTCCATCTTTCCTTTCTGCCCTCACCCTCTCAATCCTCAAAAAGAGCTCTCGTAACAAAAAATAGCAATCTTCTGCTCTAAATCCTTCAAAGGCTGCCTGTTGCCCAAGAACCAAGTCCAAACTCTCAGCGCAGCATGGTCTGTCCCCGCCCCACGGCCTTCCCAGCCTCCTGTCCCACCCCCTTTCTCTTCAGAAGTAATGTACCACACATAGGCCCCAAACACGCTGCACTCTACAGCACACGGCTGATATGTCATATGCTATCTTTCTTTTGGGAATGTTCCACTCTGCTCAACTCAGATTCAAAGCCACTTCTTCACTGAAACCTTCCCTGATTCAGCCCCCTAACCAGGGCGTGGTAGAGTTAGCCTACTTAAGTCAAAATGCTACGACACTTATCACATTGAATATAATCAATGTCCCTACTAAACAATGAGATCCTTGAGAGCATGTCCTTTCACGGTGTCTGTATCAGTCCTGACATATAATACGTGTACAAAAAAGGTTTGTTGGATGAATAAATCTCAACTATGTTTAAATGTAAATTACTTACACACACACATGAATATGCCACATATAAGATGTATATTTAGAAAAAGAGTGGAAGAAAATAAACTGTTAGCAGTGGTGACCTCTGGTTAGTGAAATTATAAATAACATCTATTTTCTTTTCTAAATATTCTATTGTAGGTATGTTCTACTTCATTTTAAATATTTAAACTTATAAACAAAAATGAGTGATGAATGAATGGATGCAACATAATGGTGGGAGCCTCACCTTATTAAACTTTCTCCAACTCTCCACCTAGTCCAATGCCCTGCACAAAAGAAGTGCTCAATATATCTGTTTAAATTCAATGTATTCTGTCAATTGAATAATTAAAACATCAAACCATGTTTGTTTGTTTTTAAAGTAGTCAATGAACAAAACTAGATGTTGCCTGACCAAAAATGAGTGGTAAAATGTCATAAATTCAAATAATTTTTATTTCTAAATCTTCTTTGCTTAGTACAGTCTTTAGGAAATATTTCTCTTACAGAACACATAAGAGTGGCCACCACCTTGAAATACTCAGTGAGAGTGGGCAAGCTACTTACTCTCTCAGGGAAGAGATGTACCATCTTTCTGTAGCTAAGAAACACTTTGGTGAGTTAAAATAAAGATAAATGGTAAGAGTTTCAGCCCTTGGAGTATAACGCTTTAGATTCAGGTCTAATTTTATGGGAGGAAGTCCTTACCTACTCCAGGAATGAGACAGTTTGTCATTTGCCAAGCCACCCTGGCCCCACCTGATGTCCATTTGGGGTACTTTAAATGTTGCTGCCAAGCCTAAAGACTGGGAGCTTGGGTTGTTCCTCAGGTAGGGGCTATAAAACAAATTGAGGACAGTTTCCTATAAACTAGGGGGCATATAAACCTAGAGGGCAAGTTGGCAAAAGCTATCAAGAACCTTATAAAAAGTGCATCCCCTCTGGCCCGCCAATTCCAAATCCTGGAATGTCAACTAAGCACACATGCAAAGATTTAGCTTTAAAAAAGTGCTTTACAAAATTATTTATAATGATGAAAAATCAGAAATAACCTTAATGACCACTGGGCACAGTGGTAAATCCAGTGGATGGAGTGTTATGCAGACTTTATAAATAATGTAGAAATAGATTTACTGACATTGAAACATATTCACAATATACTATTTAGTGGGGGGAAAGTAGGTTACGAAACAGTCTGTGCACTGTGAACCCATCATTGTTAATAGAAAACGACAGATAAATATAGATATTGATAGGAAAAAGCCCTCTGGAATATACACAGGAAAAATGTTTAACAGTTAACAGTGGTTATCTTTGAGTGGTAGGAAAATGAGAGGTTGTTCTTTTTTAAACTGCCTGTATTTGCTTATGTTTTTCTTTCAATGAACATATAATTAGAAATAATTCTTGTATACTTAGAGGTGATTCTTAAAATAAACAACCAAACAGTAAACTGCTTTGTGCTTCGAAGGCCTTCCCGTCTGCCCTGGGGCCCTCTCATCCCCTAAGCAAGCTTTCTTGCTAGAAGGGACCAGATCCTCAATGGAAGCCTGAAGCCTTCACTTCTAAGCCAGTGCAGTTCTGGTGCCATCCAAGGACACATCAGGTCCAGCTCAAGAGCAGATTCAGAAAAAACTCCAAGCCAGGCCCTGGGTTCCAGCCCAGAATTCAAGCCCATCCCTCAGCTGGCTCAGCAGCCAGCATCCCCGTCACTCACCTCCCGCGAGGGCGGCGCCCCGAGCCTGGGCTCCTCGTAGGCGCCCACCTGCTCCCAGGTGGCCAGGAAGGCGTGCGTGGGGGCGAAGCCGGCCGCGGTGCTGGGGAAGCCTGCGCGCGCGTAGCGGGCGGCCAGGCCCAGCACCTGGGGACTCGTGTCCTCGCGGTACAGGATCCTGCCCCTGCCCTGGCTCGTGTCGATGTCGGCCAGAAAGGGAGCAATGGCCGGGAAGTCCGTAGGGAAACCATCGTCCACATACTGGGTCTCCCTGGGGAAGTCCTTGGTGGAGATGATGCCGTTGGTGCCCACCTGGCAGAGGAGGGGTACAGAAAGTGACGGTCGCTTACTCTGCAAGAAGCCCCAAGGCGGCCGCCACAGGTCCAGACGTGCGCGCCCACCCTGCCCCCACGGAGGGAAGGGAACCGCCCCGAGCATGGAGCTCCCCTTTCCCCAAAGCCTTGGAGGCTGACTCCGGGTTCAGGGCGACCAGCGCAACTTCAGCCCGCGCCCCCGCACCCCTTCCCTACCGCTCCACGCAATAGGTCCAGGAGCCCTAAAACTCCGTTGCGTATTTTCTCACTTCCCGCACAACCCTGCAGAAAACCTCCAAGTCCGCGGACGGCGCACCCCCAGCTCTGCAGAGCGCACAGCCTTCTGGCTGCCCTAACTGCACCCCCGCCGGCTGCCCTGGCAACCCCACCTTCTCCTCTGCCCGGGTCACGTCTGTGGCCGCGAACAGTCTCGCTCGCTCAGCCGAGGTGGGGAAACGCAGCGGGTCCCGCAGCAGCATCGCTGCAAAGCCTGGTCCCACCCAGGGGCGCTCCAAAGCTTGCGCACGATTTCCTCCCCTCCGAAGGCTGGGGCTTGGTGAGAGCTACACTACACGGACCCCTGGGAAGAAGCTGCGAGAAATCTGCCGGGTCCCGCACCCGGAGGGGGCCGGACTTACGTAGAGGTAGCTGAACTGGGCGTCGTAGAAGCGCAGGGGACTCGCCAGCTTCACCGCGGCGGAGCTTTCGTCGTCGCCTTCCTTCAGAAGCTGGTCCCCCCGAAACTGCCCGTAAGGGAAGAGCCCGCTGGGGTGCAGCCCCGCGGCCTGGGACAGCAGCAGCAGCAGCAGCAGCAGCCGCGGCGGCGCCAGCAGCGCCCGCAGCCCGGCCGCGCGGTGCCCCCGGTCGCCCCGCATGCTCGCTCGGCCCCTGGGCAGCCCCGCGCCCCGCTAGCCCACTGGCGGCGGCGGCGAGCTGCGAGCCGGCTCCCGGGCCCGCGGGGTGGGCCTCCCCGCCCCCAGCGCGCTGACTGGCTGCGGCCCTGCGCCGGGGGCCAATCACCGGCTCTGAGAAAGTTCGACAGCAGCCGCCACATCTGTTTCTCGTTAAAAGTTTTCTAAGGCAGGGGTCGCGGAAGCGGCCCCGCTTTTACCCCTGGCGAGGTACGCGCCCCCGGCCGGGGCCGCCCGGAGCTGCTCCCCCCGTCCGCCTCCGCTCCCCGAGGTCTCCCGGGGGCACTGCCTCCCTCCCTCCCTCCCGTCCGGTCGCCCCGCGGCCCCCGCGAGCGCCGCCCCCGGGACCCAAGGGCCCGCGACGGCCCAGGGCAGCGGCGCTGCAGGAGCAGGAGGTGACCTCGGCGCGACCGGGGACCCCGCGGTGGCGTACGCCCCGCACCCAGCTGCCCGGGCGAGGGTGTGTGCTGGGGTCCTCGAGCCCAACCCCTCGGGCAGAGAAGCCAAGGGAATCGCCGCCGTCGCACCCTCCGCGAGCGCGTCTCTCCGCCCGGAGACGCCCAGTCGAAAATCAAAATCGCGTCTTCGCAGGAAGCCGGCGGGGCTGGCCGACTCCTGAGTTCCGTCCAGGTCGAGAGCTCTGTTTTCCTCCCCGGGGGAAAGCGCTCCCGGGAAGGGCTGGAAAACCCCCGGCGTGTGGTCGGTGCCCTTCGGGACGCGCGCTGAGACATCCCGTTTGGGCACCGAGCAGACGCGGTGAAGGAGCTGCGGCGGAGGGGGACCCGGGCTCTCTCACCCGCTGCTCGGGGGCGCGGAGGTGGAACCCGAGCCGCTCCTCGGGACGGGAAGCCCGCGCAAACCAGCTGCGAGGGTGTGGGGGAACCCCATCCACCATAAACATTCCCTCTGCGAAGCATCAGGAGCCGCACAAGATTTTATTACCATTTTTATTATCAAGAGCTTGGAATTTCCCAGATAGTCTGTTTTCTCTCTCCAGTCCCCCATGGGGTCCTTGGAAGCAAACGTTTTTAAAAAGAAGGTAAAAAGCAAACCTTTGCGATTGCCTTAAGTAAGGGGCGCTCAAAAGATAGATATTTTTTTTCTCGTGAATGTTTATTCCCGTTGTACAAATCCTCTTAGGCCCGCAGAGCCAAGCCCTAAAAACTTTAAAGATATCAGGCTGTGAGAGTCACAGAATCAACACAAAATGGAAAATTGGCCCGAAACAGTTTGCTTCCACAGACTGTGTAGAGTTGTATATTTGGTGTTACAAAATATACCTGTACTCGCATATGTATGTTATCATTTCTTTGGGGTTAGGTATTTTACATTGTATTAATGCTCAAAGACATGAGGTGACTTTACCTGCCCATGGTCACCTAAAGTTACTCCTTAATATGAAATTCTTCACTGGCTCCCTAGCTTTTCCAGCTCTTAAGTAAACATAATAATAATAGCTAACATTTATTTAGAGGTAAGAAGCTATAGGCTAGTGGGTCAGGCAGACCCTAAGACGGCGTACATGATCCCCATTTCCTGGTGGTCATTTCCTTGTATAAGCCTTTGCCCTGGAAGTCACTAGAGCTGGCCTAGTGACTTCTAACCCATACAATGCGCTAATGGTGATGACAAGTCACTTCAATGATTAGGCCACATCTGTCTTGATAACAGATTCTTTCTCACTGGCTTTGATGAAGGAAGCTGTTATGATGGGAAGGCCAGCATGGCGAGGAACTGAGGCAGCCTCTGGCCGACAGCCAGAAGGCACTGTATTCCGCCAGCAGACCTGTAAGTGAGGTAGGAAGTGAATCCTTCCCCGTCATGTCTTGAGATGGCACCTTAGCTCTGGCTGACACTTTGATTGCAGCCTCATGAGACCCTGAAGCAGAGGACTTTGATAAGCAGGGCCCAGATTCCAGACCCACAGAAACTGAGAATTTAATAAATGCATATTGTTTCAAGCTGTTATGGTTTGGTATCATTCGTTATGCAACAAAAGATAAATGAAACAGCTGGACACTATGCTAAGGTAACTAAGACTTAGAGGGGTAAGAAAACAAACAAAAAACATCAGTTATTGTTACATGGCTGGTAAGTACCAGAGCTGAGATTTGAACTCAGTTGTCTAATTTCTAAAACCTGTGCTCTTAAGCACTAGATGACATCGCCACAAGGCCCTTTGAAAGGTAGCTCTAGCCTACCTCTCTAACTTCAGCTCTGGCCATAGCCAATCTTTCAGCTGAGATTTTAGTTCTCAATTGTAACCTCCTATTTTATGGTTTGGAACATCCTCACATGCTAATCCCTCTACCTATGATGTTTTCCCCAATCAATATCATCTAGTCAACACTCACTCATCCTAAGACTTGAATCAAAATCTCCTTCAGGATGCTTTTCTGGAAACTACAGTCTGACCTAGAAATCCTTTCTCCCTGTTTCATGTGCCCTGTGCTGACCATTATCGTATCTCCAATCAAACATATCTCTATAATCCCTGATCACCGAATGTGCCCCTCACCACCACCCACCGCTGCACTGTGAGGGCAGGGACTTTGTCTTATTCATGGTCTGCCACATGCCTGCTTGGCTCATTGGAAGAAGCTTAAAGAAATGTTTGTTGAATGAGTAAAGGCAAGCAAGCCAACCCGGGGCTAGGATTTCTGTCTGCTGGCTCAGTACAACATTCTTTCCCCTACACCACCTTTCCTGCTAACCTGACCAGAGATTTCTAAACCTCTTTTCCAGGTTTCCTAGCAACTCACCTACCACTGCTCTCCATTCTTTCATTCATTCATTTAACAACTATTGCCTACAGGTTTACCAGGACAGACAGAACTCTGCAAGAAATAACTGAGTACAAGATGTGACCCCTAACCTTCAGAAGGGGGCGGAAAAAGGGGCCCTTGAACCAAGAAGATGTTACTAATTTTGAATGTGATGCTGAGTACGAAGTAGGTTCCACAGGGAAGAGACTGAAATGAACAGTCCTGGATCCCCGTCTGCAGAAAGTGGCTGAATTCTCCGTGAAATGTGAGTCTTTGGACAGCTGTGCTTGAGCAGACATTCCTTTGAGCTCTCACTTTAATATTTTTAAAAGACTCTATGGCACCAGAAGAGTGGTTTCTCCTTTAAAATGTCACCTTGTGTCTTGGGGAAAAGAAAAAATTTGTCATAGCTATTTCACTGGTCAAAGTAAATATTGAAGAAACACTTCTCTTGTATTCACAGTTCCAGAGTAGAATTTCTGTCACCGGCCAACTGGCTAAAGAGGCAGAGGCCCCTTTCAGGCTGCAGGTTACAGAAGACTTCTTCAATAGTCCTCTTGGACTGTGTCTTCGGAGTAGATCTGAGCATTGCTTGAGAGCTAGGATTATTTAGTTGCAGGATTTTTATCCCAAGCTAGGGATGGTACCAGACACCTTGCCAGTAGACCTCGGGCGAGAGTCTCCACAGTTGTATTTTTTGTGTGGTTATATTTCTGTTACAAGTGCCAAGCCTCCAGTATGATGATAGTTCCTGTTATTTTAATCAAAAGAATGAAAACACATTTGCTCCACAGTGTGGCAAATAGATGTGGGTATCTAAGAGCCAGTTCTATGTATAGCACTGACTGGTGTGTGTACATGTTTGTGTTGGAGGTGGGCTTGGCAGAAACAGTTCTGGTTCTTGTTGCACACAATGATTCTTTGCATAACTTTACTATCCTTTAAATTCCAGGGTGGGTGTGTGAGCATGTAGAAAAAATAGTTGTGTAAATTAGCACGTCTTGGCAAACTTAGGCTAAACTGAAATTGTCAGGAGGATGCACTCCTCAGAAATTATGAGTAGGGCTCGGGGTATATTTGGAGCTCATTAGAATGTAGGGCTCCCCACTACATTACCACCTACATTCTAATGACCTCCAAATATATCCCAAGTCTTAAGCCTTCACTTGAGGTTTTTTTATTTATTTATATTATTTTTTAATTTTATTTTTTTCTTAATTCTCACCTGAGGATATTTTTCCCATTAAATTTTTTTTTTTAGGAGAGTGAAAGACAGGAAGTGAGGGGAAGAGGGATGGGGAGAGAGGGGAGATGAGAAAGAGAGAGAGAGAAATATCAATATAAAAGAGACATATCGATTGGTTGTCTCCCACACGTGCCCTGACCAGGGCTGGGGATCTAACCTGCAACCCAGGTACATGCCTTTGACCAAGAATCAAACCTGTGACATTTCAGTGTGCAGGCCAATGCCCTAACCACGGAACCACAGTGGCCAGGGTGAGTTTTTAGCTTCTATCCAACTCCCTGCTGAATATCCCCTTGGGATGATACCTCAGACCCACATCTAGAAGAACTACATGCACTCCGCAGAATTTCTGAGTACAGTGGTACCTCAGTTTTTGAATGTAATCCATTCCCAAAGACCGTTCGAGTTCTGAAATGTTCAAAAACCAAGGTATCACTGTATTTAGTTTCAATTAATGGCAGCAATATCCACTCCTTCTTTATTAGCACCACGTATTCCCAACCTCCTGCTCCCTTACAGAAATCTACTCTAGCAATAAAATGATTGCTTTCTCAGCTTCTCTTGCAGCTAGAGGAGGCCATCTAGTATAGTCCTAACCTAACCACCAGCATCCTGCTGAAAGGCTGGTGGTTTCTGGGAGGCTTTTACAGTGGTGATCAAAGGGAATAGCTACATTTTTTTACATCCTTGCTGCCTTGAATATGGATGTGATGTTCTAAATTCAGACAGCCACCTTCCGGCCACAAGGTGACAACTGTGAAGGCAAGAGCATGGCAGAGCAAAAAGACAGAAAGGAGATGAGTGGAGATGAGTGTCTGAGCCAGTGAGTAACTGTCTACCTCCAGACTCCTTGATATGTGAGAAAAACCCCTATTGGCTTGAGCCACTATTGCATGCAGCAGTGCTCAATCCTAACTGATACTTTGCTAAATCCTTTCTCTACATGAATCGAAAACACAAACCTGGCCATCACATGTTCCTAAGACCCTTTGGTGGACCTCCCTCGCCTTTAGGGTGAAATTTAAGCTGCCCAGCAGGGCTATAAAGGCCTTGGTGGTTGGCCCCTGTCTGTCATTTCCTGTCCTTTCCTACTCACACCTTTAGCAGTACTGAACTGTTGGTAGTTCCCCATCTACACAAGTAGCCCGACTCCAGTGTTCCTCTGCTGCTGCTGCTCCTTGCCTGGACCACCCTGCCCAGCCCCTGATGATCTCTCATTCCCTCAGTGCTCGTTTCAGACAGCACATCAAAGCGGCAGCTCCCTGAGTTCTGGCAGAGGACCTCTCCTCCGAGCAGCTGTGACACCTGGGCACACCCCGTCTTAGCTCCTCACCAAATACATGGAAACGGTCTAATTATTTCTGTCTCCTTTTTTCTTATGCATTCTTATCTACTCAGTATCTCTGTTTCAGACTGTTTCTATTACAAGCCCAAGCACAGGAAGAGACAGACATTGACAAGTCCCACAAGAATGTGAACCAGCCCTTGAGGGCAGGACAGTATCTTTTCATTCTAAGTCTCATGGGCCTGGCACAGTACCTGGTACAGCCTTCTGGGCTGTTTAATACACCATTGTTGACCTGAACTGGGGAAAGTGTTGTAAAGAAATCTTTCACAACTCCTGTACTTTTTCCTGAATAATCCATTTCCTGATTCTTCACATTTTTGTTATACTCTGGATTGTTTCGGGCGGGGGGTGGGGTGGGGAGAGACATTAAAAGGTGTGGCTTTATATTGGTAGATAAGATACCTTCACTGTTAATTATATTTTAAGGAGTTATTACTAATTGCATTATTTTCCCCTAGAAAGAATGGTGTAGACAGGCCAGTATTGCTCTCTCTCCTCTTCTAACTACCATGGCAAGCACGGGCTGAAGCACCTAATTATATAACATCAATCTCCATCTCCACAGAGCATTCTCTCCCTACACAGACTCCAAGTTCCTCAAAGGTTCTACTTTTCACTTCCTTCAAGACTCCCACAGCTATCTAACACAATGCTGAACAAATAAAGGCTGGTCAACTTCTATTGAATTGAATGACTGCCCAAGAGTGACCTCAGTGTGGGCTGTCTCCATTGGGCAGTGGCTGTGGCTGTTTCCAAAGGCTGTTGTCCTTGGCTTCATCTGCACGTCTTTCCTAGACATCCTGTGCTTCTTACCACATTGAGTCACCTTGTTTCTGTTGCATGTAACCTGCTGGCCACTGTCACTTCCTCTGGAATTTAGTGCATGAATCAGGACAATGCTAATAAAGCCAACAATAATAATAGCAAGCCTTAATTGAACCTTAATAATGTACCAGGTTCTGGTTAAGAACTGTATGTGTATTATTTCATTATTCCATTGAACATGTCCAGGTTGTAGATAAAGAAACTGAGCTGAGAGAGATAAAGCAACTTGATCAAGGATTCAGGCAATCTGACTCCAGGACCCAAGCTTTAACCTCCTGTGGCTCTGATTTTCTGGTGGACCAGCCACATTGCTCAGTAACATGGTTGTAGACTGTACCTCTAATTCTGCAAGCCTGATGAAGGTAATTAGTTCTAATATTCCCTGTCATTTGTAAAGTTGGAACTGTGTTATATTTTTTGAGCACCATCTCATGTATGCTTGAGAATTATAAATATCTAAACTTGGTAGAGAAAACACGACCCTTAAGGAGCTTGCCATCTAGATTTCGAGATAATAGCTATAATTTATTGAACATGTGTTATGCAGTAGACACTGTAATTTATTATTTATAATTCCTGCAACAACATTACAAGATAAGGAAAATGAGATTTTGAGAATTTAACTGACATGTTCAGGCTACAACAGCTATTAGTAGCTGTGATAGGATCTGATGGCCCCAAGGGCCACATCAAGCATAAATAAAGTTGTGCTTCACGCCATCTGTTGACAGGAACCTGGTCCATAAGCCATCCAGAATGACTGTGAGCACCAAAGTGAGCCAGAAATCCTCCAAACATGAACATCAGCATTAACAACAAAAGCAACAACAAATAAATGAAGAAAAGACAGAAATGTAAAGGCTACAAAATCTTCTGTCTTTGATTCCATGAATATATTGATAGATCACTAAGCAGCAGTAAGTCCATATCAGACCCTACTCGTGTTTCTTCATATTGTAATACTGCTACCGAGATTAGCACGGGTAAGAAAAGCTCTCAGATTCTAAATGATGTAAATTAGGCTGTGGGGTTATGTCCCATGCCTGCCCCCCCACCCCCAATCTTACCAGGGACATGTAACCTGATAAACTCCATGAACTGGCCAGGGTGCATTTCAACCGCCAAAGTAAAGAGGAAAAGGAGCCCCTCCTCCACAATGATGGCATGGTTTTATAGGCAAAAAGCTGGAGCAGACCTCAGAAACAGCTCCATCTCTGGATGAGCCTAAGACAGGTGACAGCAAGCATAGCCAGCAAAAGGACCAAGTTAGCATGTGATCACAGCAAATGAGTATCTCTAGTAGGTCAGCTTTTTTGGACTTTAATCTTTCATCTGGTTTATGTTGGCAAGGGCCCCTGGGATGTGGTCTTACGCCAAATCAGGTGCTCTACAGCTGTGGTCTTCTCAATAAGAGCTGCCCATCAGAATCACCCTGGAAAATTTTAAACTCTTGAAGACCAATTAAAACAACCCCTGGGGTCAAACTCAGGTATCAGTATATATTAAAGTTCTCAAGATGATTCGAAATATAGCCACAGTTAAAAGCCACTGTTCTACAGACATCGTCTAAGTAGCTTATGCTGGTCACATTGACCTAAGAAAAACCTGTTTATAAGCGATTGATTTTTTTGAACCTAATCTCAATATTTTGTTCAAGATAAAAAGGTCTCTTCTAGAGCTTATGGTACAGAACAGTAAGGTTTAAACAAGCTTTTTAAAAGTCTGAAGAGATTCAATATACTTTTAGGGCAAAAAATGATCTTACCTTCTCTGTGGCCCACTTCTATGAGGAAGCAGAATGATCACTGGCCTGGGAAAGAATAAAAAAATAAGGCTTCTACATGTCAACTGTGTTAGTACATCTATGGCCTATAGAGCTTCCTTTGATGAGCTACACTGAATATTATTGTGCGAGGTATCAGGCAGAGAATTTAATCATGAATTAATCAAAATCCAGCCCTGGGCAATAGTTTCCTAGACACCTCCTATGTTTGAAACAGCCTACAGGACACATTCTCTATATTCCATACCTATGTTAAGTTATACACTCAGAAATAAATGTACCTGGATTATTTCATCTTACTGCCTCCAAAAAATACCTTGACTGAGTTAAAATTTAATTTTATGCTTTCAACTTTTATAGGTCTTTATGAGATAGGTCAACTTGATATACATTTCAATATCTTTTCATAAAACTATATTCAAAGACATTGTCTATTTTAATGTGTTTTCTAATATAAGATTCCAAGAAAAATGGCTCCTAAAATTTGAGGCCAGGAAGAAATGTCTCCAGCCCAATGTGGGTGTATCTTTAATTAGACACCAAGAAACTGTGCAACTCCACATAGATCACTTGGTGCCAGCCCCAAAGCCCAAGAGTTAAATCCAGAGCTCATTTCATTTTAGAAAAGCATTTTCATTAGATATCAATTCTCCAAGTTCACTGTGCTGAACACTGAATGTGTCACTTTTCACACCTACCCAGTCCTCCTCTTGCCTCGCATTGCTATTCAATTACACCGTCTCCCCAGACACTCAAGCTGGAAACCCCAGTCACCTCTATTTGACGTCCCACTTTCTCATCTCATTGACATTCAATTGCTGGACAAATGCCACGGACCATAAATACACAGAGATTAAGATTTTGTCTGACTGATAAGTGCTCCCAGCGCCTAGTGCAATACCTGACACATGGCAAATATTCAATGAATATTCACTGAACAAATGAAAAAGTTCAAAAGATTTGCCTCCTTACCTCCTAGTCTTTTTAATCTTTTGGCTCCTTCCCACCCTCCCTGCCATTGCTCAAGTGCAGGCTCTTACCACCCTCCTTGTTATTAAATACTCTAACCTGTCATGTCAGTCCACATGTTGCAGTCTATCAGAGTTCAACTGATGCTAAGTAAGTTTTTAAAAATGCTGAATATGCTCCTTTCTTGCTCAAATTCTCCCTTGACCTAGCGTTCAAGGTGCATGTTTGATATTGCTCTTACGTCTGCTTCCAATAATAACTCTGTGAGTAAAGAGAAGTGGGATAAGAATCCAGGCCTGGCAGCTGTGAAGAGAGACACTGATTAGAACTAAGGACAGGATCAGGATGGGGACAGACAGCCTATGTGCCTTTTAAGTTGTGGGAATGAAAGAGGTTATGTACGTGAAAGCAGGTTAAAATGGTAAAGCGCCACAGACAGGGATGTTTTATTTGTCAGTAATAGATGTTCATGAAGATAACTCTGGGTCATCAAGAAAAGTGCCAAGTGTTCCAGGGTGTCGGAAGAATCAATATCCAGCTCATAACGGTCCTTACATTTGCAGAAGGATTTGTGGTTTACTATGCATGGCTTCACATGCATTATCTCATGCAGCATTAGTATCCTCACGGGGAGACCAAAGCTCAGAGAGGTTGGGTGGCATGCCCAAAGTCACCCAGCTACTAAGAGGCAGTATGTGCCTAATATAATTTGCACTGTGGAATATGTGTGTGGGCACATTCTTCACCTGGGTGTTATCTTGAGCTAAAAGCCCAGACTTTGGATGTCAAGCCTGGTGCCTTAGTCACTCCACCACAGCTGTGCCTTCTCCCCAGCACCAGGCATTGTTCTGCGTGGTTCTGGATTGCATCATTCACCCTATACTACATGTAGGAGTAGCAGCCGCCGCAGCAGGAGTGGTAACATATATCAAATGTTTCGTGATCCAGACAGGCATGCACTATTTCATTAAATCCTCATAGCAACTCTTTGAGGTGAATAATATTATTATCTCTTTTTACATCTGATGAACTGAGGCCCAGAGAAAGAAATTCAGCTAAGGATACACAGGTACCAAGTAGTGAGGCTGAAATTCGAATGTGGCAGGCTGACTCAAAAACCTGAATATGGCCCGGCCAGGGGTGGCTCAGCAGTTAAGCATCAACCTAGGATCCAGGCGATCAGGGTTCGATTCCCGGTCAGGGCACATGCCCGGTTGTGGGCTCAATCAATGACTCTCTCCTCATTGATGTTTCTGTCTCTGTCTCCCTCTCCTTTCCTCTCTCTGAAATCAATAAAGATATATTTTAAAAAAACAAAAAAACAAAACCTGAATATGTAACATCATTATGCTATATGCCCTAAAACTTTAGAAACATCCCCATCTTTCTAAATTGTCCTCCTTCGATAGTGTCATTTGTCCCCTTGCCACATCTTAAATTTTTATTCTGTATATTGCATGACCAGTGTACTGATAAACAGGTGAGTTTGATGATCCAGGAAGAATCCTGAGCGTTATGTATACTTGAGCTCCACTACTGATTTAATCTGGTTGGGTTTCCTACACTTTCCCCCTTTACTTTACAAACTCATGGCCTTTCAGAACTGGAAGGGGCCTGAGAAATCCTGTAATCTAATCTCCTGGCTTTAGTGTGACAAACCCTAACTCAGAAAGATTCAGTCACACGTTCAAGAGTCAGAGCACCAGAATGAAGGCTCCAAGTTCCCAGGCTAGGATCACTGGACCAAAGTTCCAGCCCTTTCTGTCCCACATCCTGCCAGGGATAAACAGAAATGATGAGAGGAAGCCCCCTCTCTCAAACCAGTTCAAAGCACCAGCGATGCCCTCTCTCCTGAGCTCGCCGGCTACAGTATTATCTCTTCAAAGACAAAGTACATAGAAGGGGCTTAGTAGACCCTCATTGCCTTGACTTAGATGTGGCAGCATTAGCATGATCGTTTGTCTTGAGAAGACCTTTTAGCCCCCACTTGAAGCATCTGGCAGCACAGTAAACAATAACAGACCGAATCAAATAAGCATCGAGCTAGCCCCTCGATGTTACTTTCTGACAGGAAAGAAAGGTATTCTGTGCAAAAAAGGAAAGAAAACGATAGGCCACTGGGGGAGCTTCCTGCAGTTTAGGCTTGGGTATGCTGTTACGGAGAGGTGGGGAGTTCATTAAGGACATCTGGTCCATCATAACCATTCCTTAGGGTGCCACTTTACGGGCTTATTTACAAAGAACAATGTTTCAGCCTCTTCTATTTACAAACCCCAACTGGTCGAGCCTGACTCATCAGGAACCCGCATGAACAGGGTAGGCCTCGATTCTAAGCTGCGCTGGAACAGGGACACGACCAAGAGAAGCCCAGGCTCCTGGCCTCGGGCTCCAGTTTTTGTTGTGTTGTTGTTTTGTCTTCCGCCTCCTTTCTCCTCTTTTTAAAACTTGCCCCTCCCGCCCCTGCTGCGTGTGGCCCAGCGGTTGAGCATCGACCTAGGATCCAAGAGATCAGGGTTCGATTCCTGGTCAGGGCACATGCCCGGGTTGCCGGCTCGCAGCCAATCAATGACTCTCTCAGTATTGATGTTTCTATCCCTCTCTCTCCCTCTCCCCTTCCTCTCTCTGAAATCAATAAAGATATATTTAATAAAAAATAAATAAATAAAAATAAAACTTGCCCCTCCCTAAGACAAGCAAACTTAGAGAAAAAAATATAATCGAAAAACCGCTTTTATTTGCCAAATACCATGCTAACTGCTAAAGAGATGAGTCTCACGCTGCCCATCTACGTGCTACCGTTTGCATTTGGGAGCCCAAGCAGATAAACGGCGTTCAGGTCCACGAAGCTGCCGGGGGCTGGGGGAGAACCTTGCTTCTCTGGCCCCCGAGGGCCTTCTTTACTCATGGTTTTAATCAAAGGAAGCGAAGCATAGGAATTTAAGACAACCATAATCCAAAGCATCTGATTAATTGATAAGTAAGGAAAAGCAGCCCTGAGGTGTGAAGAGAGAGCTGTGTGGTGTGAAAGCCTTAATGGACATCACCCACAGTCTGTTTGTCCTCTCATAAGTCACCACGTGTTGGCCCACACTTCAGACAGTGGCATTTATTTAGAGGGTTTGTGAGCTCTGGCCCTGAACTCCCAATCTTCCCTCAAGTAGAAAGAATATCAAGGTTAATTTATACTTGGTAACCACCGTTGTCAATTTCAAAGCAGTTTCTTTTTCTTAATTCTACCCAGAAAATTACAGGATGCATCAAGACTTGTGAAGAGATTTTCTTTTAATAAAACGTTAATTAGATTTTTTTTCCGATGCTATTTTTTACAGTTACTTTCAAATTTACATACAGTAAAATTCGCTTTTTTGGTGTATAGTTCTATGAGTTTCGATAAATGCTTAGAGGTGTATAACAACCACCATAATCAAGACACAGAACAGTTCCTTCACCCTAAAACATTGCCTCCACTTTCCTCACCCGTCCTGAATCCCTGGATACCATTAATCTGTTCTCCAGCCCTAGAGTTGTGCCTTTTCCAGAATGTCACATAAACCGAATCATACAGCTATGAGTCAGACTTCTTTCACTTAGCACAGAGATTTTCAACCAGTGTGTTAAAAGAATTTTTAAAGCATGCAATACCTGACTATTTATTCAGGGGCACCAACCTCTTTCCCCTTAGATTGTCAAATTTAAAAAAACGACAACAGCCAACACAGCAATTGCCGTCCAGTATGAATGAATCAAAATTATACCTTTTTTTGGTCAGACTGGCAAAAAATGTAATATATATTTTGGTTTGCCTTGGCATTTTAGTAATTAGTTTATGTGTGTCATGAGATGAAAAAGGTTGAAAATTGCTGACTTAGCAGAATGCATTTGAGATTCGTCTAGGTTGTATGTATCATGCTTTGTTCCTTTTTACTGCTGAGTAGTAGTCCGTTTTATGGGTGTACCACAGTATATTTATCCACTCACCAGTTGAAGGATGCTGAGCTGTTTCCAGATGTTGATGATTATAAATAAAGCAGCTACAAACATTCACGTACAGGTGTGTGTGAAAATAAGTTTTCTTTCTGTTGTCTGAGGAGTGGAATTGCTGGGTCATGCGCTAAGGGTGTGTTTAACTTTCTGAGTAACTGCCAAACTGTTTTCCCCAGTGGCTGCACCATTTTACATTCCTACCAGCAATATAGAAATGATCTAGGTTTAATAATAATAACAATAAGTCATAATAATAATTTGTATTTCTCTAATTATTAATGATGTTAAGCATCTTTTCATATTTTTATTTGTGATCTATATATACAGATTTTAAAATAGTCTTTATCTGATTTCAAATGTGATACATGCTCATTATAAAAATTAAAATGTTACAGAAATATCTTATATTGAATACAAAACTTACCTTTAATAATTTTACTTTCTAGTTATAACTACTGTTAATAGCTTAGTATATATTCCTCCATATATTTCCCATGTATATGCTAATACATGTAGCATTTAAACAAGTGCAAAAATGGTGGCATTTTATACATACTGTTTGAAAATTTGCTTTTATCACTTAACAGTAATCTTGGATAGCCTTCCATATCATGGTATTCAGTTGTATGCTATATTCAATTATCTACTCTATTATATTTTTTAATAAAACAGAAATTTCATTTTTTAGGTAAAAAGTCACATTATGATATTGCCATATGTTTCAACATAACAGCAATTGTATTTCTAGTACTTGAGTAAAACTTTAAACTTGTACAAACTCTCTGATGAAATTATACGTTGCACATTTCCCAGCTTTGAACTCACTATGTTGCAGCAGCAATAAGGGCTGTTTTAGAAAAATGTGACCAGATGAATGATGTAGAAATATGAAACAGGGTCCAGTTAATTTCATGTTTATGTTTTAAGAAACTTGGCCTATGGGTAGCTGCTGTATCACAAGGAATAGCAAGACTACAAAGAAATTTATTACACTGTACTATTGCTCCCCAGGGTTTTTCCATAATAAACAAACTGAATCTGGTATATACTTTTAATTGTTTCATTTTAAGGCAGTTCTTTGCTGCATCAGTGACTCCTGCTAACTCATAATATTCTCATGGGGATTCAATTATTATCAGTGTCCCTTTATTGATGATCTCAATGAGAATAGATACTCTGGCAAGAGAATGTAAATAATTTATTTCTTGTGACTTAACTTTAAACCCGTATGTTTGCTTAAATTTAAGGAGATAAAGAGAAAATGTTGACAATGTGGTCATTTTCAAGTAAAAAATTCTCTTGGACTTTTTAGCCACACATAGGCATATTTAATCCTAGAAGGCTGTACAGCAGTAGGAAAGAAAAAGGGAAATATCAGAGAACTTAGTGGGTATTTCCTCTCTCTCCTAAGAGTATTTAATCTTTTGGTTTTCTAAGCAAATCTCTTGCAGCTGCTTAGCTCTCTGTTCGTGCCAAGGACCCTTTGTTTATACTAACTGCACCCAAAGAATTCTTCTTACACAAGTTGTACTATTTAAGCTCTTTTGCAAGTCTCAGACTTTATCACATCCGTGGGGAAACAGCCATACTTTTCTTTCTCAGCATTCCTTCTGGCCAAAGGAGAATGTAGAAGATTTAGTTCCTTAAGCATCGATCCTTAACACTGCTGGTGATTTGCATGGATGAGAAAACTTTCATAAGCCTGGGGCTAGATACACCTCCCATTTCCACACAGACTGAGTTTAGGGAGACAGCCCTAAGAAGGATCCGGGAGCAACAGTTCAGTCCATCTGGATTCAGGTGGTTTTCTATCCTAACCTTAAAATCAGCAAGAACTAGAAAGTCTGAGAAACCAAATACAACAACTGGACCAAGTCCTCCTGGAGATTGGTTCCAAAAATTGATCCATAAATTCACAACTTTTTAGTTCCATAAAACTAAAGATTAAAAAATTGTTTATCTCCCAGACAGTGTGGTTGAGCATCAACCTAGGATCCAGGAGATCACAGTTCGATTCCTGGTGAGAGCACATGCCAGGGTTTCAGGCTCCATCCCCAACAGGGGGCGTGCAGGAGGCAGCTGATCAATGACTCTCTCATCATTGATGTTTTTATCTCTCTCTCCCTCTCCCTTCCTCTCTCTGAAATCAATAAAAACATATTTTTTTTAATTGTGTATCATTTTTTATCATCAAACCCCAAATTACACAGTCACTGAGCTAATTCTGTTCAACCCCAAAAAGTCATATATAAACATTTAGGCCCTAAACATCATTCACTTAAATGGTCTCAGCTGATGCCTACTCAACCACTTTAGAGATGAGATAGTCAAAGCCAGGAAGGGTCAAGGGACACGTTCAAGACCATGCAGCTATCCGTTGCCTGAGGGTGGACTCAATCCAGACCCTTCAGTTCCTCCACAGTCTTTCCACTGTACCACAATTGCATTTTCCTAATTATCCACATTTTAAAAATTAAAAACACAGCTAATCATTCTGATGTTCGTAATCATTCAGATACAAGCGACTGATACCTTTGGGGGGGGGGGGCATTATATAGATAAAACTTCATCTATGTCCAATCTTACTTGGCTAACATTACTTCTTTCCAGCATCTTCTCAAAACAGCTGTAGGGAAGATCCAGTGAGAAAATGTATGCGGAGCCTGCCTGGCTGGTCAAGTGCTCAGGAGCAGTGCTCCAAGAAGGAACCCTGCGAGAATAAGTGTATGTGAATACAGAATATGAAGACCGCCGTGGACCTTGCTACTAAATGGTGGGTGACACAAGTTTGCCCCAGGTCCTAAAATGTATTTAATGACAACATAATATGCAAGGTAAGCTATGGTGAGCTGGAGGCTGCTGATACCAGCAAGAGTGTATTTTGTGTATTTCTTCTCAACACTGTCCACTGAAGTCAAGTCAGTAGCTTGAAACCAGCCACCGTGGGAATATGTACACTACAGGAAACTGGCAAACGCTATAAAGCCGTCTTCCCCTCCCCACCAGAGAGCTGGTTGTCGAACCATCAACACACCACTGATTGTGAACAGGCTGTAAAGTCAAACAAATCTAGGTTTGGATACAAACTTAATCTCTGACACTTAGACTAGTGTACCCTAGGCAAGCTCCTTGAGCCATGAGTCTCTGGTTCCTTGCCTTTCAGGTGGAGATAATAGTACATCATTTATAGACTGTTGAGTGTGGTCGGTTTGGGTCAGTGGTTGAGCATCAACCCTTGAACCAAGAGGTCAGGTTTGATTCCCAGCAGATCAGTGTTTCTATCTCTCTATCTCACTTCCTTCCTCTCTCTCTAAAATCAATAAAAATATGTTTAAAAACAAAAAGACTGTTGAAAAGATTAAGTGAGATAAGGTATATGAAACACTTAGAAGAGGACCTGGGACCTAACGTCAAATAGTAGCTGAAATTGGTTGTTACTATTACTGTAAAAAGTCTGGAGTATTTTAAAATTCAGCTGGATTCTACATATTTCATTTATTTTGCATGATACTCATATATTAAACATGAATGTGATTTTAGAATGAACTTGTCAGCCTGGGTTAGGAAAAAATGTGTTTTATGGGAAAAAATTTCTATTTAAGTTCTTTTATTGTTTCTGTTTGAGAAAATACTTAAACAAATATGAACATCTAAACAAAGACAGTTTTCAAGCCAAAAATCTAAGTGCTCTGAGTCTCCTCTGAGCATTTTTCAACAATGTTGGGCCCCAAACCAGAACATGCTACAACCTTTCTGTACCCACCCCGCCCTGCTTCCACAGCCGGCCTCCCCCAGAGAAAAGAATTTGATACAATGCCAACAAGAGGATCTTCCTTCCTAGACTATCTTAGGGTTTCATCGTTTTTGTTAAAAAAAAAAAAGTAGCTCAAAACTTGGCATGTAAAACACTTAAAAATATCCAAATGCGCAGAGCCCAGAGAAAGAAATATTCAAAATATAAAAATCTGTGGTTTGGAGGCATGTGGATAAGGGCTTGGCCCTGAGGTTCCCTTACCATGCTGCAGGCATGGCCAGACAACCACAGGGCTGGATTCCCTGTCCCCTCCCAAGCCTCGCCCTCAGTTCCCTCATTATTAAGGGGGTAGCTGGTCACCTTCCTATTGATGCCCTTGGCAGAAACCCGCTGCGGTGGCTCAAGGCAGTCCGTCCAAATGGGCAGTTGGGTGAAGGGCCATTCAGTCATATTTCACTCTGTTGCCAGGGATGCAGGGGTGGGGCTGGAAAAGGAGAGTGCAGGCATGACTAAAGGCACTGGTGGGGCCCTGGAAGCCACACCCCGTAAGCTGGTGCAGGAGGAATGTGGACTATAAGGCTCCTTGCAGGTCGTCCGATGGCCTGGGGAAGTTCAGTCACTTCCTCTCTGTCCCCCTCAGCCCTCTGCCTCCTGCTTTTCTGGAGGGACTGTCAGGAGCACATGCTGCGCCTCTGCGCCCTACAGCGGGGTGTCGGGAGTTACAGGGCCAGCTGCCTCTTGATTCTGATGCAGAATTTCCCTGGCGCAACAGCACCGTGAGCTGCCCGCCACTGCCCCACTACCCGGAATCTGAAAGACAAGCAGGACCGCTGAGCTGCACCTTGTTCCACTCGCGGGACTCCAAGAGCTGAAACCCTTTTTCTGAGGTTGCTCAGCTCGTTGACTGGCTGTGTGTCTAGAACTCAGAGTTGTTGTTTTTTTTTAATTCCTTCCAAGTGCAATTTTCCCAGTCTACACAGTGACTGCAACTTTTCACCTCCAAGGCCTTGCACTTCAAGTCTCCTCTGAATTGACTTTCTGTATTCCATTTCTCCAGGCTAAGCTTGAAGCAAATTCCCACACAGCGATACCCCTCCCCTTCCATTTTCTACAAATACCAACCTCCCTCTGGATTCACTTCTCACCGTGCAGAGGCTGGGAGCCCCAAGGTTTGGCTTCTTAGGTCTCCCGGTGTTATTGACTTTGTCTGGGTCTCTCCAGCCCTTGACTTTTCCACTGGCAACCTCAGGCCGCCAGGCTTGGCTGGGCTGTGTGACCTCAGCTGGGTCCTAATAGTGACTAAGAACCCTGCTTGTGCCCTCATCTGACATTCACCACTGGGACTGTTGAATGTCACTCTGCCCCCACCCCCTTACTTCTCTGAAAGCCTGAAGAACCTTCTGAATCACAGCATATTAAGAATGAGTACATTCATTAAAGATTATGTCATTCCACACTCTCATTCTACAGAGAAGATCACTGATGCTCATAAATAATGAGGACTTCAAGGCACCTACCTGGTCTACGCTTTCCTTCAGGTAGCTAAAATGTCACCTCCCTGTTAGAGGTGAGGCACTAGAGATTCAGACACATAGTGTGACTTGCTCAACATCAGAGCCAGCCAGGCAGTTTGGAGCACTGCACTCTCCCCCTTCACCCCTGCCTCTGTAGCCGTACATCCCCTTCACCCCTTTCAAATATCTGTCATTTCCTCTCCTCCTGTCACTCAACAAGGGTCAAGTGAGCATCTATACAGTCAGCATAAGGGAGGTGCAACAGCTAAGAGGATGCACAGAACACACCCATCCTCCTGAATCTACATCTCTTCCAGAGTTTAGCCTATCCTATTTCAAATAAGGCAGTTTTCTCTTCCTGCCAAATTATATTTTGATTTATTAGATGTATTAAATACATGTATTAAGTAACTGTCTCCTCTAAACTCTGTCAGTTTTCTCCATTATTAATTATGAGCCCGGGCTTCTCAACCCCATGTTTTACACAAGGAGCAGGTGGATTCTCCTGGTTTAACCTGAGCTCCCCAGCAAGCAGAGCCTGAAGCTGCTTTATACGTTGCTATTTTATTAGAGTGCAGCCTCAGATAGCAGGCACGAGAGAGGAAGAGAGTGAGGCAGGGAAGGAAAGAGAGCCAGTATAAGGATACTCAATAGAGTTTTCTGCCATTAAATTCAACTGATGCCTTGATGTTGAGTTAGAATAGGATGGTTGTCCTTTTTAAAAAGCCATGACATAAACTGTGTCTGAGGCAGGGGTAAAGGAGGGAGAATTTATCCGCCAGTTCCCTTCTTCTGTTTGTCAGAAGTTTGCCCCCTGGAGCATTGCTGCCTTCTGCACTTTCAAGTGTGTGCATGTGTGAGTGCCACATAGGGGTCTGTCCCACACCTCAGCATCGACAGGGAAGCTATGGGCTGGAGACAGGGCCATAGCTTGCAGAGAAGGTGAGGCCCTGTCAGAGCGCAGTTGTCCAACGTTTGAGCTCACACCAATGCTGGCTGGGTCCCACAGGGGGGCTTAAACAAGACCAGGTGAGACCTGATGCAGGTGTCTGATACAACTACTGTTGGCATGTAACCTGCTCTCGGTTTCCTCATAAAGACATGAAATGACAAAAGTCATTTACAATTATTGACCTTCCTTTGACTGTGGTTCTATAGTCATGAACCTGAATACTGAGCCTCCAGGTAATAATGCTCACAAAAAACGTATAACTTAATAGCTCCTGAGGGTCAGGGTTGATAGGACTGATCTTCTAATTGATCAGATAACCATTTGCAGCACTGCAAAGAGAGATGTTCTATGCCTCCCTCTTTTGAACTTGAATTTTAATGACTAAGTGGCTGCGATTAAGATTTGAAACACATATTCTCTACTCAAAGGATATGGTTTTACTGCAATGTACTCAGACTGAGCTTTATAGTCTATTAGTCTTGCTAATAAAGTTTTGCCAGAAACAATGGCTTAAAAATGAATCTTAATGAAAATAAGTAACTTTGGCATATGTTTCCAATATTCAATCAGATTATATCCATAATTCTGCAGGACAGATGTGGTTGCTCTCCCTTCTTCCCTGTTAGCAGAATCCTGGTTTTGTTTCAGGAGCCACCTCTCACAGTGGCTCAGTTTCAGGTCCTGATTTTTCTAAGTCTCTCAAGATGGTCCCATTGAGCTTGCTGGTAACCCATTTAGGTGTGGATACATGCTACCATTCTGGCCAGTGCGATAGGAAAGGAATCCAGCTGAGGGGTTTTTGGGAAACATTATACCTGATCTTAAAAAAATAAATGATGAGGAATGACTTTATTGCCACTGCATGTTATTGAATTAGAATAGGATGCTGGGCACTTCTGCAGCCATCCTGGGACAGAAGAGCCAACGTGAAGATGAGGCTGATGCCCTAATTAGGCGCAGTGGAAAGCTAGAAAGACCCTGCATTCTTGATGATGTCTTTTAGTCACTGAACTAACCAACGCTGGAGCTGCCCAACCTATGCACTTTTTATAGGGGATAAATCCTTTATTGTTTTGAGTCAGTGTCTCTGTTACTTGCAGTTGAAAGTTTCCTAATTACAGCAAGTCAAATTAAGTGGTTTTCCTGGGGATACATTTTACAATATTTTTTATACTGGAAAGCAAACTAGAAAGGTACAGTTTAAAATCAGAAGTTCTATGGGAATTTTATTCAGATTTTTTAATGACTTTTGTGGGAAAATAACATGGTCTTAAAAATTTTTTCAATCTAACATGATCTGTTCTGTGCCACAGAACTTCGGAGTCCTGGAGTCATCTATAAATTAAAATAGACTGAGAATTGTTTCCTGAGGATGATTTTGGTTCTGCCATCCAGCAATGGGAAGCCATCTGTCCAGACTACTGTCCTGACCAGGCTCCTTAATCTCAGTAAGAGGATCATAATTTTATTCTCAGTGCTATTGATTGCCAAAGCATTTGGATCTTGTTTTAATTAGGAACTCAGAAATCTCCACTCCAAGTTTTTGCTAAATACTACAACTTTTAACTTTGTAGTCCAAGATTTATCCAAAGCTCAGTTATAAGGATGGAGCTTGCCAAAAGGCACATAATTCATCATTCTACTAGAGATGACAAGCTTTTCCCTTGGCTCGAGGAGGCTGTCCAGCAACCATGGCTGAGCGGTTATGCCTTCTTCCCTCTCCCAAGTCCCCCATCAGCCATAATGTTGCATTTGTAGTTACATTTTCAACTGAAGAATGTTAAAGAAACAACCATCTAAATTCTGTATTATACGGAACCCTACTGAAACACTGGCCCAGAATCTGAGTGGGATCCTAGGCAAAGAAACATAGTTCAGCAACCAAAAAGTAGTTTCAAAATAATACAAGTTCTTAACTTGTACTTTTTAAACATAACAAGCCAATACACAGTTCACAGAAATATTTCTTAAAATGTCATCTATTATTTTGATTGTGGTGATAATTTCATGGGTGTCTACATATCCCAAAACTTATGAAACAGTACACTTTAAATATGTGGAGTTTATTGTATGTATGAGGTATGTTATACCTGACTAAAGTTATGAAAAGTAACAAATAAAGTTTCTAGGAAAAAATGCCTCCTGCCCGGCCGGGCGTGGCTCAGCGGATGAGCGTCGACCTAGGATCCAGGCGATCGGGGTTCGATTCCCGGTCAGGGCACATGCCCGGGTTGTGGGCTCGATCAATGACTCTCTCATCATCGATGTTTCTCTCTCTCTCTCCCTCTCCTGTCCTCACTCGGAAGTCAATAAAGATATATATATTTTTTAAATTATTAAATGCCTCCTGTGTTCCACCATCATACCCTACAGTTTCTACAGAGCTTCTCAACTCCTAAATCCCTAGGAAAGTTCCTGACTTGTCCTACCCATTGCCCTTCACCATCCCACCCCCTTTCCTATCAGTTCTTCATCATGAACCTCACGATGAAAACCTGGCCTACCAAAAAGCAGGACCCCGCTTTTAAAACCGGGGAGAAGATAAAAGACTAATCAGCCAAAGCCAGAGTCATCCTTGAAGGCTGGCGGCATGGGGAGCAGAGGCTCGGGGCGCTCTGCCTTTGCAGCCCTCACAGGGGGATGTCTAACCATTAAACGTGCCACTAGAACAATCTCGGTCTCAGCCACGCAGAGCGCGGATCTGGTTCACACCTCGTCTTGGCGTTTTCTTAAGAAAGTAGGTATTCATATATATTGACATAGAAACCAACTTCGAGTTGGCCATTTCATGGGACGTCTTGCTTTGTTTTGTTTCTAATGAAACAACTCTATTACATTATCTCTTAGTGTGCAACTCCAAGTGATCAGGGCTTAGGTGTGGCCCCCATTCCACTGTTCCAGGATCCCCTGTGCTCTGGGCCCAACCATCAGAGAGGAAGCTGTGCCCTCAGCTCACGCGCGAGCAGCGGTTTCGCCTAGCACCCAGCCGGAGGGCAGCAGGGCAGGCCCGCAGCCTACCTGGCAGCCCCCGCGTCATCCACAGTGAAGCAGCCTCCGAACGGTACCAGCACCCATGGGAAACAACTCCAACGTCAGCCAAGGCTTCAAAATAAAACAGTCCCTGCTTAGTGCTTTTCAAACATTATGAAGGAGATACACAATCACAGTAATGCTTCTCAAAACTCTTTTGTGCTCCTTTCATGCCTCCTCCGAGCCAACCTCTCCTCCAAAAATTTTTTCAAGGGTCCTCCCCAACCTAAGCTTACACCTGCCTTGGCTGCCCGTTCCTCTCCCTTTCCTCTCGTTTAGTCAGCAACAAAATGTGGGGTGGAGTGGGGTGATGTCTGCAAAGGCAAAACTGCCTTTGAAGGGGGAAGCGGGAGGAGAACCTGAGCGAGCAAAGCCGAGTTACTCTTTAAGGAGCGGGGGGGGGGAAACAGGTCACCTGTTGCATCCTTGTGTCCTTTTTTTGTGAACAACAGGAAAATATTCAGGTGTCAGTATCAGGACAAGCTGTGCTCCCACTGAACAGCAGGTTCGTTTTCATGGATACGGGCGCTGCTCTGCTGGGAGGCTCCTGCGCCGCACAGGCCTGTAAGGAGTTTGCAGCCAGATTTACACCATCGCCCTAGTAACATGCAGTGTAGCGTCTAAAGTATGCAAAACCTATGTGCTAATATCACATCTGGATTTGATATTTCCTGTGCTTGTTTTTCTCATCTACCAATTCCCTCATCTACTTTTATTCTATATGGTTTTATAAATGATTTCAGATCCTTGTGGAATGAAGTATGTATTGAATGAATGAATGAATGAATGAATGAATGAATGAATGAATGAATGAAATTAAAAACACACACATATCTTTCCTTCTCTTCTTTTTCAAGGTTACACTTGCCTTTTTTCCTTCCTTTTTTTTTCTTCTTCAGCTCCACCATACTAGCAACTCATTTCTGTCTGGGGTTTCCTTCTTAATCCCAATGACTCAGGATCAAAAGGTAGACATCATCTTTGGCATCTCCCGTGCCTTCTCTCTCAGGCAACCGTAAGCCCTGCCAGTTCTCACTTCATTTGCTACTGCAGATCTGTTTCTTCCTTTCCATTCTCAAGGACAGGCCCTCACCGCATGCCTGTACACTTGGAATATTTTCCTAATTTCCTTGGCTGCAGACTTCTCCACTCTAAATCATCTTATAGCATCACCTGATGCATAAAAATATTTCTGGTCTTTCCTAAATTTAAACCCCAAACTCATATGTAAGATTCTTTTACATCTAAAGTATCTTTGAGGTTTTTCAGACGGTCCCCGGGTAACCAAAAAAGATTTAGTCCCTCACCTTATGAAAGGAGTGAATCTAAAATAATGCTTGTGTCAATGCCCACTTTTTGGATCCAGATGTTAATTGAGCCTTTTTCTTTCTAAAGCAAAACTAGATTAATCTTACTTTGGACCTTATGACTTAAGCTAACCCCTCCTCACGATTTGGGCATTAAGGACAAGGCTATATTTTAATGCTACTTATTCAACACTAGGAGTTTACCATAAGCCCATTGCTTATGGTTTTCTCAACTCCTAGTCTAAAGTTTATTCACCTTGCTTATCTGCCAGAGGCAGCCCAACAATAACTAACACTTTAGGTCAGTTGATAATCACCTACGAACCTTTCGTGCTATCTGCTTCCCACACTGGTTAAGTGCTCCTCTGATCTGGACCCAGTAATCCTTCTTTCCCTTCCTAATATAAGCAAACGTCATGACATATAAGAGCTGCTGTAAGTATGGCCCGCTATGATTTGACTGATGCTCAACCCTGATGACAACCTCAATGTGAAATTATCTGATAATTACTCATATATTAAGAATAGTCAATGTATATTTTGTGCTGCATGAATAATATATTCTAAATTTTCTGTTACCAATAGCTCATTCACCTCAAATAGTTCTGACATGAGTACTCCTCAATTAGTAAGACAGGCCTAAGAATGTTGTTAACGTTATAATATTGTTCATGATTTTGACATATTACCGTATTTTTAAAACAAGATTTTCAAACTTCTTTGGACATCCCAATCAAATTTTTAAAGAGGAGATTAATGTCTGCTTCTTGGACTAACCCAACATCTAAAGAAAATCTCAGTAATTAAGACTGAAGCCCATTCTAAAAGAAAACATATCAGTCAACTATTATACAAAACAAATAACCCTTACAGCTGTTATTACTAAAAGACAGTTGTTCAACCTGATTTCTGAATAAAATGGACTCACTCAGACATAGCAATTTACTCCACTAGAAACAAAGGCTCTGTTTCAAATGTTTTTTCACATCCTTGGATGTCTTTCCAAACCACACCTGTAGGCTTCTATACATATGCACTAAAAAATAACCAAGTGGTAGTGGCAGGGCCAGATTGGTTCAGACTTTACAAAACTTGGGTGGGGAAAAAATTTCCTGAGAGACCCAACAGGCGATCAAATCTTTCCTTATAGTTATCATAACCCAGGGGAAAAAAAAGAATGATTTTTTTTTTTTTTTAATATATCTTTACTGACTTCAGGGAGAGGAAGGGAGAGGGGGAGAGAGAGATAGAAACATCAGTGATGAGAGAGTCATTGTTCGGCTGCCTCCTGCACGTCCCCAGACTGGGGATCGAGCTGGCAACCTGGGCATGTGCCCTGACCAGGAATCGAACCTCGATCTCCTGGATCCTAGGTCAATGCTCAACTGTTGAGCCACGCCCAGCCGGGCAAAACAAATGATTTTTTTAAAATTTCACTTTACAGTTAAAATAAGAAAGTTTCACTTTCTTTAAGGAAATACTTAAAGAAATTTGTCACTGACATACTATTTCTGAAACTCTAAGAATATAAAATGAGCTAATGGTATTTTATAATCAAAACTATCCTGATTTTCCATGTTAATGGGCCCTGTGAAAACCCTCATAAATTCTCACTGTATAAAATTGTTACATAAAGTCCTGTGTGTCTCCAATTGACTGATCCTCTGACAGATGCTACTTGGAACATCCTGCTCTTGTCAGATATGATCAGGTGGACATGTAGTCATAGGTCCAACAGATGTGAGCTGAAATTCCCAAAGGTACATGGATGAATGCACCACCACATGACATAGATTTAGAAGACCAATATATTCGAACAGACTCCAGTGAAAGTCAGGCTCAAAACTACACAGCAAGGGGCCTTTTTCGGCACTCTTAACCACAAATACTGTTCTTAAGTTCCAACACATACATCATAGACACTGCTTGCCAGGAAACACACTTAGGATCCTCCGTCTGGATCCCAAGACCTAGACCACTGGATATCTGACTCAAAGCTCACCAAAAGGCCTCCAGAAGCCAACAACTTCTGGAAGTCATCAGCTTTCTTCCCACCCTGTATGGATGGAAAAGGTCACATCAAATGTAGACAGTTTCCTTTCAATACCTTTGGATGGACACCTATGATAGGGTCAAAGGACTTGTCATTGGACTTAAGATTTATTGTTTGTCTCTTTCTTCTTTCTTACTTCTCTCCTTTTGTGTTAATCTCTTCTACTCTCTTCTGAATTGTTTACTTTCCTGTAAAATTCTCTGTCCTAAATTTGCCTTTCCCAAAGAATATCAGCAACTACCAAACTTTCTAAAGATTAAATTTGATATACACCCTCAACACTCACTAAAACACACTTTTTTTTTTAACTGTGACACATCTTTATGCTTTTTGGGATTCTAAGCCCCAACTAATATTTTTTAGAGCCTCAAAGGGACTCAAGGTCATCAGAAAATAAGGAGACATGTGACTAATTATGCCAATTGGTCCAACTGTTTTCTCATAAAGGTATGCAGGAATCATTGTATGATTTTTTTTTTTAACTCTCCCTGGGATTTTCTCCTGCACAATTAAACCAATGAAGATCAGATTGTTTTTAGTGCCTATTAAAAAGTACCTCATTGGACATACAGATGGCCAAGAGACATATGAGAAAATGCTCAACATCGCTAATCATCAGAGAGATGCAAATTAAAACCACAATGAGGTATCACTTCACACCTGTCAGAATGGCTCCATCAACAAATCAACAAGTGACATGTGCTGGCGAGGGTGTGGAGAAAGGGGACCCTAGTACACTGGTGGTGGGAATGCAGACTGGGGCAGCCACTATGGAAAACAGTATGGAGGTTCCTCAAAAAATTTAAAATGGAGCTGCCTTTTGACCCAGTGATTCCACTCCTAGGAATGTGTCCTAAGAATCCTGAAACACTAATCAGAAAGAATTTATGCACCCCGGTGTTCATAGCAGTGCAATTTACAATAGTTAAGATCTGGAAACAGCCCAAGTGCCCACCAGTAGATGAGAGGATAAAAAAGCTGTGGGACATTTACACCATAGAATACTACGCAGCTGTAAAGAGGAAGGATCTCGTACCCTTTGGGACAGTATGGATGGACCTGGAGAATATTATGCTAAGTGAAATAAGCCAGGCAGAGGAAGACAAACATCACATGATCTCACTTATATGTGGAATCTAAAGAACTTAATAAACTGATGAACAGAATTGATTCAATGACATGGAAGCATAGAGGAGACTGATGAATGTCAGAGGGAGGGAGGAGGGTAGGTGGGTGGAGGGGGAAAGAGTAACTAAAGAATTTATATGCATATATGCACAACCCAAGGACACGGACAATGTTGGGGAGAGGGACTGGGGAGAGGGATGGGACGGGGTGGAATGAGGCATTGGGGAGAAAAGGGGGCATCTGTAATATTTTAAACAAATATAGAAATTAAATTAAATTAAAGAAGACCAAAAAAAAAAGCACCTCATTAGACAGCACCTCAATGGACATCCTTGAGTCTATTTTTCTTGAAAAATGAAACAATCTTCTTGTCCTTATCATACCGAAACGTGATTTGATCTTGGACATAGTAATTTAGTCTTTCCTAGTATTCAAAGTCATTCTCTCACTTGCTCACATTTTATTGAGAGCTTTGTAAAGTCACCAACCAAGAGTTGTCCGCCCGGCCGGGCATGGCTCAGCGGTTGAGCGTCAACCTAGGATCCAGGAGATCAGGGTTCAATTCCCGGTCAGGGCACATGCCTGGGTTGTGGGCTGCAGCCGATCACTGACTCTCTCGTCGTTGATGTTTCTATCCCTCTCTCTCTCTCCCCTTTCCTCTCTCTGAAATCAATAAAGATATATTTAAAAAAAAAAAGAGTTGTCCAACATAGCAAATTTCATTGGTTTACATAAAGATTCCTGAACTATAATTATAATCTATAATTTACCTCTGGCAATGGCCCCAATATCAAATAAATCAACACTAACTTGAGTTGCTCAAGAAGCTAGTATAAATTTGTCGACTAAAATAGTCCTAAATAATAAAAATGCCCTAGGCTATTTACTGGCCAGTCACTGTGGAGTCTGATAACACTATTTAATGCATTTTACTGTACTTGGGTAAACACATTAAAAAAGACAAAAATTAATTAATGAAGGGATAAAAATCACTTGGTTAATTAAAACATCCTTTGAAACTTATTCTCCTGATTAGGCTTAGGATGACTAAAGTTGAACGTAAGATAGTTTCCACTGTCCTTTGGTATTTGTAATTATCCTCGTGGGCCTGCCTTCATCTGCCCTTTACTGTTGCCACAGCCTCCAGAAGGGGCCGAGGCCTCCTGATCAACTGCTTCTTTAGGAGTTTGTTTTGACAAAGTTGTGTGCTTGCTTATCTTCTCTCTCCTCTTACAAGAAACATAAGTTCCATGAGAAAAAGGGACTTTGTCTTGTTTGTCACTGTCGCCTCAGTGCCTGGAGGTAGTAGTGTCTGGTATGTAGTAGTTGTTCAGTAAGAATTTGTTGAACAAATAGGCTTCCCTCCCCTGCACAGATGGAGAACAGTACAGAAATAGTCTTAACACTTGGAAGGGACAGTCAGCTTGTCTCTTGATGGTGGCCACATGCACGTCCCTGGCACAGGTCATGCAGGGTGAGCAGTACTTCACTATCAGTAGAGACACCTCTGGGGGGTTGTCAGAACCAGGAGCTCAGAAATTCGACTTTGTCACCCACTGTTGCTTCAATAGCCAAAACTGGGTCTTGGACACAGTAAGCATCTCTGGAAATTCCAAAATTTATTTTGAGGAAAAAGGCTTTGGAAGAGATTGGACTTTTTATAGTCAACTGCCATTAAGACTTGCGTCTGTGTATTAATGGGACCACAGTTGTGTTTACGAGCTTTAAACACTGAGATTACACTTATATTTTCCATTTTAAATGTATGTAATCAGCCTCCCCGTCTCAATTATAAATGTCTCAAGGGCAAGCATTCAGTAGGAATGGGGATTTTATTGGCTGGCGATAGAATGAAAATAGCCCTTAGGGGTTTAAATCTCTGCAAATGAAGTATAATTAAAATGAGGTTGAGATCTTTCTATCTTATTCTCTGCTCCACTCATAAGACCCCTGAAAATAATTTTTAAACCGTGTGATATTAGAAGATGCATGATACAATATACAGATCATGTATTATAGAATTATATACTTGAAACCTGTATCATTATATTAACCAATGTCACCCCAGTAAATTTAATTGGGAAAAAAAAAGAAAGAAAATGCAACAGCAAGGAGATTGACTGGATCAATATAGCTAAACGTCCCGCGTGAGCTGGCGGTGCTCTCTGCTTATTTGTCTTCCCGAAGAGCCAAAAATATGTTTCTTTTTTCCGCTTGTTATTCTGCGCGAGTAGCCCAGAGCGAACCTGACCAAGAGGAACGGGTTGAATCTAATTTAGCTACTAACTCCTTGTGTGATCCTGATTCCAACATTTAACATCTTTCCAACTGTATTTCCCCATCTGTTAAACAAGGGCCACATTTGTCTGTGTCTCGCAGAGTTGTTCTGACAGACTAAATAATATAGAAAGGCATATGTAATGCAAAACCCCGTATTAAAAGTTTTCAAGCACCCTTCGGTCACTGAATGCATTTTAAGCAGTATTTATGTTGTGGGACCTTTGCCATCACTGAAAAGGTCAGATAGTTCTCTATGGTGCCGTTGTGCAGGTGACAAGGTCATTGCTTTGCGGAAAATATGTTCAAAGCAAAGAGTCCTCCGAATAAAGTATTTCTGAGAGGGAAGCCATTGTTCAGCTACAATTTCTGAAGACTTTCCAGAAGGGGGAGATCAGCGTGCTGTGATCGTTAACAGTTGCATCTGGCTCAGGCCACCAGCTTACCTGTTTGCTTTCCTTTCAATTCCTGGCTCAGAGCAGGCAGAGTGTTTGCTGCTGAGGCCTATATTGCTGTAGACACACATTGCTCACTGGTCAGATCAGCTTCTTACAAATGCAGAGGAACCGTCATCATATGGGAAGCGTTTCTTACAAAGTAGGTTAAAAAGTTGAATTTATTAATCAATAAAATATAAGTAAAATATATGCACAGGATATAAGGATCTGCAAAGACTCCAAAAAGTTTCAAATATTCCCTGTATGCTTCTCTTCTTAAGTTATCATCGCCATGCAGCACAGTTTGGTGTTTGATAAATACAAATCTAATTAAGAAAAAGAAGCCATTTTATTTTCTGGCGAGTGAAGCGCAGGGAAGCCACTTGGCAGTCTCCGTGCTTTTTAATATCAGAATAAAGTGAAAATCAAAGAACCAGAGGTGTCAGGGAGACATTTTGAAGACAGACACTTAGGTTTTCTATCTTATTAGATTTTGCAAAGATCGATATTCTGTTCTTGCCTCAAGCGGTCTAATGCTGGAGCTCTCTTAGATCAACAGGAAGCTTCTCTTCGCCTGGCTGAGCTCTTCTGTGCTGCAAATTCAGCCAATATCCTATCACCTCTGAGGAAGATGGGAAACAACCATCTAGCATCATCCCTTGACTACTGTTGAAACATGCAACGCTGCTGTGTACAGGGCGTCCCTCCAAATGTATACACACTTTAACAGCTGATAGCTCAGTTTTGAAAATGAAATATATTGTTAATAAACATTGCCTTTATAATTATTCAAAGTGTGTGTATACATTTTTGGGGACACCCTATATTTATACGTAAATATGTAAAACAGCACCTTTGTGAGAATGAACGTGGGAAGATACCTCCTCTGGGTGGGTGCAAGTCTGGCAAATAGAGGGTGCCTTAATATGAGAAAAAGATGCTCCTCTTCCCGATGAGTTCAGCCCGAGCCAGGGCAGTTTGGCAAGGCCCCCGCTGGCCTACTTGGCTGCAACTCTTTGCCCTGCACAAACCCTACAACTGTATGAGATATTTCTTCAGTCCTCGAGAACAGACATTGGTACAGCCTGGCTTCTAGCAATAACAGTGCCCTACATCTGTCTGTTTTAGAATTTACACAGCTCTTTTAACATTACCTTATTTAATTCCTTCAAGAATTACTTAAGGAGATATTACTTCTATTTCTTAGATAAAGAACCTTAGCTAGGTTATAGTAGTCTGCTAGTAAGCGGAGAGGCCAGGCAGTAGAGACCAAGCTTCTTCACATGCCATCCTGGCTCCACAGCATCAGAGCTGCTCCTTCTTTGTTCCCCAGTTTAACCCAACAGCGGATCTGACCATTTTCCATGCAAAAGCTTGTCCCCGTTCGCTTGTCTTAAGGAAGTGATGTCATTTCATGCTGCAATTTGACAACATTATTCAGAATGTTAATGCCATATTTCCCTCAGGCTTTCCTCATTTTGGATCCTGAATGCCCACCTCAACTTAATTATCTGTAATTCCTTTTCTGACACTAAATTAACAACTCCCTCCTCATACTGCCTGATTTAGTAGCATCTACAAATTTGGCCAAAGGAAGTGCAATACTTGATTTCAAGTCCTGTAGGACATCTCTCTCCTCTTTTACTACTGACAGAAGCCCTTAGTGCTGATGTAACATTGGGTAAGGCTCTGCCTGTAAATGCATTAGAGCAGGAGTCAGCAAACTTTTCTGTAAAGGGCTTGACAGTAATTATTTCAGGTTTTGCAAGCCCTATGGTCTCTGTCGCAACTACTCAATTCTGCTGTTATGGCAAAAAAAAAACAAAAAGAAAAAAACCCCACAGCCATGGACAATACATAAGCAAACAGGCATGACCGTGTTCCAAAACAGATTAATTTGATTTCATATCATTTTACATGTCGCAAAATATTATTTCCCTTTCAATTTTTTTTCTGATCATTTAAACTTCTAAAAGCCATTCTTAGCTCATAAACTATACAAAAACAGGCTAGATTTGGCAAGTTTTGCTAGCCCTGATGTAGATATCAATACTTATAGTAACATATAATGAGCTAGCTATATATCTGATAATGGGTTAATATTCAAAATATATGAAGAACTCATACAATTCAACTGCAAAAAAAAAAAAAAATCTGATTAAAAAGTGGGCACAGGCCATCTGCAGAGAGAAGCAACTCTGAGCTCCAAAGCATGAAGACAGCAACCGCAATAAAGAATTGGTTGCCTTGTCTCTTCCATCTATTTGGATTCCAGTAGAAGAGAGGGAGTTGAAGTGCTATTGAGAAGACTGGCAGAACAGTGCACAGACCACATGCCCAGGTGGGGAAGATGGGGAACTGCCTCCAGCCCCCCACCTCAGATGACACTTGGTTCCTGAGTCTCAGTCCTGCAGCCACTGGGCTCCGGCTCATCCTGGGGAGAGGATAGGTCTGTCACTGCCACATCAGGAGCAAATTCCACTTATTCAGCTGCCTGAAGAGGAACAAATCAGGATAGCCCAAAGAACCAGTCTCATACAGCATCTGCTGAAAGGAGTTTATGATGACCGTGGAAGAGACAGAGCAGAAGACAAGATGCAGGAGTGTGTGATCTGTTAGGCGGACTTTGTTCATGGATGGTTTGATCTCTGCCACGATGCACCTGTACCGCATGGACTGCATGGATGAGTGGCTGATGAGAGCCTCCGTGTTTCCCTGCTGCAGATGGCTGCTGGACACAGTGCAGCCTTCGTCCTAGGAGATGGACCAAGACAGGATTTCTGGTCTGATTTCAAGTGAATGACCATGTTTAGAGATTTTGATCTTCTGTCGCCGAGTCCAGATAACCAGGGATTAGGGATTAGGAATTAGGATCATGCACAAAAGTTTCCTTAAAATTCCTGAATGGATGCAGATGTGGGAGAACAATTTCTGGCATTTTACAAACTTGGGAGGAAAGTAGGATGGTATTTTAATGTAAAGCCTTGACAAAGTGTTCAGATATCATTGTCTTATTATTGTCCCTGTGCCCAGGAATTGTGTGAAGTGTTATAGCAACTCTATAGGTTTGTATGGTGTGTGTTGAAGATTAGGAAAAAGATAACAGTTATTTTTCCTAAGTGAAAAACTTTCTTCTCTCCCACCCAAATAAATGCTTTTCAAGTTGCTGGGGCGGGGGGGAAATGTGGGCACAGGAACTGAATAGACATTTTCCCAAGAAGACATACAAATAGCCAACAGTTATGTGAAAAGGTGCTCAACATCACTAATCGTTAGGGAAATGCAAACCTAAATCACAATGAAATACCATTTCACATCTATCAGAATGGCTACTATCAAAAATACAAGAGATAACAAGTATCGTCAAGGATATGGAGGAAATGGGACCCTCTGCACTGTTGGTGGGGATGTAAATTGGTGCAGCCACTGCGGAAAGCAGTAAGGAGGTTCCTCAACAAAATAAAAATAAAAATAGAACTACCATATGATCCAGCACTTCCACTTCTAAGTATTTGTCCTAAGGAATTGAAATCACTGTCTCAAAGAGATAACTGAACCCCTATGTTCATTGCAGCATTACTTACAATAGCCAAGACATGGAAACAACCTAAGTGTCCATCGGTGAATGAATAGGTAAATAAAGTGTGGTGTGTATACACACACACACACACACACACACACACAAAATGGAATATTATTCAGCCATAAAAAGATGGGAATTCTTCCATTTGTGACAACATTGATGAACCGTAAAGGAATTATGCTAAGTGAGATAAGTCAGATAGTGTATGATCTCACTCAGGTTTGCTAGCCTTCATATAGAAATCAATACTTACATTAACATACTGTGAGCTAGGAACAGCTATAATTCATGCTCCTCCCTCTCAGTTTCCCAGGCAGTAAGATCACTAGAATCAAATCCTAAAGCTTCAAGGTGGAAACTAATAATAACACCTTTAATGAAATAAATTTCAAATTAAATCTGGAAACAACTGATCCCTTCAAGTTCAACTACAGATTTCTGTGGCGAAGTATATTTATTTATTCATATGAGGTTTCAGATTTGCATATTTCCCTTTTCCTTTTAAACTTTGGCTTTATGAAATGTTCACAGGAAAAAATATGGAAAGATTTTTGATTCCGTGTTAATAATAAATAGCCCCAGGCAGGGAGCGCCAGCCACTCCCTACATTGCCCTTGGCTCTGACGTCTGATTGGCCATGTTGACCTCTCCTCTCTGTCTTGGGTGATTTTCCTTCAGGCTCCACAGTCCAGGTCAGTGGTAGTATTTGGTCTTTAATTTGCTTACATGCTTCCGTGGGTTAAATAAATGATTTGGATTCAGGGCAGTAAGTTCTGGGCCAATCCTTTTTCAAGAGGGATTTTAAACGGATAGGATGGATTTGGAAGAAAGATAAAGAAATGGAGAAATTACCCATGGTGGAAAACCTAAAGTGCCCCCCCTCCCTACTACTGGCCTCATTAGGAGAGGACACTATACTCTAGAAGACAAGAACAGTGCGCACCCTGCAGAGTCAGCCCCGAGGGCTGCATGGCAGGCAGTTGCCTGACCCCCCTGGCCTTCCCAGGGCCGGCTCTCGGGCCTCCACTCCCCTGCCTCATCCCGCCTTGTCCTGCCTCCGCTCCTGGCTTCTGCAGCCTCCGCTGGGGATTCCTGGGCTTCTGCCTCTAACCCTTGCCTCCAGCTCATGGCTGTGGCTGCCCCACGGCTGTCCTTTTGAATTAGAGAGTCTCTTTCTTTGGCGCTCTGCTCTTTCAAAAGACAAACTTGGGTTCTCCAGGAGGAAAAGAATGCAAATGAAAACCAGAAGGTACTATGTTTCTGTATCAGATCAGTAATGGATGTTGCATTTAATGCTGTGAAAGGTGTCGGGAAACATATTCTCACCTAATGCGCACGTGTGTGTGCGTGCGTGTGTGTGTGTGTGTGTGTGTGTGTGTGTGTGTAAATCAGAACACTGGATAGCCCTGTTGGGCTACAATTTGACAACACACAAGAGCCTTAAAATTGCTTGTATCCTTTAACTGCATAGTCCATTTCTAGGAATATATTATCCTAGCAGAAGAATCTTCAATACAGAAAAAAGCTTTCAGCACAAAGATATTCGTTATGACAGAAAAAGGGAAACCTAAATATCCAACCCTAAGTCAACTAAGCTGCGTACAGCTGATAAGTAGTGAAGGTATTTATAGTACAAGGAAAAGAGGAAAAGCTGGAGAGAAAATTGTATGTACACTATGATTCCCACTATTAAAAAGGATATTTGCATTAAAAAATCAGAAGGAAATATTCCAAATAATACTTTCCTCTTTATATGTTGCTTAAAGAAAAGAGCTGAGCATAAAATTGCATACACAAAATGAGTGCAATGATTTTAAAAAAAAGACCCAAAACTCTACACCAAGGGCATCAAACTTAAAATACCTCCAGGATCCAAACAGGCAGCATAAACAGATAAAAGAAATGGCATTGGAACAGCTTTCAAACTGGCGAGCACGGGCCCTTCTGAGGGTGACAGCCTGTCTTCAGCTGCTGCCATTTGGGAATGCCATTTTAATTTTTCAAGAAAATTCCTAAATCTGGATTTCATTTTTGCATGTTAAAATCTAATTTAAATTATAAATATATTGCATAGGCCAAAGAAAACATGCCAGAATTTTTTCGGCCCAAAGGCTGCCCATTTGCATCTTCTGCTCTGTATCTGAATCAACACAGACGCACATAAACAGACATTAGAGACGGTGACCAGAATGGAAGCAGCCATCGCAGCCGGACGATGGGACTCTGGTGATTTCTAGTATTTACAACGCTTCCATTAAATTTTCTTTAATATGCATGGGTACTTTCATAATGAAAACATTAAAGTATTATTTTTCACGAAAATACAGTTTACCTTTTTAAAAAAAAATTATCAGGATCTGGAGGGGTTTTTTTTATTATTATTATTCCTCTCTATATATTATAGCCATTTAATTAGGCTTTTAATTGTTCTTAAGAGGATGCTAAGACAGCACCAACAGATCATACATAGATACAAGACTTTAAGACACCAACATAAAAATGCCAACCATGTAAAGTAGAAGTAAAATGGGATGTCATTTCGATGGAGCTGTTGAGTCCCTCTCTCTCTTTCCCCAGCTCCTTGCCTTTTCGTCCCACACAAACCCAATCAGAAGGAATCTCATCCCTTGAACCCACATTATTGTAAGAGGCCAGCCAAAGGGTGGGGGAAATAGCTAAGCTTGAGAATTTATGATAATGCAGAAAGAATTGATGGCTTGGGAAAAGCGGAAGATTTTACATCTTACCCAGAATTATTTTAATAATTCTACTTTGAAAGCTGAGCTGTTTCTCCAGACATTTAAAAAAAAAAAAGTAACAAAAGACCATCTGCAATTCTACTCAAGACAGAGCTGCAGATGTTAGAGAAAAAGCATAAAGGACGTTAGATTTGTTCTTCTACAAGTTCAAGTGCCATTAAAGATCTTTTTAATTTCCTTTATATTTTCCTTATAAGTTCAAAGGGGTAGTTCAAGTTTCACTTTGTGCTTAGAGGTGGCATGCCCAGTGCATGGCAGGAGTCATATTTTCATTCATTCTCTCGCTTCTCCTTGAGAATGTACCCTGTTTTCAGGCCTGATTGACCCTGGGGGACTTCCTGCCTGGGCACAACCAGCCAGTGTTTGGGAGGTGGGTTTTCTGAGAGTCCTGGGGCACTGTGGTGGGCAGGGGTGAGTGAGGTGAAGCAGTTTGGGAAAGGGTTTGTATACTTTTGAACTTCTGCCAGGACTTCTTGACAGTCCCTCGATCTTTCCCTGAAAGACTATATGGTTTGTCTCAGTGATGTGCTGGTAAACGTTTAACAGCCAGTTCTGTGAGGACAGGGGCCCTCCTGAATTATAGCAGTTGCTGATTTTTATGGTGTAAATACTAGCACCATAGCTGATCTCACTGAATGCAGTCAAGAAGAGATGCACACAGCCGGCTCCTCCAGAGTAACATTAGGTCACCTCCCCTGCTCCGTGACAGTCAGGCCAAAGGGCCTGGGGCTTCCCAGGGGGTTGCTCAGCCCGTAAGAAGTTCTCGCTGTGCAGAGTGCTCGCCGTTGCCTTTCAGCCTCCCTTGTCCAGGCAGTCTTACTCTGTGATCTGTTTTAGCTCACCTGATTATTTAACAATTTTATCTCAAAATATTTTAATTATATCTCTTATTTTAGCATTTTCACTTTATTTCTTTACATTGCTTATTTCCGATGGGAACACCGAATTTGGAATCACCCCCTCCCTAAAGGGGTAGAGAGCGCGTGCATGGTCAGCCGTCAGCGGCCTGCCTGTGCTCGCTCGGGCAGCGCAGGGCCTGGAACTAGGGCCGGTCAGAGGGTGACATGGAAATTCATGAAGCGGCCCACAGTGTTCCTGGGACCACCTATCTATGGGGGGCTCCAGATGACTCGCACAGATGCTTAGGCTGAGGATGGCTTTTTTCTCTCGCTCCGAGTTAACTTTGTCACCGCTGCCACCATCATAGGTCTTCTCAGAAGTTACTAAAATGACATGGGTAGACTATGTATTGGGCTGAAAGTCAAACTCTGACTTCCCCACTAGCTTTCTGTGTGACCTTCTACATGTCACATAAACCTCTCAGGAGCTTTAATTTTCCTAAATTGATTCTCAAGCAACAAAAGGTGGCTCACTCCTGACGCACATGGTCACAATATAACGCATTGAAAATCCTCTCAATTGGATCTGCTTCTTCCTCCCCAGCCTGGACTCGATAGTAAGAGAAGCTACGGGCCTCCCAGGGTGGGGAGCAGCCATTGTTTCCACCTTGAGTTGCATGTACTCCCTCAGGAAATGCAAATCCCAAGCTCATCCGAAACTGCTTAACTTTGATAGGAAGGGTGCAGGAGGGAGTCCACCTTCACCCGTGGTAACCTTGCATTGTGCACCTTTTCTCTATACACGCAGGCTGGACCTTTGCTGTCTCCTTGGTGAACAAAGCCACTTCTGTCGCCATCCTTGTCATCTTCTTTGTGTTAAACCCTTTCATTTACCCCAGCCCCTGAGTATTTATTTATTTAAAATAAATTTTAAAACTAAAGAGAGACAAAAATAAAAGAGGTCCTCTCAACTCATTTAAAACAGTTGTGAGAGTCAAAACAACACATTTGTTTAATTTTTACTACAAAAGTAAAACGTGTTCTTTGCAGAATATTAGGAAATACAGTTAGCAAAGGAAGAAAAAAAATCAGCAAAATGAAATAAAAATCACCCATAATCCTAACAACCACACATAACCATTATAAATGATTGGCATATATCTTTTTAGGAAATACATATTTTAATGCAATTGAATTGTGTCTTTTTGAGTACTTGGCTTCAGATAAAATCTGCAGATATGTATTGAAACAGCATAGCTATCCTAGGCATTCATTGTTTGACTACTTGGCTACACTGAGTTCTACATAGTGTGGGTGAAAAAAGTTCTGTGAAAAGTAAACCTCATGGGGGATCTGATCATAAATTCCTAACTGGGTGCATTCTGGTGGATAACCACGCCCAGGCCTAGTGAAAGATTTTTGGTATACATCTTTTTAGACATATATATTTTGTGTTCACAAAATGAGTTTACACTGTTGATTCTGTTTGGTAACCCTCTTCTTTCTATGTCAATAAACACATTTTTACTGAATCATTTTTAATAGCTGCAGTGTGAGTATTCCGTTATATTGATATACCTTATTTAACCAATCCCCTATGGTTGGTTTTTAAGTTGTTTCTTATATTTTGCATCCCTGTACATGCATTTTTATCTATTTGTCTGATTACTCTTTTGGCTAAATTTCTGAAAGTGTAACTGCTTGATCAAAGAGTTCCCAGATGTTTTTGGACTTTTGATTGGGTTGCCAAATTGAAGGGTTGGGGAAGTGTAAAGAGCTGCATCTGGAAGGAGTTGAACTGAAGTGACAAAGATACTATTATAGAGAGTGGAAACGGTGAAATAATTTGTACCTAAAATTACAGCTGAAGGGAGGAGGAGAGGAGACATGACCTTAACCCAGAAATGGATTTCCTTGGAAGGTGGAGGCACGCTGAAGTGGGGGCCTGGGAAGGTGATGTACTGGACTGTGTCAGGGATCTTGGAAGTTTGAGCTTCAAGACTAAGCTCAGCTGCCTCCTGGGGGATAAACGATCTTAGCTCTTTTGTTCAGACTGGCAATGTGCAATTGCATTAACTCCTGCTGCAGTCCCACTGTGTTCCTCCCCATCTCAGTGGCTCGGAACAGAAATGTTGATTTCTCACCCATGGTCTGCCGGGAAGCAGCAGCGACTCCTCTTCGGGCTGAGTATGGGTTTCAGGACGCAGGTCTCTCCTGCACTTCTTCAGGGACCCACGATGAAGGACCACGGGCTCCTGGAGCGTGACCTAAGGGGGTAAACCTGCAAAGCTCCTGAAGCTGGTTCTGGAACTGTTGGGTGGACTTCTTTGTCCACTTGCCAAGTCCACTGCCTGAAAAAGAGGAAGGAGACTCTGCCTCAAAGGGGAGGGGAGCCAGGAGGGGGATATTTGTTGAACAATATTAAACTACAGCAGCTCTTCAAGGCATTGCACATTGAATGAAGGTGTTGCATGAGCTAGTTTCTCCTGAAAGTGCTCCCGAGCTGAGAAGAAACAGGCAGAAAACAATGAAATCAGCAGCTTGCTATATAATTCCTTGGAGGAAATCCTTCACACAGGCTCTAAGTACATTACAGAGAAAGCGGGTTGAAAGTATTGCCCTAGGGCAGGGTGGTTCCTGGATTTGAGGAGTTTCTGGCACACACACACATACACACACATACATACACACATGCATATACACACACACATACACACACACATACACACATATATACACATATACACACATAAACATACACACACATACACACAGTCTTTATGATTTGGGGAGCTTCCTTTAAGAAAAGAAATGCAAAATTACAAATATAAAATTAGATTAAAGAGTGTTTATTTTAAATGAGAAAATAAACCACAAATCACACATTTCGAAAAAAACTGATAATTACCAAAAATATCCCAAATCCAGAAAAATAAGATATTTTCATTAACTAACTACCTGACACACCTCAGTAATATGTTTTTCTACATTTTCAGCGGCAAATACTTTGGCATTCTCTTTATTTGACAACAGTTCATAATATCATCCGTAGAGAGAAGAGACAGGTCTAGTCACTCCTTGGGCCTGGTAACGTCTGACTCTGGGTACTTCAAACCTGTTTCTCCCCACAGCCCTCCCCAGGCACCCGGCACAGTGTTCATAGTATGACACCGCCACTGGCCCTGCACCTTCATGCTGGATGACTTAGCACGTCGGCTGGGAAGATCACCCCAGGTAACAACCCACACGTCCATCAAATGATGAACAGAGAATTAAATGGAATATTTCAGCCATCAGAAGGAATCAAGTACCAGTTCATGCTGCAACATGAATGAACCTTGAAAACATCACACTAAGTGAAAAAATCCAACACAAAAGGCACACATATTACATGATTTCATTCATATAAAATATCCAGAATAAGCAAATTCATAGATACAGAAAACAGACTAGGAGAGGATTAATAGATTAGGAGCTGGCTGGCTTGTGTGTGCAGGGGAGGGAAGCATGGGGTGACTACCCATGGGGTTTCTTTTGGGGGTTGATAAAAATATTCTAGAATTAGATAGTTGTGATAGTCAAACAACCTCGTGAATATACTAAGATCACTGAATTGTATGATTTAAAGGGTTAACTTTATGGTATACGAGCTATATATCAATTTTTTAAAAAGAGCATTCTTGAAAGCCATTCCTATATTCCAACATCTAGAATAACTGTACCATAAGTGTCTGCAAACAATATAAACATATCACACTGAACTCAGACTCAATGGATCTTTAATTTAGCACCCCTTTAGCCAGATCTCAAAATGTCCTCGAGTGTTATATGATATGAAGGGATGGTGATGGTGATGGAAGAGACACTGGTTTTAACCCTGCTTCCTCTTGTTTATTCTGACGGGGGGGGGGGGGGGGGGAGTTACATTGCAGGGCCCTGGAAAGGGACTCTGTAAGGGAGGGCTCTGAAGCTCAAGCACCTCAGACAATCCCTCTGCTCAGTCACCAGCCCCCACCTCCACCTCTGTGTGGGCCACACATATTTAATACAGCTTCTTGAAATGAAATAAAGCAATGATTTTTTTTTTAATACATGTGAAACAATTTTAATCATTTTAGAACTTCTCATTCAAAATTCTAGACACAAAGCTCCTTTTAAAGAATATATTTGCTTACTGACTCCGCTGATACCAGAAATCAGCAGTTGCCTGAGGATCTGTATTTCTAAGGCAGTTACATCTTGAGTCTTTTTTTTTTTAATATATTTTTATTGATTTCAGAGAAAGGAAAGGAGAGGGAGAGTGACAGAAACATCAATGATGAGAGAGTCATCGATCAAGCCCACAACAGGGCAAGTGCCCTGACCGGGAATCGAACCCCGATCGCCTGGATCCCAGGTCAACGCTCAACCGCTGAGCCACGCCCGGCCGGGCCATCTTGAGTCTTTTGAATGAACATAAGATCCCAGGGAGCTAACATTGCATTTCACAATCTCTGAGCACTGATCCATGTTCTTCTTAATCCTGTAGAACTTCTCCATGTACTCAGAACGCCCTAGGAGCTCCACAAAATCTTCATCATAAGTGATTATCAGAAGCTGGAAGTTACATTGCTGTGAGCGACTTTTTATTATCTCAACCAGAGCATGTGCAAGAGATTCAATGTTTTCTCAGTCAAGATTCATTGTAGGCTCATCCAGGGCAAGGATGCCACCGTTCAAGCAGAACGTTTCAGCCAGGGCCAGGCGAATGATGAGTGAGGCTAACACCTTCCGTCCAGCACTGCATTGTCCTCGCATATCCAAGGCCGTGTCTCCCTTCAGCATCACCACTCGGTAGTTGTAATTCCTCCGTTTATCAGAAGCTGGTAAATGTTTTCATCAGCATCAGACCGAATTTCTATATATTCAATATCTTGTCCACGATAGGTGCTCCACCAGAGGTCACGGATGATTTTATTGATTTCTTCCATTTTCATACTGTGAAATTTCATTATTGCTTGGTCAAGGGTCTTATAATAAATGTCCAGATCCTTGTTCACAAGCTCTGTTGTTCTCATAACAATCATCATTTCTCTATACTTTTCCTCGGCATCTCGAAACAGAGGTTCTTGAAGTTCTCTCTTAAAGTGAATAATTTCTTCCTCATGACCCTTCTGTCGCCCTGTTGCCAAACTGTGATTTCTTTTTATATTTTCTATTTTTTCTTCCAAATTCTGATGTTCATTTTTCAGTTGTAAGACCTGCATTTGACCCATTTCCTTCAAATGTCGTTTTCTTTCTTCTTCAACATTTTTAGTTCTTCATTTCTTTTTCTTAACGTAAGGTTATCCTGCAGCCATCTTTCTTGTATCTTCTGTGTATCAATATCTTGTCTCATGATTCCCATTTCCTTATTTATCTTTTCTTTGTGTTTCACACTTTCACTTAGTTGAGCTATTACTTAAGTTCAGTTTCTTTTTGCTTCTTATAGTTGTCTTTCCCATCTTGAATATAATTATCAATGTTTTTCACATAACCACGAATATATTTAACTACAGCAATGATTTCTTAACTCAGTTATTAAATCCCATGTACCTTGTATCTGAATAGACTGATAAACTTCCCCTAAAAGAGGGAGAACTTTAAAAGGTTTCTTTTTTATTTTTCTGGACTTTGCAGTTCTTTCCCATGAAAGAGAGTAAGCCTCTGATTGGAATCTCTTTCAACAAGGTCTGCCCTACGCAGAGGATCAAAGCCCAATTTCATTTCACCACCCAGGCCTAAGGAGAATTCCAGAGCCCTTCAAATACTCTGCAGGGATGACTCAGCCCCTGGGGCTGACCTCCCCCTCCTGGAATCCCTTCTTCCCAGCTGCAGCTGGAATCAGGCCGTGTACCTGCTGGCTCCTCCTGCTCCCTGGATTGGACTCAGGGGTCCATAAATTCTCCAGCTGCCTGGAACTGAAGTGCTTCTCAGCCCAGAGGAGGCAGCTCTTCCAGAACCAGGGGCTTGAAATTCACTCGTTTGGGGATTATATAATTCCAAACTCCAGAAAACAAACAGAGATCTTTTTTCTGACATTGAGGGACCCATTTCCCAACAACCAAAGAATATTCTTTTGGATGCAAACTTCTAACTTCCCACTCAGGTAATTAGAAGAAACCAGCTTTAAGAAAATAAGTTGTCCCTGCTCCCCAACTAGACTATCACATCCTGAGCCCAGTTTCCTCATTCTCAGGCCACCAGTTGTTCCCCTTCTTATCCCACTTTCAGCAGAGATGAATGAATAAACACTAATCCCAATGACCGTTGCAGGTCTGAGACACCTGGATGGTTTCACCAGAACTAAGACTTTTCATTTCAAAATGGTGAACCAAGCACAAGTTGCAGTTTCCTCCACATGCCTAGAAATCGTTGCGCTTAAAAACTAGATTAAGAGTTTGCTCATACATAACTTAAAGAATAAAAGTTGAGGAGGTTGGATTAACTATCTGTAGTCCAGACTCATCTGAGACTTCTTAGAAAGGTGGGAGAGACGATGGGAATATGTGCCTGGAGGCTCTATACACCTGCAGCAGAAAGGGGTCCAGGGCGACAGACAGGGTGTAGACGCCACAGCAACAGCAGCCAGGCAGCAATGATATGGTGTTTACCTCCAGGCTCCACCAGGTCAGAGCCTGGGCAGCAGCTGGCTCATGACCTTAGGAGGGAGTGGTGAGACCAAGCAGCAAGGTGTGTTGCCAGGTGACACAGCCTGTCCTTCCTCTTACTGAAAGCAAGCCAGAATGTGAGTCACCAGACCACCTCTTGCCTCTTCCCCAGGCTGACCACGCAGGCAGATGTGACAGAGAATCTAACAGGGAGTCTCAACCACAAAGACAAGCCCACAACAAAGAAACATGAAGTAGTCAAGAAAATCAACCTCCACAAATGGAGACAGCGAACAAAACAAATGGAGGAGCCCTGGCCGGGTAGCCCAGTTGGTTGGAGCGTGGTCCCATACACCAGAAGGTTGTGGGTTCGATTCCCAGTCAGGAAACACACCTAAGTTGCAGGTTCAGTCCCCAGTAGGGACGCATATGGGGAAAAAACTATCGCTATTTCACTCTTTCTCTCCCTTACTCTCTCTTTAAAATCAATAAAAACATATTCTTGGGTGAAGATTTTAAAAAACAATAAAAAAAAGAAATGGAAGAACTTACATGTGCTAAAACACAGTGGAACAATCTAAACACCACTTAAAGACTAGAGCCCAGTTTCCTCATTCTCAGGCTACCGGTCTTTTCCCTTCTTCATGTTACAATCCATTCCTAAAATGGGCACTCCCTATAGAGTAGGGACATTTTAGAGATATTTCTGCTTCCTTTACTTTTTATTGATTGATTAATTTTAGAGAGAGAGAGAGAGGAAGGAAGAGAGAGAGAAACATCAATTTGTTGTTCCACTTCTCCATGCATTCATTGGCAGATTCTTGCATGTGCCCCAACTGGGGATCAAACCCACAACCTTGGTGTATTGGGATGATGCTCTAACCAGCTGAGCTATCCAGCCAGGACAGAGACATTTCCTTATTTTCCCAAATAAAATCTATCTTGGAAAAAAACCTGCATGAGTGAGGAAGTTCCAAACCAATAAATACCTATGTCATTTCCTCGCTTTCTATTTCAAAGAAGGGCTTCACCATTCATCCTAAAATGTCTTCATTCCCACTCTACCCACAGGTGAGGACAACATAATCTCCAAAATGGTTACAACATCTGACTCTTTCCTGTCTCCAGGCTCTACTCCTCCCACCCTCCTGTCTGTTCTCTGCACTGTTAGACGGGACTGTCTAAAATGCAAGATCTGATTTCATCACCCTGATGGCTCCAAAACTTTTCAATGTCTTTTCTTAGCTCTTTGCATGGAGTTCACATTCCTAAAATGACCTACAAGACACAACAAGATCCGGTCCCTGCCTTTTCTGTCCAGTTTATCTCTTGACACGCCAGGACCACCCCACCCCACCCCACCCCATCTCTTGTTCTCTGACCCACCCATGGCAAAATTCTTTCATTCCTTCCTCTCTTCTCCAAGCTGTTTTCGTTTTTGTTTCGTTTTTCTGTTAGAAACAGTTTTTTCTTCCCTTCTCACAAGGCCAACTCCTATTTATCTTTCAGGTTTCAGCTCTGCGAAGCCTTCCAGAGGCTCGAGTCATCAGTGCCTCTTCGGCACACCCATGACATTACGTGCCTCCCTGCATTCATCTCTCTGGACCATGTGTTTTCTTATCTGTTATCTCTTCTACCACATAAGCCCCAGAGTGCAGAGACTTCTCTGTTCTTTGCTTTATCTGCATGTGACAAAAGAGAAGAATACAATGACAACCTTTAGAATAGATGAGCTGCCTGATGCCTTTATCTGGGGTTTTGTGGAACACTGTGAATAGATTTGGGGCCCAAGAGAAGCATGGCCGTTTTCTTTTACAGAAAAGATTTGCAAACTGTTGGTACACCTACCTTGATTTATAGATCATCTATTCATCAAATAAATTCATTCAACAAGTACTATGGAGGGCTAGGAATATTTCATATACTGACCATAGCAATAAACAGAATAAACACAAACCTTGCAGTATTTGATTTTATAGGAAATTATGTGGCCCTCAGCCACCTCTTTCCCACCAACCCTCCCGAAGACCAAGTTGCCATTCGGCTGGGATCTTCCAACTGCTAAGCCCTGCTGGTAGAGGATACCATGTTTCATAACCATACTTCTAGCTTCTATTTCACTTTTCATGTCAAACTTTTTATTCATGAAGATTTCAAACATATACAAAAGTAGACACAGTAGGAAAATGAACCCTGTATACCGAACACATCAACCCATGGCCCGGTCATCTCGTTTGTACCTCCCACACACTTCTCCACTGGCCATGGGATTATTTTAAAGCAAAGCCAGACATCCAGCCACTTCAGCCATAAATCCCTCCTGAAGGCAGAGGGTTCTGTACGGACCTGGAGAATGGACAGATCGCGGACAGGTGGAGACGACGCAGCGTGGCAGCCTAAACGAGAATGAAAGTGCGAGGAAAGTTTGGTCAGGAAATGAACGTTGTAAATGCAGAATCTGGATGGAGAGAAGGTTGGACACATCAGGTGGAAATGATTATGAAAGGTCAAATGCCAGCCGATGACACGGGTTCCTGCAGAGAAGGTTTGGTTAGATATTCATGCAGGGTTTGAGGTGTGACACGAGTCAAGCGCTGTTCAAGTGACAATGGTCTGGGGGGGGTGGGCATCAGGTCCAGGCATCCAAGGATAAAAATGAGTAGAGGGTAGAGCAGCATAAAGGGTTCTATTATCACAACTCAGCATGGCAAGGCCCAGACCACCTGGTGATGGTGGACGTGGAGAGGAGGGAGGGGCTACGATGCGAAGAACAGAATTCATTGCCTGGCTTAATAGAGTGGTAAGGGAAGAACAAGAGATGGCTGGGAGGCTCCGAGTCTGGGCAGCTTGGAGACTGGAAGCGTCATTCACAAAGGCAAAGAAAATGGGAGGGAGAATCTCTTTGGGTGATTATTAGTTTTATTTTAGATTTCATAATGGGGTATCCAAATATAAGGGTCTAGTAGTCTGTTGGAGAGGCAGGATTGGAACTTGTTGAAAGTGACAGAGAAGGTTTCCATTTATCCACCTATAATTCATAGTTGAGGTCAGGCCTCTTGGATTAGTTTTACGCCCAGAGAATGGAGAGGGAGAGAGGGAGAGAGGGTGGGAAAAGGGAAGGGAGGAGAGAGCAGGGCAAGCAGGGGGAAGGAAAGGAGGGGAAAGGATTACAAAATAGGCCAGCAGAGGAGAGGAGAGGAGAGGAGAGAAGAAGGAAGGAGCAAGCCAGGAAGAAGAATCGTGGCTGAGACAGACCAAAAAGGTAAAAGCACCAGGACAGTAAAACCATCTCAGAAGTGAGAGGAGCGCCTGCCTAAAAAGAGCCATTTGGGTGCTTAGCGAGGCCGGCGGTTGGAAAGCGCGGAATATGCGTGATGTCATGTGCTGCGCATTCGCAGCACACAAGGCCACATTCACTCTGCCGACCCCGGGGGCAGAGCACAAGGCTCGCTTGTTCCGCCCTAGCCCTTGCCTCTCAAGAGAAGGAGAAGCCCAACAGGGAGGGTTTGAATTCTTGAATCAAGCTAGTTGTTAGCTGTGCTGTGAAACAGGCTAGTTTTCAAAAACTGGAAAAAAAATCACTTCTGCTTATAGTCACTGTAGTAAGTAGATGGTGGGTAATAGGCTTGGGAGGAAAATGGGTCCCCAGTTTGGTGTCAGGGATGAAGTGACAAAGCCAGGACCTGCCAGTGGAGAAGAAGCCACCTAGCTTAGGGGAAATGAGCTGGGCCCCGGCCTGGACTGTGATTCAAGCAGGGCTTCCTTCCTGGTGCAATTCGGGTGCCTCCTTTAGTGATGCCAAGAAAAATAAAGCTAATATATAGCCACGTAAAACAAGCTGAAGTCCTGTAAGTCATATTAATCATGGGAAATTTCATCATGGCATGGATTAGGTAGCATTACAAATACAAACAGGAGGAAGCATTAAAGCAAAAGGCTAAAACAAAAGGCTCTTAAAAATGGAATGTCTGTGACTTACCTCAACCTTATGGAAGAGGGGTGGCTGGGGGCTAGAAAACTGGTAGTGACCATAGAGGGAGATGAGCTCTATAGAGGAGCTGGTTAGTTCACTGGATTATTTTGTTTGTTTAAATTTTCTTTTAGAACTATCCAGTTTCCTTTGTTCCTTATTACGTGTTTACCAAGATTTATTTTTTTTCCTTTCCCTTTAAAACTCTACTTATTTAGAGGTAACTTACATTTTAAATTACCCACCAAGAATTTTTCTTTATTTTTAAAAACATTTAATGATAGATATTTTCAAACTTAGAAGTAGAAAGAATGGTATAATCAACTCACATGTACCTGTTACCCAGTTTATCAGCAGGTTTTAAAAATCTAGTCTCCTTCCTTTTTTCCCTCCCTCCTTCCTACCCCCAATGGAGTGTTTTAAAGCAAATCCCAAACATGGTAATAACTCACCTGAAAATACTTCAATATGAATCTATCTTTTACTGCTAAGAACTTTAAAAATGCAATTATGCCACTATGACAATAATACGACTTAAAATAATTCCTTAATATAATTGAATACTAAGTATAAATTCAAATTTCCCTAATTATCTCAAAGATGCACTTTATACTAAATCTATTCAAGTCAGAATGCAAACAAGGTACATACATTGGATTTGGTTATTATATCTATCAAGTAGCTTTTGTTCTCTGAAAATCCATCCATCTATTTTTATGATTTTATTTTCTTTTTTATTTTTTTGAGAAACTAACTCCTCTTTTTTTTTGAGAGAGAGAAAGGAAAGGGGCAGGGAGATAGAGATAGAAACATCGATGAGAGAGAAACATCGATCATTGAATGGCTGCCTCCTGCACACCCCCACCGGGAACTGAACCCGCAACCTGGGCATGCACCCTGGCTGGAAATCGACTCTGTGACCTCTTGGTGCATGGATGAATGCTCAACCACTGAGCCACACTGGCCTGCCAAGAGAAACTAGCTCATTTGGCTTATAGAATATTTCATTCAGGATTTGGTTTATTGCATCTTAGTGGACTTGTTTAAAATGTTCTTTTTTCCCCCTTTTATTTTCTGTAAACTGATAGCTAAACCTACTGACTTGATAAAATTCGGATTTAACTTTTTTAAGCAAGAATACTTCCTAAGGGGTGTTTTTTACATTATAGAGCTTTATTATTTAGTTCAGTTGTTCTAATAACACCAAGATTGGTCAGTGAGTTCCAATGATAGCAGTCTACACTTCCATTATAAAGTTCTTCATTGATTTTAACCCAATTGTTTTATCAAACACTGAAAATTGCCTAAATTCATTATTTCACTAGGCGTTGCAAAATAATAATTTTTTTAAAAAAATTCTATCATTCCTTCTGCATTTACTGGTTGGAATTCTATAAAGAACTTTTCCTCACCAACAATTTGGTTACCCTGAAATATAGTACATACAGAAAAGGCAGGATAAATCTTTTTTTTTCTTTTAAAAATATTTTTATTGATTTTTTTAGAGAAAGAGGAAGGGAGAGTGAGAGAGAAGCATTGATGAGAGTGTGAAACATCAATCGGCTGCCTCTTGCATGCTCCCTACCAGGGATCCAGCCTGCAACCCAGGCATGTGCCCTGACTGGGAATTGAACCAGCAATCTTTCAGTGCATGGGACAACCAACTGAGGCACACTGGCCAGGGCAGGGTAAATTTTTGATATTTTCCTTCTCAATAAATTTTTAAGTAATGAATTGGTGCCTAGGCAATCTCCAAAGATAACCAGTGAGATATTTTCAAAATCATTATAAACTCATGAATTTTTAGATATCTGATGTATTCTAATTCTTTTTCATGCTCAAATTTCCTCATCTTTGGCCAGTGGGAGCCTTTTGATGTGACCCCATTTGCTTTGAAAGGTTTCCTTGTTTCTTCTTTGACATCAAACAATGTCCCAGACTTACATTTTTTCCCTGTCTTAGACTTAGAATCAGGCATTTTCCCGAATAGCTCTGGTTCCTCTTATGGGGAATGTAATTAGAGACCATAATCTAAATATTTGCTGTGCTTACTACTACTGAATGATCATTACGTCTAAGCCTTTTCAAGGGACAGAGTAATGAAATATGTACTTTTTATTTATTCTAGTGGAAAATACAAGTTCTGTAAAAAATAATATAAATGAAGTCGCTTCAAAATGGAGTTGGAGCTGCCATCCCAAAGTAACTGCCTTGCATGTCTTACTCCTCAAACCTTTAGGATGTTAAAACTGGGCAATATAATCTTTGGATTGGGCCTTAAGCAGCATTGTATTCCAAATAACTGCATGCAAAGCTAACAGGGAAGCAGACATTACGACCACAAACTGAAAATTAAAGACCTTTAGAATTAGCGTTACTACATTAGCTTATCTGCACCTATAGAAATTTCTTCTATTCATGTAGTTGTTCCCCTTCCCTTTCTCATAAATACCCCCTGCCTTCACCTCCTAATTGGAACACTATTGTTTCTGCCTGAATCAGTGCTTCCCAAATAGCTATTCTTTTAGATCTCAAATAAATGCTTATTGCCTCTCACTTTGGCCTTTTAATTTTAGGTTAACAGTTCATACTGATATTTCCCATTCATATGACAGATTATGGGATTTTTACTTAGCTTCTTTGATTATATTTCCTTATTTCAGTAACCTTACTAATATCAATAACATTATGCTTTAGTATCTCTTATTCTTGAAGCAACAGCCAAGGGTTCACCAGATATTTAAGAAAATCTGAACAGTGAAAACAGAAATAATAAATGGAATAAAAGAAAACCTCAGCGCAGAAAGGAAGTATAATTAATATCCTCAGAAGCATAAGAGACATATTGCCTCCATGGAATTATTGCAAAGAAATCTTAACCTATGTTCTACATGTTGTAAATTAAAGCTAATAAGTAATTATGTTATTATTGTAGAAACCAAGTTGTTCAGCAAAGGGGAAACAAGATACAAATATAAAATCAAATCATTTAAGTTAAAATTCTGTAATCATAAATTTAAATTGGAATTATCAATAGGAATTAAGTCTTTTTCATTTTCAAAGGTATTTTTTTTACTCTTTACTCTGAAAAATCTACAAAATGAGGATAATTTGGTAGCAAAGACTATCTCTCATTCTCAGATGGTGGTTTCTAAGTGCCTTTTCCCAATTAAAAGAAACTAATGATTCTTGAAAATATATCACGAAGATGTGTTGATGTAAGAACCGTCCACAGCTGTAGAAAAGTTTATGAGTTTATTTGAACCTAAGTGATGAAGGGTTGAGAAAATGCTCTGGAGAACGGCAGGTTTGAGGCTCATTTTATTACACATTAGAATAAAAGGAGGCCAAGTAAGGAGGGAGGTACATGAAATTCACTGGCGGTAGATTAAGGGGGTGAGAGTAAGTAAAGGGAAATCTCTGGGATTGGGTAAAAAGTAACACAAAGAGGCGCATGCTTCTTTTACATTGGTGGGAACAAATAATAATTAACATTACAGCACATAGAGATGGTGTGGGGGAACAAGTTAACAATGAGGGGTTCTGTGCTCTGTGCTCTGGTGTGTGAGTGTGCCCCGAGGGGTCTGGAAAAGGAGATTACTCTGACATTTAAAAGGCATGTTATCCAACAAGGCTGAGGGTTCGATCCCTGGTCAGGGCACATACAAGAATCATCCAGTGAATGCATAAGCAAGTGGGACAACAAATCTCTCTCTCTTTAAACTCAATCAATAAAAAATAAAATAATAAAATAAAATGTATATTATCTTACCTTATGTTCAGACCATCCTATGTGGTTACTTCCGATCTCTGGGTTTGTAAGGCCCGCCATGCTGGCCTTCCCTGAGCTTGTCAGGTTTAGTATGTGGCCACTGTTTTGTTCACAGATGCATTAAGCCAAATCTAGAATGTGGGAAATTCTATGGAAACTTATGACCTAATTTCATCTACAAATAAATGGCATGAAAAAAAGAGAGTGTGTTATGTGTGGATCCTGTTTATATTCTGTTGTATAATAAGAAATATACTATTTGGTCTTTGTCCATGGTTACTGACACAGAGATCCTAAAACCGCTGGAATTTCCTGGATGTTTGTGTGTTTTGTCATTCCGAAGGAGACACTTTCAAGCACCCCAGAGTTTATGCTAATGAGTTGACTTAGAGTGGGGGCCTCTAGATAGCCTAAGATGGGGATGACCTAGTGATCAGAGGGTTGGAACTTCCAGCCACACCCACCCGGCACTGGGAAAGGGAAAGGGGGGGCAGTTGGTCTACAGATTAAGTTCTATAAAAACTCTTGAAAAACAAAAACTGATAAGCTTCCAGATTGGTAAAGGAATCCATATGCCAGGAGGATGGTGCACCCCAGTTCCACGTGGAAAGAAGCGCCTGCTTTCAAGACCGTTTCTGGACCTTGCCCCGTATCTCTCTTCATGGGGCAAGGTCCAGAAAGAGAGACATGGCTGTTCATCTGTATCCTTTTCAATATCCTTGATAATAAACTGGTAAATAAAACTAAATATTTCTCCGAGTTCAGCCTCTCTAGCAAAGTAACTGACCCTGAGGAGGGAGTTTTGGAAACCTCCGATGTATAGCCAGACAGAGCGCAGGTGACAACCTGGACTTGCAGCTGGCATCAGAATTGGGGCAGTCTTGTGGGACTGAGCCCTGACCCTGTGGGATCTGATGCTATCTCCAGTAGATAATGTCAGAATTGAGTTAAATTTATAGGATACCCATTCAGTGTGTGCTGAGAATTGGAGAATTGTTTGGTGATGTTGGAAAAGCACACATATATCTGAAACCTCCACTCAAACCAACTTCACAAAAGACATATTTAGACAACTGGAGAAAGAAGAGTGCTGGGTATTACGTGATATTAAAAATTATTAATTTTATTACATACGATAGTTGTATTATTATATTTTTTAAGTCCTTACTTGCTAGCAATATATTCTGAAGTTTTTACAGTTGAAATGATATGATATTTGGGATTTACTTTAATATATTGTTGGGTAAAAATGGAGGAGACATAAGTAAAACAAATTTGGCAAAATACTGATAAATATTGAAGCTAGGTGGTGCAGGTTCATCATACTATCCTGCCAATTTTTTTGTATGTTTGAAAAACGTCATTAATAAAACAGGACATTTTAAGAGAGACTTTATCAAGAAACACTAAAGACCCAAATAAATGGAGAGATATAAGATGCTAAAAAATAAAGGCAATTATTTAATTAATGGAGCACAAGGAAGCAAGAAAGAATCCAGCTCAAATCCCATGTCCCGGGCCCAGCAAGTTGCAGGATGTGCCTGAAATCCCCCCCAGCCCTGCTCCGGGGCCTGGAGTTGGCTCCGCGTCTCTTGGCCCTCAGGCCTTTCTTGCCAAGGGCAGCAGTTTGTGCTGGGCCTGCTGTTGGAGGCCCTTTGTGTAGCAGGCTGCACATTCGGCCTCATAATTCATAGAGCCCTGTGGACACCCTTGAGTTGGTCACATTCTCCACATTTTTATGCAGATGACATTGCATAGAGTGGAGACTGGAGGCTGGGGCAGTTGATTAGGAAATCACAAGGGCAGCTCAGGAAGAAAAAATCTCCCTAAGGGACACCGCAGGAAACCAGCATGAACTACATCCCTTTGGGTTTTTCCCTCCCCATGGCTGCCAGCCTGTGAGGTTACAGGGTCCCTTTCTCCAGCTGTGTCCCCCCACCAGCTGCTGTTTCCCCTTATTCCCTCTCCTCCCACCCAAGGTACAGGAGGGCTTTATTCCATTTAGAGAATTCCTCATGTTTCCTGGTGGCCAGTGATGACTCATTTTTATTCCCTTGAATCTTCTCCATGGCCAGAGCATTGTTTTCCATATCCTTCCCACCCCCTCAGAAAGAACAAAAGGCAATATTTGGTCATCTGGATAGAGTATACACTAGACCATCACACCCGATACATGGCTTGGGCTGAGAGTTCCTCCAGCTCCCTTAGATTTCACACAGCACTTTGAGATGACCTCTAACAGTAGGATACATTTGCTTTCTGGTTGAAGTGATGGATTATATGATTCATCTGTTCCCTAAGATTCCAGTTAAAGTCATGTAGTCTGGCCTCTACCCCTGATGCAAACCCTTGTGTTTATAAGAAGTAATGTAAGTAATTTACCACATTTTCGAAGTTGAAATCATGCTTCCTGTCCTACGAGTTTGTCAACTCAGCAAGATAAAATTTTCTCTGTTGCAAATCAACCATACTTGAAAAGTTGGTACAGCTGAAATAAGTCTAATAAGGCAAGTTCTAACTCAAGAATTTCATCTTCTCACTTTTATCCCAAACTATGGCCAGATCAATGGGACCTTCAATTGTATCTTATTTCATTTTTTTGATCCCAACTGAAACCACACTTATCTTAGCAAAGTTGAAGGATGAAAAAGTGACCTAAACTATCCAGAATTAGATTTGTAGCAGAAGGCAAATAAGACTCTCAGAATCCCAGAATGTTAGGGATAGACAGACATTAGCTAGCATCTACCTCCACTCCTTCACAGGTGAGAAAACTAAAGCCCAAAGAGTCTTATTTTGCCGAAGGTCAGAGAGGTAAGTGAAACCAGGTTCAACATCAGGTTCCAAACCAGGTTTGCTATGAAAAACCTCAAATCCATTCTCTCACCCATGTCAACTTCTGAGGTGTCCTCTCTTTTCGTCCCTTCTACTTGTCCTTCATACTGCTACGTGCAGCACATCTGTGATCTGTCTCTCCTGGCTCAGAACTGTTCCATAGTTCTGGGCTGTTCCCAGTGACCTTCTTCCTCTTGCTCTATCAGGTAAGATCCTCCTACCTTTTAGAACCAGTTCAGATGCCTCCACCTCCACAAATCCTTCATCAGCTCTCCTAAGTGAAGCCTGTTTCCTCCCTCCTTGTCCCCCGGAACCATATAGCACGGACCTCTGCTTTAGTACATACCACATTCCACCTGGTGTAATACTGCAGCTAACTATGAGCATTCTGCTTCTTCCCACTAGATTATACATTTCTTTAAGACCATGACCAGTTCTCATTTACAGCCCCAGCAGTTATTTGCTCAGAGTAAACATCAAAACATTGTATTAAATTGGGTAAAAATCATTATCTTTGGAAACCCAAGACATGGAATTCTAAAGAGCTGAAATTAAGTATTTTACATGTGTCTAGCATTGATGTTTGTAGGTATACTGAAGGACATCTCTACACCCTACAATGTGTCATGAATAAAAGTAGGGAGGAATATTTTCCTTTGCTATTTCCTTAGATCATGCCTGGCAAAAAGTCCAACTAAACATATATTCCTTGAATACTTAGTAATAACTGCCAGTCATCTCTGATTGCTATTAAAGAAAGTTACACAAGGCTAATGGTTTGAGAAACTACCCTTGATTAGGAATCAGAAGATCTTGGGTCTACTTCAGATATACCAAATTTTTATTGATGTAATATTGGACAAATAACCTCTATTCATCTTCCTCATCAGTAAAAAGGGCTATTCATAAAAGGTGGATTCTTTGATGAACATGGATGCCACCCATCTAGCAACAAGGTTGCAGACCAACTCAGTAAACACATATAGTGTGAATTCAAGCAGTGGTTCTCAAAGGATAGTCTCCAGACCATAGCATCTGTTGGGAATCTGATATACATGCATATTCTCAGGCCCCACCCTGATCTGACTGAATCAGAAACACTGAGTTCTGGGTCTGAGGAATGCTAGATTTTGGAGTTTTTTCTTCTCCAGGTGGAGGGTGGTACTGGAACTGTGGGAAGCTGCATTGGGGCAGTTCCTCCCCATCCTATCAGCTTATTGTCCAGGCAGTCTAGAGTGAACTCATATATTATTTTAAAACACTTCTGCTTACCAAAGGTGCCACAGGCCAATAACACCTAGCTTACTTTCCTCACAGAAGTAAGGCTCTGTCTCAAGTTCAATGAACATAATAATTGTGAAAGTACTTTGAAATTGAGAGGGGCCATACAAACATAAATATTGCTGAAGTTGCCAAGTCTTTAGGGAGGAGTTGTATAAAAGAGGAAAGCAGAGTAAATGGAAGACATGCTGATGACAGATTACATAAACTACTCTTAACCTCTGAAGAAATCATTTTGACTGTATACATAGCTTCCCTCCCTTGATGTTACTTTGCTTGTCTGTCTATACTTGAAACAAAGATATAATAATTGGTAAAGACACAAAAATTTGAAAGTCAGCCCAGTACCCCAAGACCAGTATCAGGCCACCTCACTTGCAAAGACAGATTAGAAGCTCTAGTGCCCCCTTGAGGGCTCAACTGGAAGGAACACTGCCTTTAATTAGAGGCAAATAGGATTTTCTCCCTGTTCCCAATGCTCCCCATCACTTGAATAAACAATCAGAATTGTGTGACTGTAGTTGGGACCCTCGCCTACCACACACAAGAATCTCACCCTCTTCAGTTTTGCCTAAGCAATACAGATTAGGTCTCTACCAAATGCAGAATTGACTGGCCTTTAATTTCTTCCCTCCCTTCTCTAATGAACCACCAAAGTGGAGAGCTGCTTCCCGGAGGGAGCGGTGCAATGGGGCAGCAGATGACTTTGAATCCAAAAGCCAGTTAGTTAGGCTTCTGCTGTATGACTGTGGCTGTAGGTAAATATCTCCTTGACCTCATTTTCTTAGGGTACGTGAGTGGACCATATGGTGTTTGTAAACTACAAAATATTTACCCTATAGGGTGATATCATCAGATTGCTGTTGGCAAGGCACTGATGGTCAAGTAAAATTGTCTTGGTCAAGATCTTGTTTTCTAAAGGAGAGAGTTTGTAGACAAGGGAGGAAGTCATGTTTATCTGTAGCAATTAAAGGACAGAGAGCAATAAAGACACTTGCTTCCTCGAATGTCTACTTAAAACATGGTAGAATTGGTGGTCAGTGGTTATCAGAGTCTCATATGTCTGCTTCTGCATTCAGTGTGCTGTGATATATTGTTCAGGTGGAAGCCTGTGAAGAAAACCCAACCTCACAAGGGTAAGTAGTTGGAAAAGGGAGAGGTGCTTCAGATACGCTTGTAGCTATTGATACTGCACCAAACTACCAATATTAGTATCTTAAAGATTAGTAACAATATGGAATCTGAAACCATGTCAATGGACTTTTTGTACTCTGTTATATTAAAATCTATTGATCAGCCCTGGCTGGTGTGACTCAGTTGGTTGGATGTCATCCTATGCACTGAAAGGTTGCCCGTTGGATTCCTGGTCAGGGCACATGCCCAGGTTTCGGGTAAGGGGCATGCAGGAGGCAGCCGACTGATGTTTCTCTCTTACATCAATGTTTTTCTCTCCCTCTCCCTTCCTCTCTCTCTAAAAGTCAATTTTAAAAAAATCTATTGATCTATCTTGTGCTTTGAATAGATCTTTTACTCATGATTCACTGAATTATGAAGATCTTCACATTTTTAACACATTTCATTATACAATCTCAAATATATCAAATTCATTAATGTCACCACCAAATTCATCAGAAAACTTCAATAATAGAGAACCTGTGATGCTCACTGTGATTGATTCAAGTTTTCTAAATTTCAAATTTTCATGGAAAAACTGAAAATTTATCACTGGTAGAAATACTGTTAATTGTTTCCCTCAAAGGGATAAGCTCACATTACTTTTAAGTAAACATGTGCCAAATACTGAAGTTTGAGAAACTATCATTTGTTTTGCCAGACTTTTTTTAAAAAAGTAAAAATGGTGTTCGAAAGAAGGAGTCTTGTTGAGGTTGTACAAGCGTTTTCTTCAAGATGACTATCCTACATTGATATGCAGAACTGCTTTATGTATGCTCCAACTCTGCCTCACCAAATATTAAAAGGAAACAAATTCAAGGGTAGAGATCTAATAAAATTAATCATTATGCTGCTTGACCAAGGACATTCTTAGGTGAAACTGGCTTTTTAAAATTATTATTATAAATGTGTGATGATAAAGAATACCACTGAGAGTTTGATGCCAGTATCCTGATGCATGGTAAGGTGTCAGCAGGTTTAACCACCATTGTTTTGCATCATTGGTGCAGGTATATTGACTCAGGGGAAAAGACGATGTCTTGGTATCAGTCTGAAAAGAGCTTGACTTCATGTGCTGTCTGAAAGGGTCTCAGTGACCCCCAGAAATCTGGGAACCACACTTTGAGAACCATTGACCTAGACAACCTTTCTGCCTGAAAGATTGCACTGTAATTGCCTCCCAAACCTCTCCTGAGAGTTAGCCTGAAACAAATTGTATAAATAGCTAGAAGAGAACCAGGCGGCCTAATACTCCCATTGACAGAGCCTTGCGAGGAAAACTCTTACCCTCTTCTCCCACCTAGAGGTCAATGTTAGATACTGTAGCTGGTCACACAGCAGGCGCTTTCTACCTAAGCCAAAGGAGGAATGTGGCTTCCTTGTTGGTGTGCAGTGGTATTATTTTCTTTTAATCCTTTTTAATTTTAATTCACACAGGAAAATAAACAAATCCTACCTGGTGTGAATAGCTTAAGAATTTCTTCCTTTAATTTGTTTTTATTTTTCAATTACAGTTGACATTCAATATTATGTTTCAGGTGTACAGCATAGTGGTTAGACATTTGTATAACTAGGAAGTGATCCCCCGATAAGTCTAGTACCCACCTGGCACCATACATAGGTACCACAATATTATTGATTATGTTCCCTATGCTTTGTTTTACACCCCAGTAATTATTTTTTGTACTTCTTAATCCCTTCACATTTTTTTCCCCAGCGCCCCCCCCCCTGCATCTGGCAACCACCAGTTTGTTCTCTGTATTTATGAGTTTGTTTCTATTTTGTTTCTCCATTTATTTTGCTTTTTAGAGTCCATATATAAGTGAAATCATATGGTATTTGTCTTTCTCTGTCTGACTTATTTCACTTAGTATAATACCCTCTGGTTCCATCCGTGTTGTCACAAATGGGAAGATTCCATTCTTTTTTATGGCTGAGTAATATTCCCTTGTATATATGCACCATATCTTCTTTATCCACTCATCTATTGATGGACACTTAGGCTGCTTCCATAGCTTGGCTATCATAAATAACACTGCAGCGAACACAGGGATGCAAATATCTTTTCAAATTAGTATTTTGGATTTCTTCAGATAAATACCCACAAGAGAGATTGCTGGGTCATACGGTAGTTCTATTTTTAATATTTTGAGGAACCTTCATACTGTTTTCCATAGTGGCTACACCAGTTTGTAATTGGCAGTGGCATTATTTTACAGCCATACCTCCTGCATTCGCATTCAAAATCTAGGTATTAAGTTTTGGTTTGGTGATACAGCTTAGCAAAAGTGACTCCATTTTGGCCTATTGTTTTTTGTTTGTTTGTTTTGTGTGTGTTTTTAAATATATCTTTACTGATTTCAGAGAGAGGAAAGAAGAGAGAGAGAGAGATAGAAACATCAATGAGGAGAGAGTCATTAATCAAGCCCACAACCCTGGCATGTGCCCTGACGGGGAATCGAACCCCAATCACCTGGATCCTAGGTCGACACTCATCCGCTGAGCCATGCCCGGCCAGGCTGTTTTGTTTTTTTTAAGAAGAGAAACTTAAAGTTACCAGAGGTGTCCGTGTATCATACAAGCTGGTGCCAAAGTGGAGACTCGGGGGAAAGGGCAGATGGGGAGAAGAGGCAGGCTGGGGAGGCCGGGAGAGAAGCACAGCCTTTGGTTTTTACTCTCCTGGGCTCCTTTCTCTCTTTCCCTCTTGCCCACCCGCTCCTGGGTGAGGTGAGAACTAAAGCCGATCTCCAGGGCAGGGGTGAGCTGGTGTCCACTTGGCTCAGAGAAGAGGAGAGAGAAAAGGGAAGATATGCCATGAGGTTGGGGTGGAGAGAAGGTACTTGCTTCGCCATCCTCTGGGACTGGCTTCCACGGCTCCCTGGCCTCTAAGAAGGGCCCCTGCTGCGTGATCCCAGCACCCTGTGTTTGCTCCAGTTTTACACTCATTGCTCCTCACTGCGTACACTTGTTGGTCTGTCCCCACCAAACCATGAGCGCTGTAAGGGTGGGGACTTTATCTATATCCTTGCTGTATCCTCAGCTCCCGGCACAAAGCCAGCAGATAGCAGGCAAACAAGAACCTTGGAGTTCTAGGGCCCAAGCTTTGTGAACTCTTACATCACCTGAGCCCACATCCTTCTGAGGAATTCTTTTCATGCTTCAAGACTTTGCTCAACACCTCCCCTCCTTGGAGCCTTTCTTCCCCGATGTACCCAACTCCACCTATACCTGGGCCTTCTCCTGTGGCTCCAGCCCATTATTTGTCCCAATGGCAGCATATCTAACTGGCCTGCAAGAGATTCAGTTCATTGTATTTGTGTCTTCCCCACTGGAGATCCCTTTACTTGAAGGCAAATGCCACTCCCAGTCCCATTTCCTCATGGTTTACCTGGCACAGAGTGACTGTGACCTATTCATCGATTTCGTGTTTCCCAGGAGAGAACGTCAAGCTTTTCTCTTGGAAACACAGATTCTGTGTGACTGGAGGGCGGGGAGTAGGCAGGTTGGACTTGAGTGAGACAATATAAAGCACCGCTTCCAGTTGTCGTTCTCAAAAAGAATTTGACCCACGATAGACATTTAAAGTGAACTTTGCTAGATTAGCCTGTTTACTCATTGACTTTTATCGTAATGCCAAAAATATATTCCGATGGAAAACATTTCACTGCAAGCTGAAGAGGAGGTGAGAACTCAGACTTTACAGTCAGAAAAGCTTGAGTGGGTAAGATGGGGCGTCTTGCCTAAGGAAAAAAGTGAGCAAGAGTCTCCCCCCAGAAGACCTCCTGTTCTGCTTGTACCGTTGTTGACCCCTATCAAAATGGACAGCTAAAGACAGCCCATGGCAAACATCTGGAAATATCCACTGTTGGCAGAGCCTTCTAGTTTCTTCCAGTTTCCATCTGCTGAAATGAAAGATCAAATCTCAGCAGAGTGGTTTCACAGGGAGCATTCCTGTGCCTTGCTGGGCGCCCTTTAAGACACAGTTCATGGGTTGCAGTAGAAACTGAAGTACATCCCAAGGCAGAGGATTCAGAGGCTGCTGCCAGTGGGGAGTTCAATTCCAGTTTTGTTTAATTTCCAAGACCTTACAAGGGCTGAGCTCAGCTCTGTCCTCACCTCTTCTGCTCTCTACCCTGAACACTCAGTCACTGACTGTCCCCTATAGGATTTACATCAGGAGTTGATAATCTTTCAGAAATGTTCTTCCAAGTTTTTATTTATTTATCCCCTTATGGAAATAAAAGGGCAAGTGCCAATCCCCTGCTGAAGGATAGATAAGCCTGAAATAACTAGGGCCACCAGAGTGCCTCTCTCTCCCAGATCCTCTGCAGCTTGTGAGGAGAGGAGGCAGGCTGGGAAGTGTGCCTCTTAACCTTTAGAAGACGGCATTTAAAAGACAGCATCATACAAACTCCATATATTTTCCAGGATCAACTGTACAAATAATGGTTTCTTTCCTTTTGCCTGTAAAAAAGAACGTATATGCTTAGGTTTCTGAGTATTTACTCTTCTGGGCCTGGGAGATGGCGTGAGGGAAGGGAGGGAGAACCGGGCAGGGTGCCCAGCGCCTGGGGTGAAGAACCCTGCTCTCTCTCAGAGCTTGGTCTTTTGGCCAAGCCTCAGATGTGGATATTGCCAGAGGACCACTACTTAAAAGAATCCATCTGGTGTCCTTTTGTAATTAGACCAGCAGAGACTTTTATTTTCAGTCTTGAAGGTTTTTCTCTAAACCCATTCCTTGAGGGGACAGGCTTTCACAGCCCTCTGTCATACATGTCCAACACCATATGCTGAACTGTCACTGTAAACACACCAAGGTTACTGTTAACCCTTCTCAGATGTCTCTCTACTTCCTTTAAACACCAGGTTCTTCAAGTGGTAAGTTCTTGCTGACCTAACTTTTCACAACCCTCTCACTTCTTCCTTTGCAATCAGAATATTCTTCCATCACAAGAGACTTCCTGGAAGGAACACCTTTTCTAAATTCCCACAGCCCTCACCTCTGATTCCGTAGCATTCAGCACATTGGCTCCACTTTTTGAGGTTCTTTGGTTCCCACAGGGCTGTGCTGGTTCAAATCCTGCCTCCCTGTGACTGGGCTGATCCATCGCCTTTGCAGGCTCCTTCCCCCTCTCCTGCCTGCCTGGGGGGGGATGTCTCAGTCCTGGCTCCTTTGCTTCATGATCTCTGTGTCTCTGAAGCCGCAGCTCTGTTTGGGGACACCTGGCAGATGATAACAGTGTTGAGGAGGAAGGTTGAAATGCAACCTCATAGGCCCTAGGGAGGTGAGCCCTCCTTCAAAATCGCCCTCCTTCCCCAGAGTTATGCCTGGCCGTGAGAAATGGATGGTGGCCCAGGCAGGTCAGGAAAGGCTATGGCTCTTCAGACAAGTTATGAGGCTCCTGGTGGCACCTGTCACCCTCGCAGCAGGAATCTGCCCGCCAATCTTAAACCCAGTCCCTTCATGCTCCTGGATTTGCTTCTTTTGCCCAGAACAGTGCTATTTTGGTAGCTCTAGGTATGTCTCCTGCCTCCTTGACTCTCCTCTCACACATTTACTTTATGGAGCAGAAAGAATTCCAAAATCAAGGCCAGGAATTCTGGGCTCTAGCTCTGGATCCACCACTAGCTAGCTGCCTCCTCAGGCCTGTTGGTCATCTGTGATATGAGACGTGGGGTTATGTCATTGCTAAGAGACTTCAACTCATGGTAAAGAGGCTTCAGCACCTTACCCACCTTAGGAATGGCGGGATACCAGGACAGACCTCCAGCAGCGCTCGGCTGAAGGACGATGGAATTCTGTGCAGGTCCTCAAGGGAGGAGACCACAAAGCTGGAGGGCGTAAAAGCTCCATACGCACTTAGAAAATCAAGAGTCTAAGGTTAAGCAAAAGAGCTATGGGTCCCCGAGAAAAACCTACCCTCGGCATGGCCAGCAGCAGTGCACCAGTGGAAGCAGTGGGAACAGCTGAGCAAACAAAATTACAATAACTTCTAAAGTTTGTAAGATAATCATTTATAAGAAGGAAACAGCCCCCCACCCCCAGAGTCTCTGTGGGTAGAATCTGTGCCTAAGAATCTGATCCTGGATTATATTAAAGAACAACTGTAGTTTCAAAGCTCCTGCCAGGTCTTTGTATTTTTTCATGATAAAGTCATAAAACAAATAATTCCTTGTTTAGCGAAGCCTCAGTTGGATTTTTGTACATGCCAACGCAGGACAACACCTCATAGGAATGATGAGAGAGCTACAAAGCTTCAGATGTGTTGGAAAGTGCACAGGCCTCAGGTAACTGGGTAGAAAGATGGAGGGAGCCATTCAAATGATATGCAGAAAGCAGCAGGTTTTCTGCTGTCCTCTGCATCTCTGCATTACTGCTTCTCCTGGGGGCTTTTTCCTCCTTGTTTTAATATGTTTTGGATGGAGTCTTTCCTCAAATGTCTGGGAGTTCCGCCTGACTCATGTTCAAGAACAAGACCTGAGCCCTGGCCGGTTTGGCTCAGTGGTTAGAGCCTCTGCCCACAGAATGAAGCGTCCCAGGTTCAATTCCAGCCAAGGGCACGTCCCTCGGTTGCAGGCTCAGTTCCCTGCCCAGGTTGGGGTGCATGCGGGAGGCAACCAATCAATGTGTCTCTCTCACATCCATGTTCCTTTCTCTCTCCCCCCCTTCCACTCTCTCTGAAAAGCAATGGAAAAAATATCCTCAGATGAGGATTGAAAAAAAAAGAACAAGACCTGAAAAGCTAACTGCAGACTCTGTGTGAGGGCAGGGCTTATCAACAGAGGGCGGGGCTTATCGACAGAGGGCGGGGCTTATCGACAGAGGGCGGGGCTTATCGACAGAGGGCGGGGCTTATCAGCTGACCGGCCTTGCTGTGAGGTGACTGGCTGACAAACAGACTATTGCATTTGGGGACGCACAAATGTTGGTGCCTAAACATCATTTCTCCAGAGAATGAACCCTTACCGTTTTCTTTAGGAGAAAGGGTGTATGCCTGACACATGGAAGGCAGGAAAGGGAGGAGGGCTGCTTGTGGTGCTGGGTGTGTGGGGGGAGGGATCCGGAATCAAACCTTTCAGTGAACAGAGCGGCACCAAACCAACTGAGCCACACCAGCCAGGGCTCTGTGTATTTATGACTGCAAAAGCAAAATGCTACAATAATTTATTATTGTAAAAGCTTGCATTTTACATATAAAACAAGTAAGAATTTTCAAAAAGTTAAACAGGGAAATAGATTAACCGTTAATGTGAATATTAAGAGAAGATGTATTAGTTGGAGAGTTTTTATTTTTTGTTAATCTTCACCTGAGGATATTTTTTCCATTGACTTTTAGGGAGACTGGAAAGGAGGGAGAGAGGGGAGATAGAGAGAGAGAAACATCAATGTGAGAGAGATGTTTCGACTGGTCGCCTCCCACAGGCACTTCAACCAGGGCCGGGAATTGAGCCTGCAGTCCAGGTATGTGCCCTTGACTAGGAATCAAATCCACCACCCTTTGGTGCACAGGCCAACGCTCCAACCATTGAGCCACATCAGCCAGGGCTAGCTGGAGAATTTTATGAGGTAAAATATATCCTTTTAGAAACAACACATATTTATGAAAATTCCAGTAATAATGCAATGCTGAATAAATAGAAATTTAGTTATTGTTCCATACTTTGTAGAAGTGTTTGGTACACATACATTTGTAACATTAGACAAAATAACTTAGAGAAATTATATTTCATTTTTAGTCGTTTAATTCCATGTAGGCCAGGAGTCGTTCAGGAAAATGTTCTATTTGTCAATTGCTCACACGTTGTGAGAATGAGTAGAAAGCAGAATTTCAACTTTGCCACTTAAAATTTTTACAGGAATGATAAAAACCATAAATTCTCACCTACAGCATGCATAATAAGTCATCTTTTACCCGACCATAATAAAGAGAAAAAAGTACGTGAAGAAAAGGAGAAATATTTCTAGCAATCAAGTATATTGTTTCAATATTGTAATCAAACTTTAAAAAGGCAGGATTTTAAAAACTGCCTTAAGAAGACACTATAATTTTGAGTCTATTGAGGCCAAAAATATAAATGGAAAGTTGTCAAAATGATTGCTGTGTACTGACAAAATTTTCACTAGTTGAACACAAAAATTAAGCTATGAATTTTAGGTATGAAGTTCCTTATGGAAAAACCAGGCATCTTAGTTTAGCGAAGTTTGGTCCAGCTGGGCTGAAAATGTTACATACGAAGGTAGTGTTAAGACTGCATTGGTTCAAACAGCTGCTTTAACACTGAATAGCTTTCATTTCAATCTCAAGTCAACAAGTTAGATGTGTTCATTGCATGGCATCTCCTAACTCCCTTGCATTCAGAGGAACTGGAGGAAGAAGACTGACAGGAGGAGCCGCTCCTGTTCACTGCTGAGACCTGTTACCTTATTCCGTGTTATAATTGCTTTCTGAAGGCTGTAACAGAAGAACATAATGCCTGAGGTTCCTAAATCATCCATAGCCTCCACTGTGGTTGTCACATTGTCAGTGACAACTGCCCGACACTTCACTTCACTAATTTTCTATTACATAAATATTTCTTTGGACAGCCAAGTAAAGTAGAAGCAAAGTTCAACAATAGTCAGCACTCATCACCAAGCAGTCACATGGGATGTGTCCCAGTGTCCGATACAAAATGCAGAATCAGCGCATTGTAAAATAACAGAGCAGAATATAGTTCAGGAACTTTTTTTTCCCTTTCTGGCAGCTTAGCAGGACCACAATTCCATAGTTGCTTATAGAGAAGGCAGTTAGTATCCTGGAGTATGCTGAAGAGGGCATCACACTGACATGCCTCAACGGGAAAGAATCTTTCATTCCTTCTTGACAGGAAGGAATCTTTTATTCCTTGACAGGAAAAATACTTGTTGTAAAGAGCCTTTTATAATTCCGACCAGGGCAGATGCTAAAATTAGAGGGCATGCAATGAAAGCTGAGATACAGATAGCAACACAAAGATTGTTTTAAAACTTTCAGAGCCAATGGCATCAATCTATTGCCACATTTCCAGATGAAGATTTAAGGACACTTTTTTTTTTCGGGTGATAAGCCATCAAATGCCTGCTGGCCCCTAGAAGGAAGAGGGAAAGAGAGAGAAAAGAGAAAGAGAAATGAGGGCAGTAATATAAAGTCTGTTTCTGAAAATATTTCAGCATCTTTTTCAGGAAGTGATTTGCTTCGATGAAACGGTATCATCACTAACAATTAAGTTTGAATGTGCAAAAATCAAAGAGGAGATAACGCTTTTTTTTTTTAACCCAAACCTGAGGATATTTTTTCATTGCTTTTTCAGAGAGTGGAAGGGAGAGAGAGAAAGAGAGACATTGATGTGAGAGACACATAGACTGGTTGCCTCCAGCACACGCTCAGACTGGGGCCGGGGATCGAGCCTGCAACCAAGGTATGTCCCCTTGGCCAGAATTGAACCCATGACCCTTTAGTCCACAGGCTAATGCTAACCACTGAGCCAAACCAGCTAGGGTGAGGAGATAACTTTAGGCAGTTCTGTTACAGAGTGACAAAGACTTGATAACTTAGTGATAACAACACACTGGTAGAGCTAGTCAAACTTTTACTACTACTACTACTACTACTACTACTACTACTACTACTACTATTATAACTACTACTAAAATCTTGCTATTCTCCCCACCTCAGTTACAAGCCAGCACTCTTGTTAGTATTGCCAATATTTAGTATAGTGACCCCAGGAGCCCTCCACGGCTGGCAGTGTTGAGAAACTGTGTTTCTGCACAATAGTGTCAAATTTCTCATATTTTGACTACTAACACTTTTCATAATAAAATTGAAATAATTAAAATTTGATAAAACTTCAGATTTGTTTTTTTATCCTAGAAATTCAATCAATGATGAAGTTGTTTGGTGTTGGCCTTGGCTTTGGACAAATATTGGTTTGAACATTCATCCATTTGACAGCTTCATGTGCTGCATTCCCATTTTCCTTTTGTCCCTTGTAGACTTTTACTTTTAAAAATTCCCTTACTTAGTGGGACTTTGAAAGGGAGCAGAAATAAATACACATGATTGTTTAGGGTATACTATGCTTTTAAACCTCATCAATTTCCTTGAGCATATGGTCATAATAATAGTGGACATGTACGTGTTTCAGAAACTTTTCCATGTACTTTCCATATAATAACTCTTTTAATCTCTCAGATGAAGAACTTGCCCACCCTCATCAACTAGGAAGTGGCAGAGCCAAGACTCAAACAAAACATTTTGGCTCCGGAGTCTACACTTCTAACCTTTAGGCTATGCTGCTTCCTGACTGGCTTTCCTTATCATACCCCATTTTTCCATAAAATGCATGTAATTATTGATATATTTATTTTGTAACATACATTTTATTGTTTTATTAATTATGAAAGTAACACAACCATTTCCTAAAATGTAAACAGTGTGAAATGTAAATGTAAAAAATACAAATGTAAACAAAAGAAGTAAACAGTCATGAGAGCCTACATTCCAATACAGTGGTAGGTCCTCTACACAAGCTTTTTCTTCTGGCTCATTCACATAGGATGCTGGGTTACGACGAATGTCCTCAAGAAGGGTAGTGACTGTTTGCCCACTACTGTATCTCCAGTGCCTGAGCAATAAGCACTTCTTATTTAATTAACAAATGGTTCTAAGTTGAGATAATGTGGTATTTATAGATTTGCATTTCCCTTAATATAGTATTTATAGATTTGTATTTCCCTTTGATTACCTACTTCATATAATAAACTATTTCTCATGTGACTAAGTATGTTTCTGAAACATTTCACATCTACTGATAGTCATTTATTTAACTATTCCTCTCTCGTTGCAAAGTTAATTTTTTCTAAAATCTCGTTTTTATAGACATTCAAGGAACAGCCTTGTGCATAAATCTACCTACATATCCACGTCTGATTATTTCATCAGAATAGTTTCTAAAATGTAGAGTTACTAGATCAATGAGCATGAATATTTTAAAAGTAGCACGGTTTCGTAGTTTATGGTAGTAATAGTAACACAATTACAACCTGCCTTTATTGAGCACTTACTCTGTACCAGACATTTTACTAAGAACTTCACTTACATTGTCTCTTTGAGCTAGTGCAGCGACCTTAGTATGTTAGTACTGTTGTTATTCCCATTTTACAGGTAAGAAAACCTGAGAGAGAGAGTAACTTTTCTGAAGCCAAACAATTAATAAATGTTGAAGGCAGATGACCCCACGGCTTAATTCCATCCTCAAAAGCAAAGCTTTGGGGATAAGTTTGCTTGGATTGTATCTCACATCCTTCAGTTACTAGCTGTGAGATCTATCCAAGTTATTTACTCTCTTCGGCCTTCTGTAAAATGAAATTAACAACAGAACCTTCTATTAAATGAGTATTAAGTGAGATGATGTAAATAAAACTTTTGTAGCGCTGATGCCTAAGAAGAGCTCCACGTAAGTCAGCTGCCAGATTGCTGTCTTGTTGTTTATAAAACCCTGAGCATGCCTTGCATATTTTCTACAAAGCCCTCACAAATTATATTCCCATCAGGAGTGTTGTCGACAGATGTATGTAGCTGCAGATTATTCCAGGGCCCCAAGAGGGCCAAGAAAAGTAACACACCAAAGGGGTGACCTACATATAACAGCCCCACTTCCTGTTGTTTCACATCGCATGTGCACCCAGAGGTGTTCCTTTGGATTTCCCCACCAAACATCCTTTCTGGTCTTTGCCGCGGTGTTCATTTTGGAAAGAGGAATGTAACTAAGTGGAGCACTGACAGAATACTTTTGGAACATCAAACTCTGAAAATTAATTTGATAAGAAACCTCTGATTAATGGGGGCCACACAGACTGTTTGAAACTATCGATAATTTCATCATTATCATATGTGTTGTTGTTTTCTATGTAGAGAGGAAGAAAAAGGAGGAAGAACTGGGTACTCTCGGGACTGCTTGATGTTCGAATCACTAATAAAATAGAGACATTTAGTGTATACATGTTATTATTTCATTTCATTTTGATCCGTTTCTTCTGCAACACCATGGTTAGGTATTACTTAGCGTCCCACTGCATGGATAAACAAAATTTTATTTAATAAATCTCCTATAAATGGGCATCTTGGTCATTTCTATTTTTCCCCTATCAGCAATATTGAGCTGATTCTAATTGTAGCCTATCTTTGTGCCACTGGATGAGTTCCTTGAATTAGAGATGTACATTTTAACCACGGGCCCTTGGAACTGTCATAGAATATGGCACCACCCTCCCTCCTGCCCTCAGGGCAGGCCCCACCCGAACCGAGCTGCAGCTGCACTGACAACTACCGAAGTGTTAAATTTCCTGTCCTGAGGTGTCACGGCCCATCCTTTGCATTGCCACACTGCTCCTCCCTTGCCGTGCTGCTGAGCCACACACATGCACACACACACAGCCATGGATCTTGCTTCAACAAACTTCCAAGTTAGCATCGAGAGAAGCTGGGGCAACAAACCAGATAAACCACAGGTTCAAAGCCCCACGTTGCTAACTGACGCCGCTGGAGGCACTTCTCAGCTCTCCTGAGCACGTCTTGTTCCATCTCCTCCAGATGCCGCCTCTCTGCTTCCTACCCCTGAACTGACACTGTCTTTTCTATTAGGTTGAACCACAGGGACCTGCCAATAACCACTTTTGACCTACAAAAACGGAAACTTCACCTAGTTCCACCTAAAAAAATCTGAGATGTTTATTTACTCATTGGGGAACGTGACAACCGTTTGTTATGATGTGAAGTTATACAAACCAGCGTAAGTCTTTTCTATATTGGTGGACATTTCCACCTTTTAAATCCTTGTCTCCCTGGTACAATGTCAAAAAGTCGCTTTCCTGGACTTCCCTGGGACTAGAATATATGTGACCCAGGTTCCTCCAATCAGATGAAAGATTTTTGACTCAGAAGGGAAGGGCTGGAAGAGCTATTGTGCCTTTGGGGAGAGGTAGGGTCTGGAGGGGGAGGACATTCTAGGGTGCTTGAAAGTTCTATGTCTTGACCCAGGTGGTAGTTAAATGGAAGCTTGCTACGCAATAATTATTTTGTTTTGTGTATTTTTTGCATGTGTGTTATTCTTTTTTTAAAAACAAAAACTTTTAAAAATGCAATTTTGGCAAAAATTTGCAGAGACCTGGAACTTCCAGAAGGAGGCAGACAGAAGTCCTGGTAATTGTCTCAAGCCCTGAGTCAGCAGTGTGAGCTGCAGACTTTGTGTTCAGAGTGCTTGGTGGAAGCAATCCTGCAGGCAATTTGGGCTCAGTCCTTGGCTTATAGGACTCCCCAAGATTGTGTTGCTGGTTCTCCTAATATTCTGTGAGCTACCAAATATCCCATTATGAATATTCTTCCTGCTCTCACTAGCTAGAGAAAGCTCTGGTTCGTAACTAAGAGCTCTGGCTGATACAAAGAAATTCAGGTTTTCAGGTCAAACCTCAACCTGATGCTAAAAACATTGTCCTCAAGGCCACTAGAACTCTGACTTTGTAGAAACTCCAGACACTACACATAACATGCTTTGCTGCTTTAAATTGGCTATCATTACCTTCTATGAAAGTCATACATTTTCCTACACTAATCTCCACTAGTGTTTCTCCCCCCGACTGCTCCCCAGAAAATACATGTAGACACACACGGCCACCACCACCACCATGACCACCACCATCACAACCTGTACACCCAGGAATGTGTAAAGTCATGGCATACTCATGCAGCACCAGAAGGCAAGCTTCATGGGCAGATGTGTTTCTTTTTTTTTTTTTTTTTAATGCAAAACCAGGTTTATTTGTATGTATAATGAAGGAAAGCAGTCTTTTGTCAAATGAAGAAGATTAAGATTTAAGTAGCTGACTTTGGGATCTACTACAATGGGAAGACTTGCTACATTGCCTTCAGATGTCCAGTCTCTTTACCTAACACTTCAGCAGCTTTTTAAATGGGTCTTCCTGCTGGGCCTGCTTTTCTAATCCCTTAGATATACAAGCTAGTGAACCAGACAGCCTGCGTTCGTCTCTTGTTTACCCAGGTTCTTTCCCGTGAAGCACAAGAGATCATTTTCACTGTTGGCAGAGAATGGTGCCTGGCACATATTAAATACCCAGTAAATTCCTATGAAATGAAGGAGTACCCAAGAAAAATGCTTCTGAGACTGACGTTAGTGAAGGTACTGGCCTGGCGGTGGGGGTTGTCAAGGTGATTAAGGCACAACTTTGCCCATGAGCAGTTCAGAGTGAGCTGCTTATTCCAGAAACATTGCTAACAATATATTTTGTCACCTCTGAGCCCACTTGGAGCTTCTCTTTATGGGAGGTATGAAGCAGGGCAGGTAAAAGGTGTTCCGTTTGGTTTTTATCAAGAAGCAATGCCTTCCCTCTGTTGATCTCAGTGTCGATGCAGAGTGGCAGGTGAGATGCTCGGGTCTGCGCCCACACCTTGTGTCCCGGCTAGTACCCTGACTCAATGGTTGTGAACCAACTTGGACCACCAATGAGGCAATATCAGGGTGGCGGACAGCAATCACTGTCACCCCCCAGTGCCTTTTCTTCACACTTGGAGGTAAGCCACGCGCCTCACCCCTACATAACCTGGGCGCGCCTGCCTCCGACCGCCCTGCAGTCGCCTCCCTTGCTGCAACCCCGCCGGCCTCCAGCGCACCAAGCTTGTCCCCACCCTCAGCACATGCCCCTGATCGTGCCCTATTCTAGGAATGTTCTCCCCACTAATCTTGTTCTCGTTGGTTCCTTCTTCATCATTGCAGTTCAATTTAAATGTCACTTCCTCAAAAAGGCTTCCCTTAACCACCCAAACAAGGGTAATCCTTCTACCGCTTCTTTCACGTCACCTCATTCAGCACAGAGCAATATAGGACAATAGGACACATCCATGTCTGACATGCTTCTGGTGTTTAATACTCTTCCTCCACCCTTCTTTCCCTTCGCCCTCAGCTTGCCTTCCCCCCCTTCCCTCTCTCTTACTGTCCACTCCTCCACTAGATGCTTAGCTCCAGGAAAGCAGGAGCTTGTCCTTCTGATTCACATACATCAGACATGCAACACACATTTGCTTAAAGAATACATTAATCTAGACCTTCTGGGGTAAACTGTGACATGCCTGTGTGTTGAGAAACTTGGGCCAAATTTTCAGTTTCAGAGAAACCATGTGTAATGCAAAAACTGAGCTTCCTGAGGAGTGTCCTGTTGGCACTATGGTCTGAGATATCGCTGGAGGAAGGAACGTGAAAATAGGAAGTGGCCCGAACAAGGTAACAGCTGAAGCTCACGTTAATGTATCTAGATGACCAAGAAGAAAATCAGCATTACATTGTCTGTAATATCAAATGCATCCCTCGTTGATGTGAAGATTAGAAAAGTTCAATGTCTTTCAAACACAGCTTAGGGAACAGTCATTCAAACAAATGCGTTCCCTTCCCCAAGGGCCAACATATGCAGTGCTGCACTCAACCCAAGTAGCAGCCTTATGAGGAGACCCTGTTACTATCCCCATTTTTCAGATGGAGGAACTGAGCCTAGTGAAATCAACTCAAATATGCAGAGCCAGGTCTCCCTTCAACCCAGTAATTAGGAATTCTTACTGGGCTCAGAAATGAACAATAATAGTAATGTATGTGGGGTAAGAGTCCTGAGGGATATTTGTTTCTTTCTTGCTTTTTTGTTCACAGGACAACTTCAGAAAAAAGTTCCTAGCCACTCCAAGGCAGGAAGATGATGACTCTGTCTCCAATTCTGCAGCCTACCAGCTGTGACTATAGATGAGAAAGGCCACAGACAATAGGAGAGTCTGTTTGGCAAGATATTTTTTAGCCAAATGGTCAGAATATAAAAGCTCTTGGTACATTCCTGGTTGATATTTAAAAGAACAGCCTAATTGAACTGAGATAGCTGAGAGAGAGGAAAGGAGAGTCTGAGACACACCTAATAATATGAGAAACATTTAATAACTATCTGGCAGAAAAATAGCCTGTATCAGGAAGTTTCCAAACACCACCTGGAACACATGGTCTGTTTTCCATGTACCCAGAGGTGGATTTACTGTGACTCTGATGAAGTTTAAGCTTCAGGGCCCCTCGTTTACACAGGCACCTTTCAAGGCTCTGAACCTAGTTTTGTATATGTTCTATACTTTACCGTAAAGAAATGCCCAAAGCTATATGAGCTTCAAGCTTCACAACATCCAGTCAGTTCATGCACACTCATGCACGCCCCATAGGAGAAGAGCCAACGTTAAATAGCTCTGAGAAAGCTAACAGAAAATGAGCCCTGGGGAGGAGTTGTGCCTTTATATCTCAAATCTTCTGAGCTGTCTGTATCGATGGGTTGGTTGGTGTGTTTATTATCAACTATAACAGAAAAGTGAGAATTTAAGTAAAATTTTGTTAGTCATTCAAGACAAAAATAATGCTGTCTTTTCATTTTCGGTATGAAAGCCATGAACTTGAGCATGGTGTCATTTTCGGCTCATACCCCAGATTTTGTGGTTTGAATTGGCTCTCACATAAATTCCATTTCTTCTTTATTTTGTGACTTGCAATAAATAATAGAGAAGATCTAGAAGAAACGCTGTTGTATGATTGAGGTTAATCACACTGAGCCCATTTTGCATAGAATTTTTTAAACATTAACAAATGTTCATACCTAGTTATAAAAGCAATGGGGCCCTGGCCCAGTGGGTCAGTTGGTTGGAGAGTCGCCCTGTGCACCCAAAGGCTGCAGGGCGTATATAGGAGGCAGTAGATCAATGTGTTTGCCCCTCTCTCTCTTCCTCTCTCTCTAAAAAAATCAACAAAAGCATATCCCTGGGTGAGGATTTTTTTAAAAAAGGAAAGAAACAATGGGTAGGGAGCCTTCATATTCTAATTGTCCCCAAAATGATGCGTTCCGTATTGGACGAGACACACGTGTGTGAGAGAGAACATTTGTCTTGCCAGACAGATTAGTAGAACCAGTAAGGTAAATGGCACAGCCAAAGGGTCATCACACCCATCAAATTCTGAGTGTTAATAACTTGAGTCTGTATTTTCTGTATGCAAGTCAGAGTCATCAGAGCTTTATTCCCTGAACAGGGGAACAGGGAGCTTTGCTTTCCTCCTGGCCAGTCTAAACTGGGGGAGAGGAAGAGGGCTGATTTTAGATTCACAGATTATTTTTGTAGAGGTTTAAAAAAGAAAAAAAAAAGTAGAAAAATATGCCCTATGCTCCCAGTACCTTTTGCATTTTTTAAAAAATTTATGTTAAAACCTGAGTGGGGTGTGTACATGTGTGGGGAAGGTGAGTGGTCTGTTGGAAACATAATTGAACCCCAGATATTAGTACCAACTGCCTTATCTCCACCTGATCATGATCTACATCACACTGCCCCCCACCCCTCACTTCCCACAGACGCAACATCCCCGCCCATGCGAATCTCACAGTGTCTGTGATTCATCTCTTCCCACCAAGAGTAGATCCTGATGAGGGAGGGGGCGGGAGAGAGAAGCACATAGAAATGCTGTCACCGTGACCATCACCACCAGCAGGGGCCAGTTTCAAGTTACACCCAGAAAGCTCCCAAGAAAGTATCAAGCCTACAGGGTTAGGGCTTCCACATGTGAATTTCGGGAAGATAAAACTCAGCCCATCACAGGCTCATGAATCGTCAGCGCGGTGGCACCCACTGGGCCGTCCAGCTTCGGAATGAGGAGGAGGGGAATTGGGAGGATGCGGGAAAGGAGAGGGGTGGGGGGACTGAAGAGAATGAGGAGGTGAGGAGGGGGGTGTTGGGAGGGGGTTACCCAGGAAGTAGAAAGGGAGCCCGCGGCCCACCTTCCCCCACCCCTTCCCCTGTACCCCAGCAGCACTGAGCAGGATGGGAGAGAGAGGGGTCTGCAGAAGCAACGAGAGAGAGGGAAGGAGAGGAGGCACTGCCCAGTTCAAACAGGGGGACAGCAGTCAAACAGGACGGCTGCTCCTGGCAATGATTCGCCTCTAAGGAACAGCAAGAAACTCCCCAAATTTTGCTTTGAATACCATGATATTTGGATTATTTTTTAAAACATCAAAGAAGTTTTAAGATATTAATGAAATAGTATGAAGCTGATTGCTTTTTAATATTCTTTTACCATGGTAAATTTACTATTATAAGAACACCAATAAATCCACTTTAATTAGACATTTTTTTAGGGGTCTGTTTGTCAAGTTGATGTTGCATGATCACAGGGGATAAGAAAGGGGAGAAGGTTTAACACTAGTTGTATTTTACTTTGTATTTTAACTAGAATATTTTTTTCCAAAGAGCTCAAATAACTGCCACGTGTTCGCTCTTCTAGGCTAATCATACATATAGATAAACAATATTCGTATCCAGTTTTACATGTCCCCGGAAAGGCAAAGCCTAACTTACTAAGTCTCTAGCAAAGCTGTAATTCAAACATGTTGGGGTTTCATATTACTTAAATGGAGCTTTTATTTCTTTGCTACACTTGTATAAGAGCATGGAAGACTCTGAGATCCAAATTAAAATTCTCATCAATTTAGGTCTTAGTGTCTGTCCATAAAGAGGTCAATACATCAGTATAAATTTAATTATTCAGAAAGAAGGGAACATCATTATATAATGGATTGGATTAAAAAAATAGGCAGTTAGGAAAAGCTGCGAAGTTATCAACAAATATAGGACGTCCCAAAAAATGTATACACACACTTTGAATAATTATAAAGGCAGTGTTTATTAAAATACATTTTATTTTCAAAACTGAGCTATCAGCTGTTGAAGTGTGTATACATTTTTTTGGGACACCCTGTGTATATAAGATGGCTTGTTCTCAGCCACTCTCCCTGTCCTCTGGCCTGCTTTTGTATTACCAGGTTCTTTTGGTGCTTGGATGGTTCACCTCAGTGTAAATGACTCATCACCATGGTGCTTCTATGAAGGATACTCAAGATGCTACCTGGTCTAGTTTTGAATTTAAGTCTTGTAGCCAGGCAGAGAGAGCCAAGTTATACAAAGTATTTTTCTTTTATGAACATGTACTTGATATACTGTTGTTCTTCATTGAGCCTTATATTTTTGCCCATCTCACCATGTTCAATTGTCATAAAATATTTGGCATTTAAAAAAAAATCACAAAACTGTCTTTCTTAAAAGAAAAATTTAAATAATTAATTTTAAATATTGTCTGTGAATTTTATTTGACTTTGGTAAATTCCTAAATTCCTCGGTAAATAAATTAAATTTCTTAGGATAAAAGACACTTTTAGATTGCAAAAGAATTGTTTACAAGTGTCTCAGGTGCTCATGTCTGGGGAAGTGTTTTTCCTTTGAAAATTTCATTTGATGGTGCTCTGAGCGCTTTGAGTTTGGTTGGTCCCAAGACTTCTCCTTCAACGGGTGAATTCATTCAATCTGGATTTTGTAACCATGTTTGAAGACCCCCCCAAAATTCTCTTTATTAGAAAGTTTCTAACGAACATGAGGTTCATCTTCCTTGTGGCAACTTCTATTCAGGAACGCAATTTTTAGTTGAGAACTCGTGGTTTCAAAGTTGTTAAAATTGGTTCAATATCCTGTTTCAATTCCTGTGTAAGTGTCAGAGTAGGACAAACCTGTCATGATTCATCTCTAGATCAGTGATTTTCAGCCTTTTTCATCTCGTGGCACATAAGAACTAATTATTAAAATTCTGCTGCACATAAAAAATATGCTGTATTTTTTGCCAATCTGACAAAAAAAAAAGGTATAATTTTGAGTCATTCACACTGGACGACTATTGTATTGCTTGTTGTCATTTTTTTTATTTGACCATCTAAGGGAAAAGAGGTCAGTACCCCCAACTAAATAGTCAGGGATCGCATGTTTTAGAAATTCTTGCTGCACACCAGTGTGCCTCTTGCAGCACACTGGTTGAAAACCACTCCTCTAGACTGATGCAATAGCAGACTGATGTTGAGTCAATATGCAGTACACCTTGGTTTTGATACTATACTGTTCACTCATTTGTAAAACATGAGGTGTAATACAGCTCATCAAAATTAAGATTTGTATATGTGCATATTTTCATTCAATGTGTTTTTGGTGTTTTGGTTGACATTACCTAAAGTCATAATTTCATAGAGTATTAAGAAGACTCAGACACCAAATACCTAACAAGGCAGAGGGTCACTTTCTGCTTGAAAACTCTACAGGAAATCAAGCTATTAAATGGTTCCAACCTCGATCTTGGTAACAAGAAAAACAGGAGAGAAATCCACAGCAGCTCACAAAGAGAATGTTCCTCGGGGAATATGTCTCACAATCTTAATTAATACGAGTTTGTCTAAAACATATTAAGTAATCACTTAGTATCATGAGCTGAACAGCCTTGTGCTAGGAATCTTTTTAATTTTTCTAATTTTCTACTACTTGCTTTAGCAATGGCTGATTCAGCACCACTAACTTATATACACTTTATGAGATCTCACTCCACTTATTTTGTGATGTTTGCTGATCTCTGTTTGCTGCCCATCTCAAATGCCCAGATATATACTTTAGTGAGCACTTTATCTTAACCATTGATTCCACCCATCAGCATCTAAGAACAATAAATTGACCGAATCATGTTTTTTCCTCATTTAAAAATGGGAAATGAAGTCATGATGTTTTTTCCCATCTCTGTCCACTGAAAAGGCCTAGAAGCAATTGTCAACCCATTGAAGTGAGAACAGTTAGCACTCTCACCATCCACTCAAAGCAATCAGGGCTCCTTGGATAAATAAATGGCAGGTTCCATTTCTGAGGCAGGAAATGCATAGGATGAACCTAGAATATCTTGTCACATCAGAAAAGAAACAATCAAAGAATATTAGAGACAATTGAAAAGTTTCCTACTGATTAAAGATGGGCCAGTTTAAGCATCAAAAATAATGCAAGGTTTGAAGTGCATCATGTTAGAACCCATCAGTCCATAATAATATTTTTTAATATCATCAATGGTCACCTTTGGAGATTGCTAAAACACGAATTCATTTATATGAAAAACAGTAAATAAAAAGATAGAAGTAAGCATTTATTCTGCCTTTCCTATGTTAACTGAATGCCAGCTAACATAGGTAGAAGAAATCATATAATTAAAACATCACCCATTTCTAACCCCTAATGAAATATTGGATCTTTACTGCTAAAGTTCTTAGGTAGAAAGCTGATGAGTACCATCAGAATAGATGCTTTTGTCTGACAATACCTAAACCTACAGATCAATCTTAACATCACAAAGAGAGAGACCACCAGGCAGCATTGTCTCTGATGTAATGCAACAGGAAGCACACAGGCCCATCTATGAGCCTAAATCACAAATCCAGAATGTGGGCAATTCTACAGGACAGATAACCTATAAGGGGAACTGGTGTAGATGAAAAGAAATTTAATAGAAACATCAACAAAATGCAACATGTGGACCTTGTTTGGATCCTGATTCAAACAAACCAACTATTAAAAGACACTCATGAGACAATTGGGAAATTTGAACACCGAGTAACTATTAGATAATATTAAGTATAATAAAGTTAGGAAAATTAAGAATATGTTTTAATATATTGATTTTTAGGGAAAATAGCATGTGGCTATAAACAAAACAGAGGCCTTGTCTTAATAGAGGTATATATTGATATGTTAATGGAAGAAATTATATAACATTTGAGATTTGCTTAAAATAATCTAGTTGAACATGGAGAGTGTGAAGTTAGTTGTTAGATAACATGGGATTTATTATACTGCTTTCTCTCCTTTCCTGAATATGTTTGAAATTTTCCATAATGAAAAGTTTTGAAGATGGACAAAATACTAACTCATTCATTCCTTCCTTTGACAAATGCTTAGGTGTGTCCCGTGTGTACGGTTCTAAACCAGGCGCTGGGCCTGCCAACAAGATAAAGGCTCTGGGCATATTCCTTTTTCCTAAGTAGCTCACATTTAATTTTCGTGGGAGAAGAAGAATGCTAAATAAGGTGGTAAAAACATAAAAGTGAAGTGCTAGGGAGACATAGGCCAAGCAAATGACTGTGATGGGAGATAGCTCATGTGGGTTGAATCATGTTTCATAAGAGAGACAGCATTTGAACAGGGCCGTGAGAGAGCGGTAGTATTTGAACGGTCAAACTTTATTTTGTGACAACTGAGAGACATTCCAGGAATATCTTCCTTCCTTATCTTTCTTCCTTTTTTATTCATGTACAATAAGATTTATTATTTTTGATGTTCAGTTCTATGAATTTTGACAAATGTATAAAATTATGCAACTACCATACCATCACAATCAGAATAGTTTTATCACCTCACCCCCCACACACATGCCACCCCTTTGTAGTCAAGTCCTCCCCAACATTCAATCACCGACTAGCACTGATCTGTTCACAGCCCAGCAGTTTCGTCTTCACCATAATGTCATGCAAACAGAGTCATATGCTATGTAGCCTTTTGGGTCTGGCTTCTTTCACTTAACACTGAGATTCATCTGTGCTATTGAGAATATCAATAAATCGTTCCTGGATAGGAAACATGATGTCGGCGTCGGTAACAGCTGAACCCGCCGCCTCCGGCAACCCCATCAAAATTACAACTGAAATGCAGAACCACCATCCTCAGAACCTCCTGAAATCTGGCTGCACAGAAGCCCCACAACCAGGGAACTGGAGAAGCAACAAGACCACTAGGAGGGGCGGAGACGCGGGCGGATCGGGGCTGAATCACAGAGCGGTGCCCACATGCGGTGCCTCAGGTAAAACCCGGGAGGGAATCTCAGCTGCGGCAGTTTCCTGGAGAAGTGAGGGGTCCCGGCCCCACATCAGGCCCCCAGCCCAGGGTTCCAGGGCCAGGAAGAGAAATTCCTACAACTTCGAGCTGTGAAACCAGAGGGGACTGTCTCTGAGGGTCGCGGAGGCTGCGGGAGCCCCAGCAGCTCTTCCTAAAGGGCCCGGCATGGACTCACTCGGACGCTCCCTCTGAGCCCAGCACCGGGCAGCGGCCTGAAAGGACCCGGGACACGGGGAGGAACTAACCTGCCTGGAATCCGGGCGAGAGGTGGAGGGACAGCTTCCTCCCAGGCAGAAGGGCTGGTGGAGGCCATGGCTCCTGTGGCGAGTCCTCCCCGCACACAGCCGGCAGGCAGGCGCCATATTTGAGTCGCCAGCACCTGACTCACGCCTTTGGCCCCGCCCCGTGATTCCCGGAGGCCCCACCCCTCCCCACCTGCAGCTCATCCAGGCTATTTCCAGTGGCTTTTCTATGCAAGGATCCTCTCCAGCCTCATGCTTAGGACTTTCCTAAAATCTCTCAACCAAGCAGCAGTGTGCCCCATACAGCTTGATAAGTGGCCCCAGGCCTGGCACTAGCGGCAGCCTGCATTGGTTCATAGTTTGGCCTCTCCTGACACCGCCAAGGCCAGCACAAGTAGTAGCCAACTATACTTGGCTGTGTAGCTCATGCTGGGTGGCCCTGGGCAAAGCACTGGCACAGGCTGACTTTGCACCTCCCGGGAGGCCTCAGAGACAGTGCACCTGGTGGTCAGACTCGACCACGCTGGATTACAACCCTACCACAGCCACGAGTGACACACTCAAGGGGTGCACTTGGTGAACACCAAAGCCCCACTGAAGTAAATCCTGCTCCATAGGGGTGTCTCCAGCACAGCAGCTCTTTGGCTGTAGTGGCAGCTGGTCCTCACAGCTGATTGTCCTGGGGTTCAGTTCTTCCCAGGGATGCCAACAGCAATCAAGGCTCAACTACAACATATCAGAGCACACAGCCCACACAGGGGAGTACCTAGAAGGCCTAGCTCAGGTGACTGGGGAGGCTGAGCCACTGGACCCTACAGGACACCTACTACACAAAGCCACTCTACCAATTTCAGGAGACATAGCAGCTCCACCTAATACATAGAAACAAACACCAGGAAGCAGCCAAGATGTGTAGGCAAAGAAACATGTCCCAAGGGAAAGAACAGAAGAAATCTCCAGAAAAGGTACTAAATGAAATAGATCCAAGCAAGCTAACAGATACAGAGTTCAGAATTTTCGTTATAAGGATGCTCAGGCATATTAGTAAGAATATTACAAAAACAACTGAGACCATTGATGACCTAATAAAATACCTATCAGAAATGAATGCTACATGAACCGAAATGAAGAATAATTTACAGGGAATAAACAGTAGAGTAGAGGACACTGAGAATCAAATCAGCAATTTGGAACATGAGGAAACAAAAAACACCCAACCACAAGAGCAAAAAGAAAAAAGAATCCAGAAATATGAAGATGGTATAAGGAGCCTCTGGGACAACTTCAAGAGGCCCAAGATTCAAATTATTGGGGTGCCCGAAGGAGAGGAAAGAGGGCAAGAAATTGAAAATCGATTTGAAAAAATAATTACAGAAAACTTCCCCTACCTGGGGAAAGAAATAGACTTACAAATTCAGGAAGCACAGAGAGTCCCAAACAAGAGAACCCCAAAGAGGCCCACAGCAAGACACATCATGATTAAAATGCCAAAGGTTAAAGACAAAGAGAGAATCTTAAAAGTAGCAAGAGAAAAGCAATTAGTTCCCTACAAGGGGGCACCCATACAACTGTCAGCTGATTTATCAACAGAAACTTTGCAGGTCAGAAGGGAATGGCAAGAAATATTCAAAGTGATGAAAAACATAGAACTACAACTAAGATTGCTCTACCCAGCAAAGCTATCATTTAGAACTGAAGGTCAGATAAAGGGCTTCACAGACAAGGAAAAGCTAAAGGAGTTCATCACCACCAGACCAGCACTACATGAAATGTTGAAGGGTCTTCTTTAAGAAGAAGCTAATGAACAAAAGAATCTGAGGAACTAAATAGATCCAGAGACATTGACGCATGCAACAGATGATCATATTTCAGAGGGAAGAGGGAAGGGGGGTGGAGGGTGGGAAGAGATTAACCAAAGAAGTTATATGCATATGTGCATAACCCGTGGACACAGTCAATAACAGGCTGAAGGCCTGGGGAGGAAGTGGAGGGGATCAATTGGGGGGGGGGGGAATGGGACACCTGTAATACTTTCAACAAAGAAAAAATTTTAAGATAAAAATTAAAAAAATAAAGTGTAAGACACTCAAAAAAATTTTTTTCCTTTTAATTGCTGAACTATATTCCATTATATGGATGTGCTCAGTTGATAGACATTTGAGTTGTTTCCAGTTTGGGACCATAATGAATAAAGTGCAATAAACATTCATTTACAGGTTTTGCTGTAAACATAGATTTTCATCTCACTTGGGTAAATATGTAGGAGTAGAATTTCTAGGTTGTATTTTAAGTATATGTTTAACTTTAAAAGAAGCTGCCAAACGGTTTTCCACAGTGGCTGTACTATTTTGCATTTCAAATATCTATGTGTGAGAGTTGCTCTACAGTCTTGCCAGCATTTGGTGTACAGTTTTGTTTAGTTTAGCCATTCTGATAGGCAATTACTGGTATCCATTTGTGAACTAATTTGTGGTTTTGATTTGCATTTCCCTAAGGATTAGTGATGCAGAGTCAGGCAGATTTTTGATATTACAGATTTTCTCGTTTTTGAAGTCTATACTGGCTAGTCCACAAGCTCCAGCTCCACTCCATCCCCCATCTATTCACTTATTTCTCCAAGAACATAGAGGTGGTCAGTTATGACAGACTTAACTTTCCTCCCTTACACTTCCCAACTTTAAAAAAATGTAACCCAAATCTTTTTCAGAAAGGGTGATGATTCTCCATCCCAAGGGTAGCCCGTCCTCTCTTATGCCTGCACCCCTCCCAGCTCCCATTTCTAGGATTCTCAATACTAACAACTGCTTTTCTGTCAGCCTCTTCTTTCTTCTTCCCTGGGTCCCATTCCTCTGGGCAAGCCCTTTATCCCCTTTATATCAGGGATTCTCAAACTTTCGCATACACCAGAATCAGCTGGAGAGCTTGTTTAAAACACAGATTGCTGCCCTGCCCCTGAATTCCTGATTTAGTAGGTCTAGGGTGGTGCCAAAATCTGCATCTCTAACAAGTTTACAGATGATGCTGATGCTGTCAGGAGACCACACCCAGGGAACCCTGCTTTATAGTGAGCAATGAGGTAAGAGAGAAGTCAAAGGGTTTCTCTCCTGACCCTTTTCTCTCTACCTAAGACAACACTAACTTTAGCTCACTATGAGCAAGATGAGAATATTCTGGCTGTGTGTGTCACAGACACGGATGACTTTGATTGCAATACAGAATCCAAGAGTGAAACCAAGTGGGAGGTCTTCTGACACTTTCTATTTCCTCCTAACCATAACCCCATCAGCTCCTTCCAGGACAACTCCATGGGGCAGTACCTTTAAAGTACTTTACATCAGGAAAATGTAACGTATCTCATAGCCATTTCTCAAGCATTTGTTTTTCTCTCCTCAATACAATACATTTAATAATTTGTCTTCCTGGGGAGGTACGCACAGATCTGAGTGTCTTACTTAAAAAAATAAAAAATAAAAATAAATTAAAAAATCAATGGTCACAACATGCTTATCTCATTTGTTTTCCAAAAGAAAGAAGAAAATGATTCATTTCACTGTGAATAATAAGGGTGCTTCCAGACCCTGGAGGGATATTCATTTATTTTTAAAATATTTTTATTGATTTCGGAGAGAGAGGAAGAGGGAGAGAGAGAGAAACATTAATGATGAGGGTGAGTCATTGATCGGCTGCCTCCTGCACGCTCCCTACTGGGGATCGAGCCGGAAACCTGGGCATGTGCCCTGACCAGAATCTAACTGTGACCTCCTGGTTCATAGGTCCATCAATGCTCAATCACTGAACCACGCTGGTCCAGCCCATGCAGGGATATTTAGGGAAGGATCTCCCAAAATAAACACTTTCAAAACTTAGAAGTTTTTTCGTTTTTAATATTCAGGGGGAAATTTATCTAGTTTATACCTGGATGGCTGTCTTTATTGACCTTTATGTTTTGTAAATGCCATAGATATCTTTCTAGCAGAAAAATTATTGCTTCTCTAATCAGTTGCTCCCCCCAAAGGGCTGGCAGAGCATTCAGTTGCAGGTGTCCAGTGGTGTTTAGTGATTGTGCTTTGCTTCCTCTGGGCATCAGAAAGATATTTACATTTTGGACTCTAACAGGAAAGCTAAATAATCCTTTCATATTTCTCATCTTCTGAGTTCATATAAATCTGTTTTATTAGTATATAAAAGACTCTGCTCTTTATTTAAGACCACTCTGCTAACTGAACTTCCCACTGACTAGACTCTCATGCCGCTTTGTGGATATTTAATATCACCAAAAGAAGCCAACAAAACTTTGCTAATTACAACATAGAAACTGATGCTAACAAAAAGGAATGAAAATCTTTAAGTTCACCTCAAATTATCTTATGATATACTATATAGATTTATTTTTTTAATTTTTTCAAATATTTTAAAATATTTTTTTTAAAAATTCAACACATAAATAGGGAAAGACAACCAGGAGACTGATGGAAGAGAAAGCAGTACAGGCAAAGGAAGCAAAGAGAGGTCATAGCCTAAGATCGGGTAACGGACAAGGGCTGTTTGTGGTTCACGCACTATTTCACTACTGACCGTTGTAACCACACTGAAACATTTTGCTCTGTACAGAATGGGATTTTGGAGCAAAGGTCAGTCCCCAGATCTCTCCGGCATTGGAAGTATCCTCATTTTCAGTTAAAGCCATAAGCATATTCTGGAAATATGTTTTCATTGCTCAGTGTACTTTAAAACGTGTGTGTGACTCAGGAAACAGGTGTTATTCAAATACTTAGTTATCGATGTTAAAAGTGTCCATATGCTGCTGGAGCTTATTTTAAGCCAACATTTTATTCATAATAAAATATTTATATCAATTTATAATTATCTTTTTAATACAGTATTTGCTTTGGAAACATCGAAAGCCTTCAGAAAAATCTAAGTACATAAATTATATTAACCAGTTACTCTTTGTCTACATTTCTAATTAACCCCTCCTAGAAGGGTAATAAAATTTTACCAAAGCTTCAACACTATAAAAAATGGAATCTGAAGTAGTAGCAAAATAACACAACAAACATTCCAGTTAAGAATTCAGGAGCCCCACCTGCAGTCATTATCTTTAGTTTCCAACCACTACGTTATTTCCCCTGCAACTGTCCATAAATTCACAAGACAAGAATTAGGACTTTAGGTAAGGGGTATACAATGGTTGGGGAAGAACTATGTAAATAATTACTTCACTTATTAATAACATATCATTATATACATATGCATGTAAAGATGCAACATACATACCTTATATACATAGTAAAATGTATATGCACATACTATATATGTGTATTTACAATATGTATAGATCTTGTACGTGTATATATACATAATGTGTGTGTGTATATGGTGATTATGAGTTCACACAGGGAAGGACTGGAGCATAGAAGAGGGATGGGAAAGATCTGAAAGTATTCAGGGCAGAGGGGGAAATATGTGCAACGACCTAGAGGAGAGAAATGAATCTTGTTCCCTGGGAACCTCAACTCAAAATGCCCCCCAAAACTGACTCCCCATCTGCTGCTACCCCAGTGGGAGGGTGGAAAGAAGAGAATATTTTGGAAAGATATTTAGGACTTGGAAGAAAGCATGGCACAGTGGAGAGAGCAGAGCCTACGGAATTACACCTGACCTTGAAGCCCAGCTCTGCCACCATGCAGCTGCGTGGCCCTGGGCAACTCGTCTCGTGAAGCCTTCATTGTCTCATCTGCACAATGTGTGCAGTAATAACTCCTGTCTCGTTTGGCTGATGGAAGTCTAAGAGTCCCCACCAAATTCTACTGATTGTCCCTTTCTAGCGGCTTTAATCTCACCATCTCTTTAGGCTCCTTCCCCCAGCTTAGAAACAAGCTCAAGCTTTTCCCATCCTTTATTTTTTTTTTTAATTAAAAATAAAAATAAAGCCTCCCATGAGCTTTGACTTTTTATAGCTTTAGGCCTCTTTTTCTTTTCCTGTCCATTGCTCAACCTTGGAGAACTTGGTGCCAAGTGCTGACCGGCACTTTCCCCGATGATTTTCATGGAACACAAATTCCATAAAATGTTAATGGTATAGGAAAAAGTGAGCCTTATGATCAAATAAATTTAGGTAATGCTGGGTTAAAGAAATTAAACAAGATTCTTTTACTAGAGGATTTCCCGGAGCCTTTAGTAACCTAATGTGCATGATAAGTCTCCAAGAGAGGTGAATAGTGTGTAATTTTCACAAACTTCATTAACCTTATGACTCTTTCCTGAAGGATCATATAACATATATAGTATTGCCTGGCCGGGCGTGGCTCAGCGGTTGAACATCGACCTGGCATCCAGGCGATCAGGGTTCGATCCCCGGTCAGGGCACATGCCCGGGTTGCGGGCTCGAATCAATGACTCTCTCATCATTGATGTTTCTAGCTCTCTCTCTCCCTCTCCTGTCCTCTCTCTGAAATCAATAAAGATATATATTTTTTTAAATCATTAAAAAATATATATATATAGTATTTCCCCCAAAACATGTTTTGGAAAGGGATACAATGGCTCAAACTCTGACTTACAGTTACCACATCCTTTCCCTGCTCTGCTCCTTACCTTTTATGAAATCCTGGTTTGGGTTTTCTGACTCTCTCCAACTGCCCCCTTCTAACAGTCAATTGGGCCATAATTGGCTAAGTTAGATTTTCATTTACTATAAGAAATCTTCCATTAATATAGGAAAGTGAGATGAAGTTCATCAATGATTATTAACAAGGGTGGGTTAAAGATAGTTCAACTAGATGGCAGAGGCTTTAAAAGATCAGATTTTGTTGATTCATAGTCTTGGGAAGCAGCAGAAAAACAGGAGGATGTTGATAATGTGCGAGGCTATGCACGTGGGGGGCAAGGGGTGTGTGGGAAATATGGATCTTTCACTCAATTTTGCTGTGAACCTGAAATCGCTCTAAAAAAATAAAGCCTATTTTTTTAATTGAGGAAAAAAAACACATAAGGAGAATTCTGACATTCTGAAAACTGAGGACCATTGATGCTAGTAAATGTTGGGTAAATAAAAGCTCTTTATGGATTACTTTTAAATAATCTTAAGGTTCCTGGAACTGCCAAGAATTGACATCATTTCAGAGCTCTATGTCATGACAACTTAATTATCCCAGCCACAGGACAATCAATTACGACCAGGTCATTAGTTAGAATTTTGAATCTTGTGGTCTAAATCCCAGGGGACTTGAGATATCTAGCTGGTAGAACTGTTCCAAGTCTTTAAAGCATGATCCTGGAATGATATGAAGCAATAACTTTTTATGTTTTAAAACTGACTTTCCCTATCTTAATGTGCTTTTATGATGAGTGAGTGATTTATATATGTAAATGTGTGTAACATGTTACAACTAATTTGATTCACTGACATTTAGAGAGAAGAATGAGTGGGTCAATGACTTTCTCAACCCTCTTAAGTAAAGAATTTAATGAAAACCCAAACTCCTGGCATTGTTTACCTTCTCTCACAGTGACCCTATAAGCGTATTGTCTTTACTCTGCCCTGTGGATTTCTGGACTAGTTTGGGGGAAAGAGTTAACTCTATCATTGCAACAGGTGTCCAGGCTTGGAAAGCTGCTGGGATCCAGACCCACCAGGATCTGGGGATTGGTAACACCCCTCGGCGCACCTGGCCTGGGCAGGAAGAAGCTCACAAAGCTCCCCTCTTCTCCTAGTACCTCTCCCTTTTTTCTTGAACCCAGGGAGAATGAATTTCTATCTGGTTTGGTCAGTTGTCAGGTACTACTTCAACCAAGTTTTCTAGTAGGTACGTAAGGGTAAGGCTCTCTTTCTTTCAGTTCCTCTTTCCTCTGGGCTGGAGACCTACACCAGGGTCTGTTCCCACTTGGGAGAAAATTTACTTATCCCCCACACACACCCTTTCACATGTTTGGGCCAGGACAAGGCCCCAGCTGTGGCCTCAGCCAGCTCCATGCTGGGGGCAAGCACATTCATACCATACCATTTCTCACTGTGGTGTCACCTGGCCAGGTGCTGGCGGGTGTGTGTCAGTCAGTCTCCAGGCAGAGTTGAGATTGGAGTTAAAAGCTGACATCCAAGATGCCCAAGGGTGTTATGGAGGATGGTGGAGGAAGAAGTAATGGCTAAAGAAAGAGCCAGCTTCACAGCTTCCTTGGTCTGAGGCCATAGTGCCTAATAGCTCACATAAAAGGAGAGCCCCACAAAGCAGCCCCAACACTGGGAGAATGGGTCAAAGGTCTGGGTGTTCAACAAAGACTAACATGAGTGCACCCCTCAGCTGACAACAGAAGGGGAAAGAATTTTCTGACTAGCCAAGGACCCTCGGTTCATTGGAGTCTGAGACAAGATTTGGGCCCAAGCATTTGGGTTCTCACGCCTGCATTCTAACATACCAGGGAATTCTGGCAAGATCAGCAACAAACTCAACAAGCTGGTGACCCCTGGGTACATTTACGTCACATGCTAATTTTGGATGCATCTTAGTCCTTTATCAGAGAATGCACAAAAAAACACCAGAATTATAGTTTATCATTTCTTTTGCTCTGGAAACTGCTGTTTCATTGCTAAAGAATAAGTGGGTATTGAGATGTTCATTAGCATTGCTTACAATGGTGAGAAATTGGAAAACATAATATATATCATGAAGGGAATGAATAAATAAAACGTGGTGTGCTATGTGATGGAATACTACACAATAGTTTAAAGGAGCAAACTTGATCAATATATTGAACATGATTAGAGCTAAAAGGAAAACACCAATGTTCAGTGACAAAAGCAAGTTGCCCATCTATACACATGGTATGTCATATTTATTCCATTTAAAAACACATAATACATTATATTGTTTGTGGATAAATATATGTATAAACATTTTTAAATGTGGATTAGAGGAATCTACACCAAATTCATGGTAGCAGATGTGCTCAGGCAGGGAAGGAGGTGAATGGGACTGCGGAGAGGGACAACTTTACTTTTAATACTTGAGCTTTTGATTAAAATATTTGAAGCTGATATGATAAAATATTAGCATTTGTCTACTCTGGGTGGTGGAACATATATAAAGTTTTCTCCAAACCAAAGAAGGTATAGGAAAGAAAGGAAGAGGGGAAGAAGAGAGGCTGGAAAGGGGGGAAGAGATGGATCTCAATTTCCAGATGGAAAGACAGAGGATTTGGTTACTTAACAGGGAATTCCTCCGAGATGACCTGTGTGTATAACTTCTTTTAGCTACACAATTCCTACCTGAGGAGAGACTCCAGCCCAAACTCATCCTCAACAACCTTGATTTTGAATAACTCGATTTCTGTTTGCTTTGGAGCCTTCAGCCCTGTTCATCCTGACAGTGGCCCACGATGCTTTGCCCTTAGAGCCTGTCATGTTCCAGGCTTCCACCTGGATCTTCTTGATGAAATCCTGTTTTCCTCCCTGGCTGTGCCCTCTGCCACTTCTGCCGACCCCATCTCCACCTCCCCAGCTTCCCAGGTAGGGGTACCCCTCTTTCTCCCATCAGACTCCTTTGGCCCAGAGAGGGAGGGGGCTGCGGCCATCGCTCAAGGGGTGGGACTGGGGGCAGGGGGGTTCTGACGCTCCTCTTTGGAGCCCTCGCAGATAGTAGGGAAATGCTGGTTTTGAATTAAAAATTTCGATCACTGAGGATAATCCATTTAGGAAAATGTAATTATGGCATATTTAGATTAGGAATGAGTTGTATACTATGTGCAAACTGATGAGGCTATTAAATACTCTGAGAGAAAGGGAAATTTAGAACACCAGCTAATTTAGTATTTTCCTTTTCAATGAAAGTAGACCTCTACTGAGGCTGATGTTATCTTAATAGCACTGGCAAAAACCAACCAAACAAAACCCGCATGTTTTCCTTATATTTGTTATAATTGTCTTCAATTTAAGCAGCAACGTTGATTAAATAGGATTTTGTGGGTTAGGCTGGGAAGTTAATCACTCTGATTCAAGTATTTCATGGAAAATTTATTTTCAAATTCCAGGAACTGAATCATCAAAGAATTGGTAAACTTACTTTTACTTCCTTTCCAATACTAGGTGACGAAGAAAAGATACAGCACATCCTCACTTCTCAAGAAACTTATTTCTGTGCCGAAAAGGAGAAAACGGGATTATTTCCCTAGATATTTTGGCAATGAGATTGTTTTCTTGCCTTGGGTATTTTCAATGAAGATTTCCAGGATTTAACTTAATCATGTTTCTGAGCAGCCACCGTGAGACGGGGGCATGAGAATCGGGTAGGTGGAAAACGTTAAGTACAATCTCAACCAGAGTGACACTTTCATAAAGTTGTTTTCTCAGGCGTACAAAAATATAGGCGGCAAATAAGATAAAAATCTAGCTAGCTAGAAAATAAAATAGATACACTGAAGCTCCTGCTGTCCTTCTTTGAAACCCATCTCCTTCTCTTCATCTTCAAAAGTAATCACCATCCAGAATTTGGTGTTCATAGTCCCCGTGCATGTTTCTACAACATGTAGCACACGCATCTGTCCACAGACACCCTGTATATATTCACCTGCGACTTTTTCTCCTTCACATTTCTGTGCAGTTCAGCCATGTGAATACATTCATTGCACTGCTGTGCGCTAGGGCTGTTATGGCTGCTACTGTTACTACTACTATTGCTACTGGCGCTTAATAGATTTTGTTTTGTGCTTGACACTGGCCTGGGTATTTTCAGTACAGACTCACTGCATCCTCACAAAAATCTTATCAGGTAGGTACATTGTGATCCTCATCACTCAGTATAGAAACAAAGACACAGAAGGTTAAGCTTTAGATCACATGGCCAAAAACTTAGTAGGAAGACACCACCATTTATTTATCCATTTCCTGTTAATAGCCATCAATGTGATTGCCAGTTGTTTGCTATTATGAATTATGCTCCAGTGAGCATCCTGCATGTGCCTCTTTGTGGGCCTGTGCAAGAGTTTCCAGGGCATATGCCTTGAAGTAGAACTGCAGCATTATAGGGGACATGCATTCTGAAATTTACTAAATTTTGCCAAATTGCTCTAAATGGTAATTCTAATTTACACTCCCCTCTCCCACCCCAGCAGTGTTGTCTCCACTCATTGAGGTGGTCAGGCTTTTACATTTTTACCAATACTATAGGCGTGAAATGGTACCTCAATATGATTCTCATTTGCATTTCCTTTATTTTTCCATGAACTGTCTGCCCATATCCTTTGTTGTTGTTGTTATTGTTGTTGTTTTAGAGAGAGAGAAATATCGATGTGAGAAACATTCATCAGTTGCCTTCCACACGTGCCCCAGCCAGGGATCAAGCCCGCAACCTGGGCATGTGCCCCGACCAGGAATGGAACCAGCAACCTTTTGGTGCGCAGGGTGATGCTCAACCAACTGAGCCGCTGCAGCTGAGCTAAGCTTTCTGCCTTTTCCACTGTCCTTTATTTTATTATTGATTCATCTTTACCTTCCCTTTTGTTAAATGGTTATTAAAATATTATCTAGTTATGTTTTTTTAATTACATATATTTGCAATGAGTTGTAAATATTGTATAGTTCTGTAAGATAACCTTCAACCCATCCGTTCAACACTTTTAAAAAGAAAATAGTATAAAAGTATTTCAAATGAAAAGCAAGCCAGGCAATTTGAGATAGATCTGTATAGCTTAACTAGCAAAATAGTTTTACCTTTTATTTTTTATAACCGGATTTAAATATTCAACATAAAATTTAATGTACAACAGTAGCACTTGATATCTGAAAGTTTATATAGAGAGAGGTCGATATGTATTGCATTTTATAGACAAGAGATATTTGTTTTGATTTAAATTTTACATTATTAGAGTCATTCCTTTTCTCCCAAGGATATGTTTAGAGAGAGGGAGGGAGAGAGGAAAAGAGTGAGAAAGAGAAAGAGAGACATCGATCAGCTGCCTCCCATATGCACCCCCACCAGGGATTGAACCTGCAACCTAGGTATGTGCCCTGACCAGGAATCAAACCCGCAACCTTTCAGTGCACAACAACACTCCAACCAGCTGAGCCACCCAGCCAGGGCTAGAGTCATTTTTAATTTTATCTACAAACTGCCGGGTCAGTGAGGTCACAGTCGGCTGGTTAGTCAACCTCTCCTGGCAAACAGAGTTTACATCTACAAGTAAACAAACCCATGTTTTTACAGTACACATTCTCTCAGATGTGTTTGCCAGCATCCGTCTCTCAACAGTCCTTGAAACGATCAACACAAATTTTCAATATTAAAGGAAGCTCTTTGCCCTTTTAGTAAACAGACTCAGATGAAACTGAAAATTTATGATTAGAATCAGAATAATTATAGACTTAACTTACATTTTCTGGCCAATTAGACTGTAAATATTCACTCACCATCTTTCTTATCTACCTAAACAAAGATCACTTGTTAATCTAGTAATTTCAATTTACAAAAGCACTTGAGTCAATGGCTTCCTAAAATTCTCCTACAATTTCCTGTTTCAAAACAATTTGCCCTCTGAGAGTAACTTTATTTTAAATCAAGGCTGCATCAAAAACATTGAGGTAGATAATTTATTTTCGCAGATACAGCCTTCAGTTTACCAACACAATATTAATTTTATTAGTCATGTCTCTAAGTCAAAGGGTAGATTACATAAGATTGTGTACATTTTACCTTGTGCCTGTTACTATATGTACATAATGCTATAGTTAAGACTACACAGGCATTGATATTGTAATTCTATGATCTGTGTCCTTCAGAACCAGGAATTTGGGTGTAGACAAAAGGGGATACAGATGTAACAAAATGAAGAAATTAAGTAAAAACTGTAGAGTCCTGAATTTGAATCAGAATTATCATTATGAACACATGAGGTATTTTTTCTTTACATTATAGTATATAGGATGTCCCAAAAGTTTTAGAGCAATTTTAAGGCTTAAAATTTCAGGAGTATAAATGTTATAGATTTACAAGCATATTATTTAAACTCTAATGATTTAAATAATTACTTAGTTTTGTGAATTTTGAACAGTCAAATTGTCACATTCAATTAGAGGGACTCCTGATAAAAGGACAGTACCACCAATAGCCTTGTCAAGGGGGTTGAACCTGAGACAGATCAAGTGTCTGGATCCAGCTGCGAGTTTGCAGGAAACACAGAGGACAAAGGGGCATGTTAAGGTTCACTGTCAGCATGCAGTTGACAAAGTCCAGACTGTGGAAAACCATGTCAAAGGACTCGGGTTCTTCAACAGATAAATTGCCGGGAATAAAAGGGGACAGAAGGAGACCCTATAGATTATGAGACTTAAAATAAAATAAACATAATGCATTTGAGATTCACCCCTGTGGTTTCGTGTGTCAATAATCATTCCTCTTTGTTTCTGAGTGGTAGTTTATCCTACTTTTATTATTGAGTAGAATGTTTGTCCATTTAGCAGTTGAAAGACTTTGGTTTGTTTCCAAGAAAGTTTTGGGAAATTACTAATAAAGCTATTCCAAATAGTCAGATACAGGCTTTCATGCAAGCATATGTTTTAATTTCTCAAGTAAATTTTAGTAATTTTTAAAAAATTGTTATTTTTAAATTTATGTCCTTTGTTTTATCAAGTAAAATGTAGAAAGTTCAGAAATAAAGGGGCAGCTGTGACAGGAGAGTTCAGGTCCTATGGAAGAGAAAGTTGATTAATTTTTTAAAATACTTTTTAAAAATGATTTTTAGAGAAAGAGGAAGGGAGAGGTACAGGGAAAAACACCAATGTGAGAGAGAAACATCAGCTGGTTGACTCCCACAGGCACCCCAACAGGGGACCGAACCCACAGTCTGAGCAGGTGCCCTGACTGGGAATTGAAGCAGCCACCTTTTGCTGCGTGAGATGACGCTCAACCAACTGAGCCACCCCAGCCAGGGCTTGCTCTATCCCTTTTAACCTCCCCAGAACTGGCTTCTGATTTTCTTTAGGATTATATCCCCCATCTCTTTTGGAAAAAGAAAATTATAAGACACATTTTTAAAGTCAGCCTTGGCTAGAGAGTCTAGCTGAAGCCAGAGGATTGGAGTCGCAAATAGCTGTTTATTGAAGAACTGCAAGAAAGTAGACCCCGTGGACAGCTGCTCTGAGGAGACAAGACTGAACCAGTCACTTTGTCTTATGCAATAAGATTAAACACTGGAGAATATTTAGAAGGCTTTAACTTGAAAACATTATGAATATAAATGTCAAACTGCAGTAAGGTAATGATTCCATCTTGTCGGATATATACATATTCTGTATGTTATTTTCATATTTTTATGTATTTATGACTGCTAGAGTTTCCCTTTAAATCCTGACTTTTAAGCAATGAGTGTTGTCTTAACCATTAATCTTGTGTCTAATTATATTCAGTTACTTGTCATGGAAACATAAATTTACTCATTGTATGTTGTTATAGGAAATTAAATTTGTTAAAACATTGTTTTAGTAGCATATTAAATTTAAATAAGCTGCTATAGGAGAGTGCCCCAGATATGGAATGACCCGAACAAGACAGAAGTTTATTTCTCTCTGGGTAATAGTCCAGCAAAAGGCAGAAAGTCTAGGCAAACAAGGATCTTCATTCCATGGAGTCATCAGGGAATCATGCCTCTTCCCTCCTGTTGCCCCATAATCACCTAGAACAGGAGTTAGCAAACTTTTTCTGCAAAGGGCTGGAGAGTAAATATTTTAGGCTTTGTGGGCCATACATTCTCTGCCATAACTTCTCAAGCCTGCCACTGTAGCATAAAAGCAGTCATGGACAAATATATGAATGAATGGGTATGGCTTTATTCCAATACAACTTTATTTACAAAACAGGTGGCAGGCCAGGTTTGGACCATGAGTCACAGTTTAACACCTCCTGTCCTACTGTGTGGTCTTCATGGTTGGAGCTCCATCATGTTCTGGTTTGTGGGAAGGGATAAAGGGGCAGTGGGAGGCAAGACGTTACTCAGAAGTGGACACGTCATTTCTGCTAACATTCCACTGACTGAAACTTAGTCAGATGGTCACATCCATCTACTCCCAGAGGCCTGAAAATGTCTCTAGCTGGGTGGTCATGTGCCTAGGTAAAATGTGGGGAGTTGATTCTCAAAAGAAAAAAGAGGAAAGCCCTGGCTGGGTGGCTAAGCTGATTGGAACGTCATCCTGTCCACCAAAAGGTATCAGGTTCGATTCCCAGTCAGGGCACATACCTAGGTTGCGGATTCAATCTCCAGTCGGGATGCCTACTGGGGGCGACTGATCAATGTTTCTCTCTCTCTCTCTCCCTTCCTCTCTCTAAAATCAGTGAACATATCCTTGGGTGAGGATTTTTTAAAAAGAAAAAAAGGAGAGAGTGGATATTCAGAAATAGTTATTAGCTGCTCTCACTCACCTCAAATTGTAATATACAAACTTGCACTGTGATCTCATGATTTATGGCTTCTCTGAATTATTCTGGAACTTTAACTGGTGTTTGTCTTTATTGTCAGAAGGTATTCAAGAACCTCTCTCATGATTTTCTCTGTGTCAGCATCAGGAAAGTCAGAATCCCAATCAAACCAGGGTCTGACCAGTAACTGAAGGACTCCCAGAAGTACTGTGCATTGAGAGGAGGAAGGAGACGTGCAGAGATAAGACACCAGAGCTCCAGAAGGGGAGAAAGACTTATGGAGGATGATGACTTGCCTGTGCCTGTGAGGCCTAAAGGTGCTTCAGACTTTGCATTCTACTCATTTCCTTTGAACTCCCTTTTTAATTGGACACCCTTAGGTGTATCTCTGTTCCTTCCAACCCAAGAATCTTTAAGAAGCATTTATTAACCTGTTTCAAGGTGGATACTGAGTATAAACTTTTTTATTTCCAGCAGGATTACAGGAAGATTCTCTCTCTCTCTGTCTCTCTCAAATCTCCCCAAATACCTCCTTGTATAATGAAAGTTAATTGTCTTAACTTTGGTTTATACCAAATCGGGGTTTTTTTATGATTAAGTCAACAATATTTATTGTCAAACTACTTATAGTACTATGGTTATATTTCCTTTCTTGTATGACACTTGGTTTTTTCTGGCATTAATGAATTGTCTAATTTTTACATCATTTTCTATATACTCATCAACTAGTTTGTCACTAAAGCCTCCAACAGAACTCTACTACCATTCCCCCCCTTTTTTCCTTGAGCCATTTGCCCTAGAGCCTTTGCCCCCTGGTCCTTTTAGTCACAGTTGCTCAAGAGGATTCCTGGCTGTTCCTTCTCTGTCACTCAGGGAGCCCTACTACCCTTTCCTTGTTGGGTTGCCCCGCTTCTGCACCCCATGCCCTCTTTTTGCTTTTCTCCTTATGTTACTGAGATAAAGCTTCCATTTGCTTCTGGAGAAAAGGTGCATGACAGGTAAAATTTTTGAAAATTTGCATGTCTAAAATTTTTTATTTTATACTCATACTTGATTGATAGTCTGGGGATGAAATTTATTTTCCCTCCAATTGTTGAGGGCATTGCTCCATTTTCATCTAATCTCCAATGTTCAAGTCAAAAGCTACCATAATCAAGTTTTAGCTTTATCCTTGGTGGTCTCAAATTTCATAATAATATGCTCTGGCGTGATCTTGCTTCAACCATTTTGCTGGGTACTCAGTGGGATCTTTAAATCTAAAAACCTTTGTCCTTCAACTCTAAAAACTTGCCTTGTATTCTTCCTCTGTTCTTGCTCGCTTGGGGGCCCATTAGACTGATGTTGGACCTCCTGGACTGATCTTCAGTTTCATTTTCTTTTCTCTCCTGTTGTCTATCTCTTAGACTTTTTTGCTACACTTTCAATTTAAAGTGGATTGTATCCTCAACTTTAAATTCTAACCTTTTACATTTTTATTTGCTATCTCATTTTTAATTTCTAACAAGCTCTTTTTTGCTATTTCTGAATATTCCCGCTTTATGTAGCACCTCAATTATTTTAGCAAGGACAGTGTATCTTCTCTCTCTAACATGTTCTGCTGCATCATCTCTGCTTCCTATGGGAGGTTTCTCCTCGATTGTTTTGCTTTCTGTCTTAAGTGTTAGAGGGTTTCCTCAAATATATGAATGCCTCATGGGTGTCCATTTATGTTTAAGAGTGAGGCATTTTAAAAATGAGAGTGACTGCACACTTTGTGTGAATGAGCAAGGCTTGTCCAATGGGAAAGGGCTGCTTCCCTGAAGGGTGACCAGGGAACAGTGCTTCCATTTCAGAGGCTCCCCATGTGTCGTGTTTGTAGGTCTTCTCTCCTGATTCTGTGCTCGAATGAGATTTTATGTTGTGTTTTAGAAATAAATATTGCCTTGGCTAGGTGGCTCAGTTGATTGCAGTGTCCTCCCATATACCAAAAGGTTGTGAGTTCTATCCCCAGTCAGGGCGCATGCGAGAGGCAGCCAATCGATATTTCTCTCTTACATCAATGTTTCTCTCTCTCTTTCCTTTCTCTCCTCTCTCTCCCCTCTCTCTTCTCCCTCCTCTCCCTCCTCTCTCTCCTTTCTTCTCTCCTCTCTCTCCCTGCCTCTCTCTAAAAACCAATAAAACATATCTTCATGTGAAGATTGAAAAAAAAGGAAGAAAGAAATGAATGAATATTCTGTAAACTCTATTTTTCCCTCCACAACTATAAGGAGGAAATACCCAGGGAATTTAGATGGCTTTTATATTGGCAGAATTGACTGTAACAAGATAAATACAGTGGTTTAATTATAAAAATACAGGGCAGAAAATTCAATTTCCCATGACAAAGTTTATAATTTAAGTGAGCAAACACAATTCTCTCTAACAAACAGAATTTTCTACAGTATACATAGCATCGCAATTACAAATTACAACTATTGTAATTAGAAGCTAAACATCATGGAGTCTCTGCCCTTAGTAAGCAAATAAGTAAGAGGAAGTATAATTATATTTTAAAGAGTCAAAGCAGATGTAAACTAAAAAATAAACTTAAAGAGAACTCAGCCCCTTTGGCTTGAAATTTTTATCCACTGTGCTCTTGATACAATTAAATATACAAACCCCCTAATTATTCATATCATTAACATGAGGCAGATCACTCTGAATCTGAATTAGTTGGTTCGTCCAGTCTTTTTTCTCCATGTTTCTTACTACATGTACTTACCCCTTGTGACCTATTTTTCTACTTTAATTTTAATCAGTGCTAAACTGAAATATTTTCAAGTTAATATGTTTTCACAAGCCAGTCCTTTTCTCCAGAAAGATTTCCAGTCTCCTGTCTGGAGAGGGTAGGGATATGAGGAAGAGAAGACTATAGGCAATAAATCTGACAGCCAACTCTGCATAACCAAGAGTAGAAAGAGAATAAAGCGACCTCACCATTCAGAATGCAACCTTTCACCTAAGCTCCTGATTTCACTTGCTGTTTAATGTTTTTTACTGTCATCCTAGTGGAGTTGTGGGAAAGAGCAGAAATAAGTCTGTGTTCAGTCTGTCATATTTAATTGGTACTCCTGATAGATTTTTTTTTTTTTTTTTGAAATAGGAAGCACCTTTCTAATTATTCATGGAAATAAAAAATAGATTTGCTCAGCCATTCATGTGATCAAGAAAACTGAAGCACCACAACTTAATCTAGCAATCTTAGGTCCCATGTACAACTCGGTCATATTATTCTCAGGTCAGACACATTTAGCCCATTAATGCTCCCATCCAAATAGCGACTCTAGACCCATCAATCTGTAAGCTGCACCCACCAGGTTTTTCTTTAGCCAATACTCACTAGACTGTGCCTTTTGGTGACTCAGGTTCTTCTCCTGGCATGTGGGAAACACTCAGTTACCCACCCACAGCTACTCCCTCTTCATTCTTGTTAACAGAATCCCAATTTTGTTTGAGAGGCATATTAGTTTCCTATGGCCACTGTAACAAATTACCCCAAACTCAGTGACTTAAAACAACATAAAGTTATTATCTCACGGTTCCGGAGGTCAGAAGTCTAAAATGAGGCACCAGGGCTGTGTTCCTCCTGGAGGATCTAGGGGAGAACCCGTGTCCTTGTCTTCTCCAGCTTCTAGAAGCTGCCTGTATTTTTTGGTTTGTGGCCCTGGGTCACTCCAACTTCTGCTTCCATCATCTTCTTCTCTGACTCCGACCCACCTGTATCCCTTTTATAAAGACCCTGTGATTACATTGGGCCCACCTAATAATCTAGGATCATGTCCCCATCTCAAGATCTTTAATATAATCCCATTCACAAAGTCCCTTTTCCATGTAAGGTAACATATTCACAGGTTCCAGGGACCAGGCCATAGAGATATTTGGGAAGGGGGATTATTCTGCCTGCTACAGGAGGCAATGAACCCAGGATGAATCAAAATTTGTTCAAAAGGAGAGAGCTCCACTTTCCTGGTCACCCCCTGCCTTATCTTTCAAATGTTACTATGTGAGGACATGATAATTAAATCTATTTCAGCTACCTTGTGACCTTAAAGAAAAGGCCAAGACAATTATAAAGATGGCAACTTAGCCTGCCACTTTTGGACCGCTAATCTAACTATTGAATCACTAACCCTTAGAATTCTTATTAAGTGGAATAGTTAAATGTTTTTAGTTTAAGCAACTGTTAGTAGGATATTTTATTACTTACAGCTGAAGGCATTTCCACTGATACGTACTTCTAAATAGAAAACTCTCCGTTGAAAATCAGTTGGGTTCTGGTACTTGCCTGCAAGAATCCTGGCTCTTAGTAAATAATTGCATGTCCAGCCATACAAGAAAACGTCAACACAAAGATGGGTGTATCGGTGATTTAATCTCAGAGGAACCGTGTTTGAGCTTCCAGACTCATGTAATAAATAACAAGCTATCTTTTTAAAAAAATCTCGTTTCATATTCTTCCCACCAAATTGCACACAGATAATCTCAATTACACAATCTATTGGGTGGTAAACTAAACAAGATAAGACCTGGAAAGTACCTAGAATAGAGCTATATATAGTAAGTGGTCAATAAATTGTAGCTATTATTGTCACATATTTTCTGTGCTTGATGGATGGCTTTGTATTTGGGAATATTAAGTTCCATGATTAATAATGGTGTCACCAAAGCCCCACCTTGAGACAGACTGTATTCCTAATCCTCTCTTAGAGGATTAATAAGCACACCCGATATTGAGGAAGTTAGTTTCTGGAGAAACTTCATTTCTTTTTTAGTTAGGGCTCTAGGTTATAAATGAAAACACATATTTTGCTCAGTACTAATTTAAAGATAGGTATTTCCCATAATGCTGGATCCAGGCATCTCTCTCTGGTCCTCAAATAGATCTGGGTACCTGTTTATACCCTTAGCCAAACTGTCCCTAGACGAAGAGGAAACAAGAAGGCTCTCAACGCCACAGAAATTAATGTTATCTAGTGATCTAATGGTTTTCTAAAAATAAGTATTGAGGGAGGCTTTCCAAGTCTTTCATGCCCACAAACTATTGACAGACTAAAATCAATACTGCCTGTCCCTCCTGAGGCAAACACGGGCCTTGTCCTTATGATTCAGGGTGGGATAAAGACTGTAAGAAGAAGTCGTCAGCCCGGCCGGGCGTGGCTCAGCGGTTGAGCGTCGACCTAGGATCCAGGCGATCGGGGTTCGATTCCCGGTCAGGGCACATGCCCGGGTTGCGGGCTGCAGCCAATCAATGACTCTCTCATCACTGATGCTTCTATCTCTCTCTCTCCCTCTCCTTTCCTCTCTCTGAAGTCAATAAAGATATATTTTTAAAAAAAAAGAAGAAGAAGAAGTCGTCACCCCATAATAAAACTCGGCAAGGATGTAAACCAGCACCCAGAGAAAAGGCTGCTCTGTGCCCTGCACAGGACCCTAACTGGGTCCTGGTTTTAGAGAACAACATAGAACACTGAGTCATTGTTCCATGAGCAGTGACAAAAAGGGGACATCAGCCCATTTTAAAGCGTTACACCCAAGACAGCTATGCTCAAATACTGAATAACTCTCATGGCTGCTTTGTCAGGACCTACAATGAAGCTCATGACTGCGAACGATCTTTTTTAATGAATTTCTTAAAACCTAGAGGGACCAGATGCTGCATTACAGCGATAGCCCAGAGAAAGTAATCACGGAGACCTAAAGTGTTCCTTTGAGGCAAATAGGATATTATTATATTTTTTTAAGCTAATAGGTTCAAAAAGTTCTCTCATTAATGCTTAATTCCTTTGCTAAATCACTCTCAATCCTTTAATTTCTATTACACTGCATTATCTTTTAAGGAGAGGGCTCTGTTTAATTTTCTACATATATTTTATGTTTTTTCATTTTCTGCAAATTGAGTTTGTGTGACCACTGGAAAAATGGACCTTGAAGTTCATTTGTTGATTGTATGTTTCCCACAACATGAACAAACCGTTTGACTTAATTTTTCTATTGAATTGGCCTGCTTGAGATACCATGGGGCAATAAACCCAACAGAACCGGAATTCAATCTGCACTGTACTTGGCATTTTTAATTCAAAGCACTTAAAAACCTCTCCACCCCCTTGGAGAAGCATGAACCCAACAGGCTACGTAAAGAGAGTCATTTAGCCGAGGCCAGGAGAGAATCCTTCCCCATCCATTTCTGAGAGTGCAGCTCACAAAGGATGGAGCCAGAGGCGTTTCACTTCTCAGGCCATTTGCAACAACTGGGGTGTTGTCGGTTCCTGAATGGTCAGTGTACAGTCCCTGCTTAGTCACACCCCGCCACAGGCGCGGGCATCACGGGTTACTTGCCAGGATTCCTGTTCCTGGGCCAGGGGCCCTGGGAACCGCTGGAGAGGCCCTGGTCCATGGCTGGGAACCACGAGCTGGCACACTGCCGCCTGGATATTGGTGGCGTGGTATTTTGGTCACGCTAACAGTCCTTTAATCAAACACCAAGCCCCTTGCTGCCAGGTGGGTATTTATAGAGCTCAGACTGCCGCAGAGTGTGACAAACTCAACTTCTTTTGCTGTGTTACACATCTTGAGGCTCAGCCTTAGGGGGATTAAAATTCTTTTTCTTACCCCTTCAGGGAATTTAGCTCTCACAGGCTTCCCGGACAACCAATAGAGGTTATGTGTGAAAAACCAGGGCTCCTTCAGGCCCCCCTTTTCTGAGGGACTATGACACCACGTTTTCCATTTGCTGCCCTTTACTTCTCAAAGGATTCAACTTCCCGTAACTGTCCCGCAGTACCTAGGGCTGTCAGCAGTGACAGTTTCCCCAGAGCCCGGGGCTCCCTTGGCGCATGAGGTTAGGCTCGGCTGAGTGACTTGCTTTGGCCAAAGAAATGTGAGCAGAATGGAGTGTCACCTCTGGAAGACAGCACTTACCTGCAGGTGCTCGGCTCCAGTCTTCTCTTTGCCTTAGTCATCAGGGCGGCACCTGTGAGAGGACACCTCCCTCAGCCTCAGGCATGGCCCTAAGGGACTGTGACAAGCAGAGCCCTTGGGCCAAACCAGGTCAGACATGAGGATCTAGTGAGAAATAAACCTTCGCTATTTTAAATCACTGAGATGTTTAACTCCTTCACAACCTAGTTCATTCTCATTAAGGACTATGGGGGAACAGGGGCAAAATGAGGGCTTTTCCGGATGAGGGACTAAAGAGAGAAGTGGCAGCCTGAGGGAGAGGCTGTGGGTCCCAGGTTGAGTGGGTCCCAGGTCCCAGGTCCCAGGTCCCAGGTCCCAGGTCCCAGGTCCCACGTCCCAGGTCCCAGGTCCCGCAATGGGCGCTTGGACTCCCTCCCTGTAAGTGGCCACCTAGGCAGTTGGCAGCCAGAGAGTGCAGGGGCCGGGAACAGGACACTTGTAAGGGAACTGTCCTCTTGCCTGGGAACCGATTAGAACCAGAGGACTGACCTAGTCCGGGAAGCATGTGCCGAGGGAGCTCGGGGCGGTCAGGGAGCTGTCGCAGCTGAGAGCTCTAGGCCCTGTGGGACAGCCACAGGAACTTGACTCCATGGTCCGCATCACTCCCAGCCTCTAAGAAGCAGACGCTAAAATGAGATTAAGACAGGCAAAGGTTTGCCTTAAGAGATGAAGACAGGGAACAGCAGGGGGGGAAATGAGGAGGAAGGTAGAGATGGCAGGAGATGAGATCTGAGCCTCTCCTCGGAGGGAGGGAGGGAGGGAGGGAGGGAGGGAGGGAGGGAGGGAGGGAGGGAGGGAGGGAGGGAGGGAGGGAGGAAACTTCTCTGGAGTTTCTAGGAAAGTTTCAGCAGGACTCATGAGGGATCCTCAGCCCAAGTCGCCCTTCAGAGGAGCCTGTGCGCCCGGCCTTAGAGCCCCGCGCCCTGAGCTGCGGGCAGGGAGCAGTTCCTGGAAGACACGGCCGGCTCATGCTGCGCTGACCTTCGAGGCCGGCAGCTGGGACTCAGTGAACTCTCCTCCTGTAGGAGATGTGGGAGGAGAACTGTCCTGTCGCCACATGGCCACCACACCATCTTTTACACCGCTCATAAAAGCTGACACGGACAAGACCAACGGTTACATATAATGGGTATTGTTCCTTGGTGCTAACAGTACTGTCTTATATCTGTTTCAGGTTTACAGCCTACCAAGTGCTTTGACATATCCCCTCTCCTTCTAAAGAGTCGGGTGGCTTTATGGCTTCAGGGTAGGAAGCCTGAAGCTCACCAGGACACCGGCGGCTGCAGAATGCAGCCTCGCCCCCTCTCCACCCTCTCGCTAGTCCCGGGCGCTGTCCACTACACAGCGAAAGCTCCTGCTGAAACCCACTGCCCCAGAAAGGTTTAGAATGTCCTTAAATAAGAAGTAATCTAGGCCACTCGCTTAAAGACTGCTCCAGAAAGAAATTTCACTCTGAAGAAGGCTTGTCCCCTGTTTATACTTTCATTAGAGGCAGCATTCAGAGGACGTGAACAGGTTTGTCTCTAGCAGACAAACCCAAAGACATGGGTCACCAGATGTCCTGGTTAGCAGGAAACACCTTCAGGAGGCGCCCACAGGCCTCAGTCTCTGGTTGCCAGAGTAGCCCAGTGTGGCTTCAGGACCAGGGACGGGAGGCCCCTGGGATGAGATGTCTCACTGGAGGTGGAGAGGAAAAGTCTGGCTTTGAGGTGCAGATACTGCAAAGAAAGCCCTCCAAAGCGGTGTTCCTTCCTCAACCTTACTTGTTTATGTGGGACAAGACCAGCATATGCTTTTCTTCAACATTAATGGAGATTTTTTTTTTCTTCCCAAAAAGGAAGAACCAAAAACGATGAAACTGGAATTACTCAAACTGCAGGAAAAATCCAAACCACAGTTCCATTCCCTGAATTAGCACCACTCAGTAAGGAGGGAGAAGGGGCAGACTTTGTGCTGAGTTTCAGTGTTTCACCTAAAATCAAAGAGACCAGGCAGAGGCCACCTCACACTGTAGCTATGGCACATAAGATGAAAATAAACACGAAAGCTTCAAGTTCTAAGGAGAAAAGATGGCCTGTCCATTTTAGGGTTGCTGACTGTGTGGAAACCATTGAAAGCATCAATGTTTTCATTGGGCATCAGAAAAACACCGAGGAAAAGCTCCTTTTAAACTACAAAATAATCTCCCAGGGGAATATAATGGGAATCATTTCCATTTCCGTAGCACACTTCTCCAGGCAACTTCCCCTCTGAGTAGGTAGAGACAGATTCACATTAGACCTCTTCTGACTTGCTTTCAGCAAGAGGAAATGTTCTGGGTGGAAAACCTCATTAAACAGCAATGGACCTGACTTTTATTTTATACTTAAGAATCATTTATTCAGAGATGGGAAATTGCTTTGCTTTCTTGAAGGGAGCAATTGCCCCAGGCAGCCAAAGAGGGGTCTCTGAGTTCCAGTCTTGACTCCACCACTTAATAAGGTCTTGTTGGGCGGGTCACATAACCACTTACAACCTGTTTACTTACTTATAAAATGAGTTGATTGTGGATGGCCCAAAGCCATTCTGCTTTAGCAATGGACCTGGGGAGCTTAGAGAGAATATAGATGCCTGGGAATCAGAACCTCTGGGAATCCAGGGTTTTAAAGCCCCCCCACCCCCCCGATTCAGATGCAGTCAGTCACTCCATAGACCAATATTTTAGGAGCAACTAAATCCAAGATCCATTCCAGTTCTAAAATTCCATGACGGTCAGAAGGTAGGCAGGTAGGGCCAGGGAGAGGTCCTTCTTCTACGAGCAGCCCCATGACCCAGGAATTTGTCAGAAGTGCAGAATCTATCCTATTCCAGAAGCCTACTGAATTAGAATCTATATTTCAACAAGATCCCCAAGGTTCATAAGTATGTGAAAGTTAGAAGGCCTGCTCTAGTCCACATGATCAGAAGTGGACCTACCTACCTACATGCCAGTCGGTCATTTTCCTACCAAGTCTCTATGGCTTGGCCACAAGGTACACACCACAGGGAAACACCTAGCTTCAAATGATAGCTCTTACTGGCTGCCACTGTCCTCAAAGAATGGGAATTTGGGACTTTGTTGCCTCTCTGTGAGTCTCCTTTCAAACTGTCTTAAGTGCCTGTGAATGCAAAAACTGAAGGGAGAGAGAGCTAGGCTGTGTGTGTGTGTGTGTGTGTGTGTGTGCGCACCCGCACACACGCGTGCACACGTGCATGCATGAGCGCTCACACATGTGTGCATATGAACATGTGTGTGGTGTTCTTCCTCTTGTAATTGGGTAACATTTCCCAGGTGAATTTCCAGAGGCAGGGTTGACAGTCTTGGGGGGAAGGTGATTTCACCCTGTTTGACCGCTAGTCTTTGATTATGGCAGAGAGAAATAAAATATATCGCCACTCACTTTCTCAGATGTTTGCTATTCTTACCCACATCTTGTCCTGAGAATTGATTCCCAAAAGAAGAGAAAAAAAAACCTCTACACAGAAAATACTATTTCTGCTATTAGAGGAGGGAGAGGAGTCCAATTTACAAAATTCAGAGAGAGCATGTGAAAGCCAGAATTTAAAAACCAGTGGGGGGGGGGAGGAATTATTTTTAAAATCTTCCCAGATAGAAAACAATCTATGGTTATTTTTTCCTTAAGAAAAACAGTTTCATTCTTTTATGAGATTCCACTGAAATAAAATTCTTACAGGAAGCCTAAGACCTCTCGGTGTTTTGTTGGTGAGTGTGTCTTCCTCTGAAAATAAATATTTCTTCTCCTACTTTGAAGATGTGCCCTTTTTACTTTGTCTCCCAAGCTAAACTGAACTTTATATGGGATTTTTTTTCTGTAAATCTTGGTTTATTATTCATAAGAATGATTTCTAACATAACACAGGAATAATGTGTGTAACTTTCCGATATTCATAAAAGAAAGAAATCTGTGGCTAAAAAGTGTAGGTTTTTTTTTTTTAAATCTCTGCACCCACAAATCAAAATTTAGCAATCTTTGCACGTGGGCTTGCAGGTTGCCTGACCCTAAGGACTGAGGACAAGAAAAAGCCTCTCCCCAGGCCTGCTCATGACCTCCACCTCCAGACCCTCCACGTTTATTCCAAACCACCCCCGCCTATATTCTTGTTTCCTAAGAATAGGGGAGCCGATGGTCATAACACTAACATATATTTCTCAGGTTCTTATCTTTGGAGACTAAGCAGAATGAAACGTTTGAGAGGGAATCTGGTCGGGAGGACATTGGAGAGGAGAAGGGCAGAGTAATAGATATAAGACAGATGTCATCCTACAGCAGGGACCCTGAAGGTGGCCGTCAGGTTTGGACTGCAGACAGGCAGCAAAATTGTTTGGAGACTTCAGGGTCAATGAACAGGGTTTGTGCAAGGCAAGAGAGAGCTACAGAAGGGCCGGAGGACAGCAAACTGCGTGGTACTGCCGTTAAAACAAACACATAGATCAATGGAACAAAATGGAAAGCCCAGAAATAAACTCACACGTGTATGGTCAATTAATCTATGACAAAGGAGGCAAGAATATACAATGGGGTAAAGTCAGTCTCTTCAGTAAAGGGTAGTAGGCAAACTGGACAGATATATACTCAGCCACAAAAAAGCTGAAATCTTGCCACTTGCAACAACATGAATGGAACTAGAGGGTAATGAATGGAACTAAGTGAAATAAGTCAGAAAGAGAAAGACAAATTCCATATAATTTCACTTACATGTGGAATCTAAAAAAACAAAATAAACAAAACAGAAACAAACACAGATAACAGAGAACAAATTGATTGACGCCAGAAGGGAGGGGGGTTGTGAAAGGGATTAAGAAGTCCAAATTGCCAGTTATAAAGCACAGGGAATATAGCCAATCGTATTGTAATAACTGTATATGGAGTCAGATGGGTACTAGATTTATCAGGTTGATCACTTCATAAGGTATATAAATGTCTAATCACTATGGTGTACACCTGAAACTAATATAATATTGTATATCAACTGTGATTGGAAAATAATTTTTTTTTAAAAAGAATCTCATTACCTTTTGGTGTTGCCAACTCCACTATTGGGCAGCATTTTGTACAGATAACACCTCACCCCCTTATACTGAGTGGAAATATGCTACAATGTAACATTTCATTTTTGATCTTCACTCTGCCCTCTGGCTCCAAAGAATAAATCCAGTTTTCATTCCATGAACAACCTTTCAGGTATTTGAAGAGGGTAATCAGCTCCTCGTTGAACTATCTGTTGCTAATCAGTAAATCATGCATTAAACCCTCCTTTGTTCGTATAGCCAAACAAAGGGACTGATTAAATCATGTGAAATTTCCTGTAAAAACCTGGACAGGCTTTCTCCAAAAGCACACTTTCCCTGATAAATCCAGCATGGCAACGCTTGTTTATAACTCGTTACCTTCTCTTAGGCCACCTTTGGTCATGAACTGTCACAGCCTGTCTTAGTTCAGTCTGCTATAAGAAACGTAGACCAAGTAGCATAGATAACAACGTTTCCCCCTCACGGTTCGGAAACGTGGGAAGTCCAAGCTCAGGGTGCCGGCATGGCCAGAGTCTGCTGAGGACCCTCTTCCAAACTGTCCTCCCATTGTGTCGTCACGTGGCAGAAGGAGAGCGAGAAATCTCTGTGGGGTGCCTTTCATAAGGGTGCTAATCCCACTCCCCAAGGCTCTACCCTTACTAATCAGCACCCAAAGGCCCCACCTCCTGATCCCATTGCATTGGGGGTTAAGATTTCAACGAGAATTTTAGGAGAACACAAACATTCAGTCCGTAGCATCACCACAGAATTAGCACTGTGTTCTAGATTCAGGTTCCTACGAGACGACTCCCCAGTTGGACTGGAAACTATATTTACAACAGTTCTACACCTAATGTCTACTTAAGACCCTATGACTCTAGTTTAACCTTGTGATTTTTTTTCCTAACATAGCAAACAGATGAAGATGATTAGCAAGTTCTCTCCCCTTTAGTGGATTAGCTGGTGCACTGGTCATTCTTATTTTCTAGATAAATGAGCCTCGATCGTGTTGCATTGTTCTAATACATTAGAATTACCTGGGAGCTTTAAAAAATCGTGATGCTAGGCACTTCAGACCGTTTAAACGAGAATCCCTGAGGTGGAAGTCAAGCATCCCCAGATAATTCCAGTGGGCACCCAAGGCCAAAAAGCACCCAGAAGGGGGAAGCGTGGAGGAGGAGCTCTGTGTGCAAGATCACACCATGGGAGAGATGTGAGTTAGGGCCAGGTGATTTAATGACGGGTGAATAAATGGTTGGTTAAGGGGAGGGAAGGCACAGCTCTCGATGTGATTTCGGGCTTAGACAAAGCTGGAAAGGCTACCAAAACTCCCACTTTCAGAGCCCGTGGAAAGAGCGTGGCTACAGGGACCTACACTTACCCTCACCGGGCCTGCTCCGAGCCTCGCCTGCTTGGGAGGATTCCTCTCTCTGCTTTTTCCCTCCACTGCCACCGGGCCCACCTTGAAATGGCAGCCCATGTGATGGTGGCTCTAATGGTGGCAGGCAGTAGGAAGACAGGAGGGACATTTCCTACACTGCTCATGCACCAGGGAAGCAACTGGTTCACTCACGACCCCAGAAAGGCCCTGCGTTTTAGCAGGCAGCCCTGCTCACCTGCTTCCCAGGCTACGGAACTCCAATGCTTTGCACAAAGCAGAAGGTAGTCAAGAAATGTGTGTTGAAATAATTCATTGACAGCTCTCTTTTTCATAATGTGTAACACTTATGTCTGCCAATCCTGCCAGACTGAAAGCTTCATATCTGGTTTCTCCCCATATATTCCCAGCACCTAACAGGTGGCTCTCAATAAATATTTGCTGAATGATGAATGAATAACTACACACCATCTCACACAGCATCCACTATGATACTAACTCTAGATAATATTGAGTTAATTAATGCTAATCCAAAGCAATGAAGTTACTGGAAAGTGAGACCTGCTGGGAACTGCAATGCCATGAGTCTTTGTTATTTGTTTCCAGCTTGCTGGTCATATTTTACTATTGCCTCAAAATGTAAAGTAGCATCCATCATGTGCATTAGGCTGGGAAGAGCATTAATAAAATTAGTGTGAGTGTGAATTAAAAAAAAATAAACATGCAGCAAAAGAAACCACAGAGTGCTAAATCATAGTGACCAGTGAGGGATCATTTCCTGCTGTTCCCTGCCCCATGATATATGTGCAGAAAATAAACAGGGGAAAAGCCATATTTTAAGAGAGAATGGAAACAGAAAGTGATTCAGCAGTATACTTGAATCACTAATGACAAAGCACGAAAAACAGATTAAGACAAAGGAAATAAATGTTTCAAGAGATATTAGTGGGCAAAACTATGTTCTTAAGTGAGATTGATGAGGATGGTTCTTGACATGCATGAAAAGTCCCAAAATGCAGGTTAGTCTACATCAAAGGTTACAGTTTATGTAATTATAAATTAGAAAGTCCCTCAAGTAACCAGCTGGGTTTTGTTCCCTTCCCCTCAGCAGAATAAGAGAAGGAAGGAGGGGGAGAGAAAGAGAGAGTACAGATTGTTTTTTTAATTCTCACCATAGGACATGCTGAGAGAGAGAGAAAGAGAGAGAGAGAGAGAGAGAGAGAGAGATCAGTCGGTTGCCTTCCGTACATGCCTGACCCGGGATCGAAACCACAACCCAGGTATGTGCCCTGACTGGAATCCAACTGGCAACCTCTCTGGTACCCAGGACTACATTCAACCAACTGAGCCACTCTGGGCAGGTCAGACACTTTTTTAAAAAAACTGCAGAATAGTATTTAACATTTTCTTTAGAAATATGCTTCACTCCCTAAACAGACTTATATTTAAAAAAAAATAAGTCCTTGTTTTTGCTTAACTGAAACCCATGCTGCAATTTAAACCTATTTCCTTATTTGGTTCTCAATTGCAATGAAAAATAATAAGGTAATTTCTTTCTCATGGCACATCAAGCCAATAAAAATATCTCCAAGCCACTCAAAGGTTTCCTCTTAAATCCTTTGCCTGTAGTCTTTTTATAAAATTCTGAATTAAGATTACAATCTGGCCCTGGCCAGGATGGTTCAGTTTGTTGGAATGTCATCTCATACGCCAAAAGGTGGCCCAGTTTGATTTCCAGTCGGGACACATGCCCAGGTTGTGGGTTCGATCCCCAGTAGGGGCAGGTGCAGGAGGGAACTGATCAATGTTTCTCTCTCTCTCCCTCTTTCCTTCCCTTCCTCTCACTAAGGTCAATTTAAAAAAAGATTTCATTCTGAATATTTAAATCCTAAATACTAAAATACTAAAAGATATTAGAATGTTTTTATAACTGACTTGGAAAACAGAAGCAATGAAAACATTATTATATGTGCAAGAACAAAGATGTTTAAAATTATTTATAAAAAGTTAAAGTTCACACTGGGAATTTTACCTATTTAATATTAAAACATTCTATCGAACCATAAGAAATTAAATCAGTATGGTCCCGGCACAGGTAAACATAAACAGATCAACAGAATAGAATAGAGTCCAAAAAATCCATTAATTCTATTACTCCTGCTAAGTCATAATGGTACCCAACACACTGACATCAATAAATGCCCCTTTGGTGCCAGTGCTATATAAGTTGCCTCCAAGAATCTTCACAAGAGCAGAGAAGAGGCAGAGCTGGCATTCAACATGCACACCCAGGCTGCTCTGCCCCCACATCTGTGCTGTTAATAAACATATGCCAGAGCCTTTGTTTCAAATCAGTAATATTTAAACTTGAAGAAAGGGCATTGGAGCAATTGGATAAAAATGTGAGAAACAGTGAAGTTAATTACTTATATCATTAAAGCATAGTTGAAATCACAAAAAGCAAAGCAAAATTTTGGGCCCGGATTTTTTTCTGGCTATCTCAGTCTACGATCTTACTGGAAATGAAAGTCTCCTACAGTGATTTTTCTAGATACCAAACACAAGGAGGGAACAGAAAGTCAGGTTGGTGAGTGTCTGAGCTGGTGTGACACTGTGTGGTAGGGTCAGTTAAACTCAAGTCCCTGAAACAGGACAAAATTCCGCACCTGTTACTAAAACTGCTCTTATCAAAGTCATCAATGAGCATCACCTTGTTAAATCCCGTAATCCTTAGCCTACATGACCTGGCAGCATCAGTGACATAGTCAAGGGTTCCTTTTCTTGGGAACACTTTCTTTACTTGACACCACATTCTCTTGGTTTTCCTCCTACTTCACCAGCCACCCCTTGTCAGTCTCTGCTGTTCATTTTTCTCTTCTCTTTCAGTCTAAATGTTAGCCCTGGAGCTTGCTTCTAATTTCCATCTGCACTCACAACATTGACAATGTCACCCTGTCTTATGGCTTTAAATAGCAAGGGCTAGTTTATAGTTCATTTCCGTGAAGTAGATGCCAAGATGGGAATGGATGTGCAAGAGCTTTATATGACGTGTAACATAAAAGAAGCAAGGGTAGGCTGAGAGATCACAAAGCCACCTGTGAAAAGAGAGGAGGAAGGAAGGAGGTTTGGGTAAGAAGAGTCTCAAACAGCAGCACAGATCTATGAAAGTCTGGCCAAGTCGATGGGGCATCCTGGAGCTAAAGTTTCCCATGAGAGTTATTCCATGATCTACAGGAATGGGTCTCCTCTAGTGCCCATTCACACCTGCTCAGTCACGCCTGGAAGAGCCCAGGAGAATCAAGGTTTCTGTGTGAACATGGTGGTGGGTCTAGAGAGGTTGTCAGTCAGTTGCACTCCCCACAGCAGGAGATTTGAGCAATTCATTTCCATGATAGCCCCAGTCCACCCCTTAAGGAGCATAGATCTACTTCTCCATGTAGGTTCCGAGAACAGCTCACCCATGGTTCCCATAGCCTCTAATCTTAAAGGAAAACTTAGAGAATGGAGTATTGTTGGAGTCCCTACCAGGGCAACTGGTACTCACCATCTCTCTCCCCCACTATCCATTCTTCACCGCCAGCTTTCACTTCAACAGATCTGGTGTTATGACCCAAGTTTTCATTTCTGAGGCAACTTCTCAGGTTGGGGTTGCTACATGTGTCCAGGTACAAGGGGCCAGGTAACACCAAGAGGCTCCCAAGTGGATCATCTATTTTGACAGGTATTCTTCCTGTCACCTTGTGTAACAGCAACTCTGCTTCTGCCAAGATAGTGACACCTCTTCTTGTCTGCATGGCCCAGGATACAAGAAATCCACAGGACTTTGATGGTAGCTGTAGTTTGCAGTACAATAAGCCCCCAAATGAGGACGCTGTCTGAGGCTCACTCTATGGGCAGGAAAGGTAAGGTGTGCTCAGAATAAGCATCTATCACTATGAAAACCAACTGCTGATCCTTCCAGAAAGAAGCCTAACATTAATGACCTGACACTCGGTTGCTGTTTGGTCTTCTCAAGGGATAGTGCCATATTCGGGTGCTCAGCATTGGTTGCTATTGCTGACAGGTCAGGCATTCAAAGCAGCAGTAGCTAGATCTTATCAGTAGCCTCCATCTCAATCACCATGACCACGCCTTTCACGTGTCCATCCTGCCAGTCTGGGGTGGCTGATGTTGAAGGCTGGCTAATGTCAACTGTCTGAGTCAGCTTGTATACTTGGTTGTTCAGAGCCTCTTTTATGATAAATGCTTTCTGATGAGCACTACAAGTGGCATAAAGTTTATCACACTCATGCTCTCTCCCATAGATCCATCCACATACTTCTACATTAGACTTCCTTGTCTCCGATCTTCCGACATTTCCTGTCCAGACAACCAGGCCATTGTCCACTGCCCAGAAATCTACATGCATTCTCACCTAAGGCCACTTCTTCAAAACAAAGGAGATGACCAGGTGCACCTCTCACAGCTTACGCAACATACTAAGCCAATTCATCTCTGAACCAAGCTTGGGATTATGCCTTCTCCTTCAGCTCGTCATAAGGGTCTTGCCAGATGGCCCTAAGCGTGAGCTGGGAGCTGGGGCAGGGGCACTGATGCAATTGTGCAGGTGAGGTGGGGTCTGGATTGCCTGCTCAAACAGCTTACTTATGCCCTCTGGTGCTACTTGGGCTTGATCCCAGATGTACCATTTCCCTCTTACAATGGACTGCTGCTGGGCTTATTTGGCTTTAAGACTTGGTGGGTTTGATGACAAGAATCTTGATCAGTTCTGTTCACTGATTTATTTCAAGTACCTAGAGTAGTACCTGGAATATAATAGGAACTCAGCAAATATTTATTGAGAAAACAAAGAACGGAAACGAATGTAATAGAAAACAAAGAAAAAATTTAAAGGATTTTTTAAAAGCTAGTTTGTTGAAAAGAATAATAAGCAAGTTTTATCAATTTAAAAAGGGAGAAGATGGTATAAATAAACAATATTAGGAATCAAAAAAGGAGACAGAGGCATGGAAAACTAACAAACCACTTTCCATCTTTACTCTTCCAAACTACGTTTTATGAACTTCTACTTGCTTTTCTTGTGCACAGTCTGCTACCCCCACCATCTACTTTCCACACAGCTATCAGAATGACCTCTTTTTAAAACTTTTTACTGCAAACTAATTTTGGACTTTCAGAAAAGTTGTAAAACAGATTTCCCATGTACCCTTCATATGGCTTTTTCTCATATTACATAACCATAATATAATTATCAAGAGAGAGAAATGAACACTGGTGCAATACTATTAGCTAAACTGGAGACCTCTTCAAATCCCATCTGATTTCCCACTAATGTTCTTTTTCTGTTTCAGGGTCCTATTCAGGCCCCCACATTGCATTTAGTTGTTATTTTTCTGGGTCTCCTCTCTGTGACAGTTCCTTAGTCCTTACTTGTCTTTTTTTTTTTTTGTCTTTTTTCTTTTTTTGTCTTTTTAAATTTTATTTTTCAATTACAGTTTACATTCAATATTATTTGGTATCAGTTTTAGGTGTATTTACTTGTCTTTTATGACCTGGCATTAAGCAGTCAGAGAAGTAAATTAAATATATATATTTATAAATGGAGAGAGAGAAGGAGAGCAGGGGGTAGGGAGAGAGAGAGAGAAAGAGAGAGAGAACGAGAGAGAGAGAGAGAGAGAACTTGGATTCAGGAATAATTCCTTAAAAAAAAAAAAAAAACTCAACAAGGAAGACTTAAGAAGAAACCCTGGCCTGGCCAGGCGTGGCTCAGCAGTTGAGCATTGACCTAGGATCCAGGCGGTCGGGGTTCGATTCCCGGTCAGGGCACATGCCGGGGTTGTGGGCTCGGTCCCCAGTTGGGGTCGTATGGGAGGCAGGTGATCAAAAGATATATTTGAAGAAGAAGGAGAAGGAGAAGGAGAAGGAGAAGGAGAAGGAGAAGGAGAAGGAGAAGGAGAAGGAGAAGGAGAAGGAGAAGGAGAAGGAGAAGGAGAAGGAGAAGGAGAAGGAGAAGGAGAAGAAGAAGAAGAAACAACCCTGACTAGTTCTGTGGCTATTAAAGAAATTAAAATCTACCATCTGAAAATAAAACAAAATAAACCCTAGGTCTGGTAGATTTTATAGGTGAGTTCTAGCAAACCATTAAGAAACACATCATCATAATCTTTTATGAACTGTTCCAATGAGGAAAAGAGAGGGGTGACTGTCTCGCCTCATGTTAGAAGGCAAGTAAATGCTTGATACTAAACCTAGACAAGTGCAATATGAGAAAAGAAACATGTAGAACATTTTTCCAAGTGAATAGCGAAGAGGACAATTCTTTCCAATTTGTGTGGGTGAAAAAGTATAATCATCTCAAGAAAAGCATTTGATAAAAGGTGACAGATGTGTATGACATTTAAAAAATTTTCTTAGCAGGCTAGAAATACATGAGAACTTCCTTAGTTTGATAAAGAGTATTTACCAAATGCCTAAAGCAAACATTATACTTAATGATGAATCATTAGAAACGTTTCCTTCCGAGGAGAAACAAGACAAAGATGCTTGTCATCACTATTTCCATTGAACTTTTACTGGTGGTCCGGGGAACATATAGAAAGGCATATCGATGAAAAGGAAAGAAACAAAACTGTCATTATGCACATACAATATTGTTCTGTGCAGAAGAATCCAAGAGAACCTATGGATAAATTACTTGAAAGAAGAAAGTTCACTGATTTTAGAAATTAAGAAGCAGATCTGATTATGCGATTGAAGAAATAATGATAATATCTGATGTTCTGGCTTGGGAAAATATATGAAAATATATAATATACCATGTACTTAGCTTGGGAATTCTGCAGGAAAGTGAGCCTAGAGTTAGGGCAGAGCCATAGTAGGTGGGTAACTCCCTGGAAAACTTACCTATTGGGAGCCCTAAATGTTACTGGAAATACAAGGAGATAGAAAAAACTGTCCTCAAAACTTCTACAAAAGAGATTAATTACTACATGTAGTTGTAAGGAGTACTCTGATAAGCTACTTGAGAGGGGGGCGAGATTCCTCTCCCCCCCCAAAGGAACATTCAAGTAAAACTGGCAACACACTTGACTTGCTCCTAAGGAGGGAGGTTCTGATTAGCCACGTGGGTTTTGTGTTTCCTGAATAAAATATCCAAGTACAAGACCAAGCTGATTTGGTCAGGGAAATAAAAGTGAAGGGATGTTTTGGGAACAGCAACAATTCATTCTCTACTCTTCCTCTCAAAATCTCTTGCCCTTATTCTAAAGAAAGGTGGAAAAAGTGGCGTGAGTAGCAAATTAATAGCTAGCTAAGAGGTCCACGTATCTCAGTCTCATGCTGGGTGGTAGAAGTCAACGAGTTCAGCTCGGCATGTGATAGGGGAGGTGTAAGTATTTCAAGGAGTTGGTTGGATATGGGGGTCTGGAGCCTGGAAATGCACATTGGAGAGTTACCGGCATGTGGAGAGTTGGAACCATGGGCGTGGGCGGATAGATCAAGTAGGAAGGACACAGGGAGCAAATGAGAAGAGGCACGCTCCAAGAATGGGTGCTGAGGAAGAGAAACAGAATGGGCGGCAAGAGAAGCAGGGAGAAAACTAGGGGAGTATCTGGGGGCAAAAACAGGAAAAGAGAAAATATAGTGGAAAAAAGGTGAATCAATGACAAATATTCACTGAAAAGTGCGCACTATCACCCAGCCGGCCGGGCGTGGCTCAGCGGTTGAGCATCGACCTAGGATCCAGGAGATTGGGGTTCGATCCTGGTCAGGGCACATGCCTGGGTTGCGGGCTCGATCAATGACTCTCATCATTGATGTTTTTGTCTCTCTCTCTCTCTCTGAAATCAATAAAGATTTTTTTTTTTTTAAAGTGTGCACTATCAAAGCCACATAGACAAATGATTCACATTCAGTCTAGTCTTGCTGAACATGGGGATCTTAAAGCAATAAGATTTTACCCTGACAAATCCACTCCTCAATTCATTGTTCACTCATATTTAGTGAAGATCCACTGTGTACAAGACCTGTCCTGGTTTCCATCTCTCTTTCCTATTGAGCCAGATTTGAACTCTCTCAGTTATTTCCTGAGCTTTTCAATATATTATTTCCTGGACTCAATTTGTAAACTTTTTTTTTTTTTTTACTTAATTCCTAAACCCTGTCGACTCTGCATTTCATTCCTATATGTGTTCAAATCAAATAGTTTTTCTGAGGTTAAGACCTTCAGTTTCTTATATATTTCTCCCAGTGTTTACTAGTCATTAAAAAGGCATGAAGAACCCTTGTGTTTGTTCTTTTTTTATTGTGATAAAATTGGTATACAAGGTTATATATATTTCAGGCATACAGCATTGTAGTTTGATGCCAGTATACACTACACGGGGGTCACCACTGTAAGTCTGGTTACCGTCCATCACCATGCAAGTCACCCCCTTTCCATGTTTCAGCCTCCCCCAGCCCTACTCCCCTCCAGTCACCACCCATCTGTTCTCTGTGTTCTCTGTAAAAATCTATGAGTTTGTTTTTGTTTTGTTCGTTCATCTGGTTTTTTGTATTTTTTTAGATTTCGCATGAAGTGAAATCATATGGTATCTGTCTTTCGCTGTCTGGCTTATTGTATTTGATGTCATTCTTTTCCTTTTCCCATGAATCTTATTTTAGAATCCTTTAAGTGAATTCTGTCCAGTATTCTCTGAGATCGTTTATATACTTTGTAAGACAGTTCCATTGGATCTAATGCAATGCTTTCCTCACTGGGTTAGGACACATGGTCACATATTAATCCATTCATGACCACCTAGTATTCAACATCTACTAGGTGTTCTTTTGCCATCAAAGAACTTAAAATCTTGTAAGGAAAAGAAATCATAGAATTAAATAATTACACTACAAGGCAAAATATGCCAGAAAAAAAATGAGCAAAAGACTATGATGCTTCAGTGGAGAAGAAGTCAGCTTTGGCTTGAATAACCTGGGAGGGCTTCATGGAAAAGGTGACATTGAAGTGGGGTCTTAAAGAAGTTGAAAGATTTCAATAGGTGAAGATGGCAGGGGCACCTTCCAGGGAGGGGCAATGGTGTGAGCAAAGCCAACAGAGCAGGAAAGCATAGAGATAGTCCAAGAAATTATGTGTAGGTTTGCTTGGTTAAATAAAATATGTCAGAGACAAGAGGAGAAAGAGTAAAATGCTGACAGCTAACTCTGAGCACTTATGATAAGCTAGGTAGCCTGCAAATTGCTTTATGTTCATCAAGCCATTTAACCTTTACACAACCCAATGGACAGGAAACCTTTCCCATTTCTGTTTAACAGATGAGGAAACCAAGGTCCAGCAGGATTTAATGACTTTCCCATCACTGCACAGGTAAGAAGTGGCTGAGCCAGGATTTGAACCCAGTAAGTCTGATTTCAGAGCCACACCCTGCCCAGTGTTACTGGAGAAAGTGAAGGGACTATGTGAGAGGTGGGCAGAGGTCCAGGAGAACTCTGGGTCATGGATATGAAGGAGGAAGGAATTCAAGAAGGCAAAAGTCATTAGAGTTACAAATCTCTCAGGGACTCCATAGCCCTGGACTGAGCAAAGCACTTAAGAAGATGAAAAATTGTCCCCAGGAGACTTCAGGAGCACATGCTCAGCACAGCTTGTCCAAGAAGCCAAAACACAGAGGATTAGGTGATGGGACTGGGAGGCAGTGACCATAAACCACTTTCTCTACAGTTTTGGTGCCTAAGGTAAGGAGAGAGAGGACAGTTCGTGGAAAAGAGTAATCAGTTTGTGATTTTGTTGTTCAGGCTAAATATACCTGTGCTTATTCACAGTGGAAAGTGTTAAGAGAGAGAAGACAACTGAAATGCAAAATACTTCTGGGTAGATGGGGGCAGTAAACAAATCAGGGACACAAGGGAAGCTCAGAGAAGAGGAAAGGTAACTTTTTTGAGACAGAAGGAAGGAGAGACAGGAAGTGTGAAGACGTGTTCTGAGCTACTGAGGTAGAGGCTGAGCAAGTCTATGTCTGATGAACTCATCAGGCTGATGAAGTGGGAGGCCAGGTCCAGGCTGAAAGAGGTAGGTTGGCTGAGCATAGAGACTTAAGTATTGCAGTAATGATTTGAAACAATTTGTTGGAGCTGCTCTGCATACTTAACCTAGCTGGCCAGCAGCTGTCTTCACCCTGCTGTGGCACCAGCCTCTTTAAAGCTCACCTGTAACCACCTTGCCTCCTTTGTGCCCTCCTTTCTGAACCAGCCACCTCCAGCACTCCAGCCCTCTACACTATGTTCCTCCCGCTCCCCTTACTCTAACTCCTTTATCCATTCCTCCAACAGCCTCACTCCTTAGACGCAGGCTTGGTGTTCCTTCTGTAGACAGCTCTGACTTCTAGCTCCCTTACTCATTACAACTCCACCCCACACCTTGAATTCCTTCCTTTGTAACCAATCGCCTTGCTCAGTGCAGCCTGAGCCCTGGAACCCTTAATAGCATATGGTCAAGAGGCATGCTCCATTAAAGAAGAGCATTAAAGGGCTGCAAAGCAGCTAAAGGCCCAATTTAAATAGCCTCTGGGCTAGCTAGTCTGTTCGTGCCCTAGACCCACTCTCCATGCTTTATGTCCTGTTCCATGCCCCAGAAGGCTGACCTCTATGGATAGTATCAAACAGTATCCCTTACCCACCAATTTCCAGTTGGAAAAGCCTCATAGGAGTTTGGGGGTAGGTAGAAAAGAGAGGGCATGGAATTCATTCTCTCTGCAGGTGCGTCTCGTGTGACTGCAGGCTCACAGTGGCTGCATCCCTCCTCCACCAAGGACCACAGCTTCGCGCCAGCAGCTTCTCCCACAGCTATTGCTGCAACCACAGCTCCAGCTCCACTCTCGTGAGTTCCAGCAACCACCCCTTGCCCTCTCAGGACTAATCAAGGTATTGCTAGTCCCAGGGTGCTTCAATACCCCTGTTATTTTCCCTTGACACCTCTGTAAATAATCTATTCACCCCTCTTCAGTTTCCCCACTTAAATGTACTATCTCTTTCCTGCTACAAACTAACTGATGTAGTCCCAACCTTGGATGGGTCCAATTGACATCATTACAAGGCGTGTGTAGCAGGACTGGGAATCCAGGAGTGCCAGGGATAACTTAGATGATGGAGAATCTTCACCTGAGTGTCCCACCAGTATCCTCGATTTTGATGTATCTAAAATCAACTTCATTATTGCCTTTCCCCTCTCCAAATTTGCTCCCCCTCCAGACTTCCCCACTTTCGCCCCATTCATTCCTTAATTTATTTAAGTTCACTATGTATAGAATGCTTCCTACTATACTAGGCACTAGGGATTCAAAGTTGCCCAGAACAATGTTCCATCTCTCTAGTGGGGAGACCCACAGTTGACCTTTATTTTTTTTTCTTTGCAGTAGGAACCACACACTGGCAAAGCATATAGAAAGGACTCAGGAGGTTGGGGCCTAGACCAGGAGCTTCCCAAGGAAGTACTGTATGAACTGAGCCTGGAAGAACGAGCCCCCCTTCAGCAGTGCAGGAGAAAGAGCCCGGGAGAAGGTTTTAGGCAGAAGCAGCAGGAGCAAAGAACGCAGGCGTGAAGCACGCATCATGTTCAGGAAACGAAAAGCTGTCCCCTTATCAGGGCGATCACTGCATAAGTTATGTAAGTGTCTAATCATAGCGTTGTACACCTGAAACTAATATAATGTTGTATGTCAATTGCAATTAAAAAATAATAAATTTAATTCAATTTAAGGAGGAAAAAGAAGAAAGAAAAGCTGTTCCACACAGCTGGGCCGCAGGGTAAATGGTGAGTGGGCAGGCCGGATGGGGCGGGTGTATGGGGAGAGGGAAGGAAGGGAATGAGTGATAAGGCTGGGGGGGGAAGTTGGCTTTGCCAGATTATGAAGGGTGTTAGTTGCAAAAATATGTTGGATTGTTATGATACCTAATGTGGTGAGACACTGCTCTGAAGTCTTGTACATTTTGGTCATCCCCCAGAACAAACAGAAAGGGCTTTTATCTTTGCCTTGGGGAAGGGATGTAACAGTAAGAGTCAGAAAACAAGTAAAGTAAGGCCTGGTGCTGAGGCTCTAACAGGATTCTGAAACTCATGTTAGAGTCTATAGTTCTGAGGGACGGGAAAAGGCGGGTGGGGGTGCTTCTGAATTTCTAAAATCTTGGGCCCTAACGGATTAAGGATGTAGTTTATGCCATAAACTCTGCTTTTAGATACAACAGTTGGAGGGTCACACTGGCTGGCCTTCGAGCTTTTTCTTGCTCATTTCAGAGGCCAGGTGCACAGGCCATCGCTGGGAATGGGGAGACTGGAAAAGGCCCCGAGCGAAGGAGCTCATGCTTTCCTGCCCGCAGTGCGGCTGGGAAACATCCAGATGAACTGGAGCAAGCCTTCCAGACAGGACACAGACACATGCATTAATGGAAAATGGGAAACTTTTTTCACAGGTTTCTCTCTTTCATGTTTAGGTATATCTAATTGGAAAGGCATAAGTAACTTTAAGCTGGTGTGAACTTTAATAAATGTACAAATACACATGCTAGACACTAACTTAACTGTCTCCTGAAAATCAACAGTAGGGAAACACAGCATAGGGTTTAGTGCCTTTCTCTCTTTGTTTCATATCATTTACACTAATTTACTAATTCACGAAAAATGTTCTTATCAAATCACGTTGTGCTTCTTTTAGTCAAAACTTACTGAGTTGTTTTTTTAAATGTTTTTACTGATTTCAGAGAGAGGAAGGAAGAGGGATAGAGAGATAGAAACATCAATAATGAGAGTCATTGATCGGCTGCCTCCTACGCGTCCCTTCCTGGGAATTGAGCCCAAAACCCGGGAACATGCCCTGACCGGGAACTGAACCATGATCTCCTGGCTCATGGGTCAACATTCAACCACTTAGCCACACTGGCCAGGCAAAGAATTATTTTTAAATGATACTTTTAGTGTTTTCGAGCCCTAAGGTCTATAAAGTTACTTAAATAAGTAAAGTATTTTAAACAAGTTTATGTCTATTGTGGGTCAGGATTAAAGGACTATGATAGATGAGGCAGCCTGATTTCCGGCTTTAGAAGAGGTTCTGATTATTTGCTAGATCTTCTACTCTCTTTGCTCTCATTAACTTGAAACCAAGAAGGTTTATGAGTGTTCACTGAACATATATGTGGGATTTGGAGGAAACTTGCCTGAATCACTGTTAGGTAGCATCCATTCTCTACCTGGACCCTTTGTCTTAATACTTGCCACTCAGACCTGCTCTGAATTAGACATCTAAACAGCTCAGGTTTTTGTTTTAGGTTTTTATTTTTACAAAATTATTATTAAGTGTACACTTAATGCATCATGAATCCACTTCATCATGTTTTTATTCATGTACTGATCCTGCTCTTTTCAGTTACTTTGCCTCATAAGCTTCTTGAAATTTCAAAACTACAAGTTTTGGAAAGTCACAGCCATAACTGAAGTTTCCGTAAGAGACCTGCCCATTTTTATTCCCATTTTCTCTGAAAACAACAGTAATGGGAAGAGTTGAAAGCAGGCAACTTCCAGCCCATGTACATACCTTTGTGCAAACTGGAAAAAAAAAAAACCTTTGAAAAGCCACAACAGGGATCATGGCTTAGAGAACAGAGCTACAGGCTGGATTTCAGCCCCCACTCCCTCCCTCAGCCAAGGCAGCTTCCAAAAGACTACATGCAACCCAGGCTCAAGCCAGCTCTGTCTCTGAATGGGTTAAGGTAATTTGCCCTCACTCTAGTCACCCACTAAGATAGGTGAGCCCTCTCTGGAAACAGATAACTTCATCAAAGCCTCTGCAATATTTTTACACAACGTACAGCATTTAATAAAAAATTATAAGTCAGGACAAAGGGGAAACGCAGACAATAGAAATGTACTTACAGGCGACTCAGATATTAGAATGATCCGCCATGGACTTTAAAGTAACTGTGATTAAAATGTTCACTAAAAATATGTGATAGTATAGAGAATTTCGCAAAAGGACTGGAATACATAAAAAAATGCAAGCATAAATTCCAGAACTCTAAAGTTTTGGATCACATGTAGGTTGCTAGTTAGTAAGGACTAATGGGAAAGTGGCTAAGAGGAAAGGGAGGTGAATGTGGCAGCCCCTGGAAGAAGGCTTGGCATACAGCCATGAGCAAGGAAACGGATCCCAGCAAACCTGCCGGGGCCCGCACCTGCGGAGTGGGGACGGGTGAGCTGCCAGAGCAGCAGTGAGCTGATGCAGGCTGGAGAAAGAGTTTCAGGGCAGTGCCAAGTTTTTGAAATCCTAGGTCCAGGGAAAGAAGTTTTAAAATACACCTGGGGGAGGGTTCATCCGGTTCTCCCACTGTCCCCATCAGCAGTCCCAGCAGCCTGGCAGCGGGAGAAGCAGCAGCGGTCAGGCAGGCTGGGTTCGAAAGGCCTCTGGGCGCGGTGCCCTGGGCACCCAGCAAGTGCCCACCCTGCCGCCAACGATGCCCCAAAGGACGGTCAGCTCCGCCAAGGGGGCGGCGGAGGAGGAGCCCAAGAGGAGGTCGGGAGGTTGTCAGCCAAACCTGCTCCTGCAAAAGTGGAAGCGAAGCCAAAAAAGGTGGCAGGAAAGGATAAATCTGCAGATGAAAAAGTGCCAACAAAAGAGAAAGGGGGAGCAAAGGGAGGGAAACAGGGCAAAGTGGCCAACCAGGAACCTAAACACGTTCTCCAACTTTGTTCTTCTTTTGCAGAATTGTTTAGGCTCTTCCAGGTACTTCATAGTTTGCATTCATTTTAGAATCGATGTATAAACTTCTACAAAAAAAAAGAAAAAAAAGATCTACCTGCAGAAAACAATGGAGAAACTAAAAAGGGGGAGAGTCTAGCCTCAGGGGAAGCAGGCGAGACGGGAGCCACGTCCGAGTAACATCACATACCGCGTCCCATCAGTGTCCCTGTCTCCCTCCCTGCACAATCCAGAGGAATGCCTTCATCAGCTATTTTGTAAATGCAGGATTTTCAGTAGCTCTAGAAACATCTTAAAAAGGAGGGCATTCCACCTCCTCCCACTTTTTTCAAGTATAAATGGTTTCTTTAAGAGGTGACACTTGTTTATTTTTTCTTACAACCAGAACATAGTGGGATAGGAATATGGGAGGCTTTGGTTGTCTTGGGTGTGAGCTTAACGTTCCGTAGAGGGGGGCAGTTTTTATATGCTATAACACAAAGCATACTAAAGGACAATTTGGAGTCAGTCACGCATTTAATATGTCTTGGACATTTTAAATTACTTCTATTCCTATGTTTTTGGTAGAATTGTCTGCTAAAGAAAAGCACTCCTTGATCTTGTCTCTCCCTGTCAGAATGTTGTGCATCTGTAACATCTTCGGTGCGGCACTCCAGTTTTCCCAGTAACTTTGTTAATGTTCTGTGAAAGATGGAATATTTGATTATGTAGTATAGGTGATATTAAGTTGTGAATTAGTGGGATTTGATGTAACAGCGTATCAACATTTGAAGATATTGGTACTTGATACTCTATTAAGGAAAATTACCCTCCAAATTTTAAGCCGGAAAGTCACTGGAATAACTGTTTAGAAAAGAATCACAACTATAAATCACGATTATGAAAGAATTTTTTGAAGCACAGGAAAAATAAATAAAATAAAATATACCCGGGTGCACAAAGAGAACTGTTAAATAAAGGGTCAAAAACCAGATCCCCAGGCCATGATGGGTCCAGGCAAAAGCTATGAACTATTCCAACCATAACACCCGAAAGAAACAACTTCTGAATAAATGACTGGACACAGGCAAAAAAAAACACACCTGTCTCAAAAGCAATCAACTTCTCCTTCAATTCATCTACTAAATTGTGTTGTTTGAAACTCATGCTTTCCATTTAAGAAAATCTTTTTTGAGCTCTACTTGAATCTCCTTACGTGCTTTTATTTATTTTTGTTGTTGTTCGAATTATTACCATTCCCCTTCCGTGCCTCTGGTGCGTTCGAACCTGTTCCTCTCCACGAACGCCGGGCTGTTTTGCTTTGCTGTAATTTCTCATGGAGCTGCCCTTAAGGACTTGGTTTTACTTGCATGCCCCAAGCTGCCTGCTGCTATTTTATAGCGGGCAGCTCCCAGGAGGTCACCTTTTTGTTCCTTGATTTTCTCTTTATTTTTCGGGGTTGGTGAGGTCTCGCCCTTCTTCATCTCCTAAAGACCCAAAGATTCCAGGATGCTCCCACCAGCTGATGTCGATATTCCCTTCAGCACCACCATCCCCTAGGCGAGAACGCTCGTGGTTGCTTGACTGGGATGCTCCTGCGGTTGTCCCCAAGCTCTCACTCGGACCACAGGAAGGGGGCCCAGTTACAGTTCTCTACAGCTTGACTCTGAAGGTGGCGAATCATCATCATTATGTGTTGTTACTTTTCCTTTTTACAATGCACTCATTTTAAACCACAGATCTAGTCTTTTGTTGGCTCAGTTTTTTTGTTTACCCCAAAATACAAATTTAACAAATGAGTCTCTATCGAGTTTTTACTACTACATTTATTGCTGATAAACTTTGCAAAGATGGGATCTATAAAGGGCATCTGCTCAAAATATGAATATGAATTAACGATTGCCTTGAAGGTTCTGTTAGGTTCTGAGGGCCTACATCACCATGTGCCATATGATAAAGCAATTCTTCCACGACTTTCCTGCGCTGGAAAAGTGTGATTCGCTTCTCACACTCTGCCTTGCTGGCATAAGGCCTTGGCGCCGATGCGATGATGAGCAGGTATATATGGGAACAGCCTAGGTCACGTTGCCTACAGAAGCCGGCATAGATTTACGTAAATTTTTAAATTACTTACATGAAAGCAAAAATTAAAAGTTGTTATGGAGCTTGTTAATCTTTGGGAGTCCAAGTTTGAGAAACTTGAAGCAAAGATGGCCCCCAAATGGTCTCTGTCTAGCCATGAGTCCCAGAGCCTACACTCAAAAGCCTGACTAATGGTCATTAAATTGATGTGCTAACACCTAATTTAATTTCTTTTTTTCAATATCTTGAAAATATTAAGGACCTATTCCTATTCAAATATTTGCACCAGCTTTCAGAAAAGCCCTAGACATCCATTTTTTAATGAGTTGCCAGTCCTTTCCCTTTTTTGGTTTTGTTTCCTCCCATTCACTCTATCTCCTCACTTTTGATTGTTGTTTCAAAGTTTGGGAGACCTTATTTGGAAAGACAAGGGGCAAAAGAGATGTCTGACTTATCTGTAGTTTGCAAAAAAACATTTTTTTTACCTTTAACCTCATTGTAAATGGTGCATAAGTAGATGCCTAATTTTCTTAGTTTCACTGTACCTACTAGGAGCTATGTGCTTTTACCCAGTGAGAAGCAGCTTAATTTTTGTCAAATTAAAAATGTGTAATTATTTTTGTTCTTTTAATGCTATTAACAATATATTTGGATTTACACCTACTATTTCACTGTTAGCTTTTTATTGGTGCTTGTTTTACATTTTTCCTCTTTTTCCTTCTTCTGAATAAGCTGAGTATTTTTTGTTATTGCATTTCCTTCTTTAGTAACTTTATATACTTTACTCTTATTTAGCAGTTACTCTAGAGATTATGAGATGCATTCCTGGCTTATTTTATAATATATATTAATATTTTTACCACTTCCTAGATAATGTTAACACCTTAAAACTGTTTAACTCCATTCCCCCGACCCTATGCATTTGAGCTATTGTTGTCATGCATTTAGTTCTGTAAGTATTTAAACTACACGAGGCATTATGATTATTGTTTTGCATAGTGTTTGTTATTTAGATTTACCCACATATTTACTCTTTCTTTCCTGAATTTCTGTTTTTCTGTGTGGGATCATTTTCCTTATGCCTGAAGAATTCTCTTTATTTTTTCTTCTAGTATGAATCTTCTGGTGATGAATTCTCTTAGCTTTTCTTTGTTGGGAAATGTCTTTGTTTTGGCTGTGATTTAAAGAATATTTTCACTAGGTATAGAATTCCAGGTTGGCACCCAGTAATATTTCTCAAACTCCTTTCCCAGGACCTAGGATTTAAGAAACTTGGCACTGCCCTGCAAACTTCCCTCCAGCAGGTATCAGCACACCGCGGCTCGGGCAGCTCAGCTGGCTCCCCACCGAGGTGTCGCGGCGTCGGGAATGCAGGTGCAGGACCCAGGAAGACTTTGCTCGGGATCCTATCCCTTTCTTTGGCTGCATGCCAAAGGCCTCCCTTCCCGTGCGCTATCATATACTTCATTTCCCTTTGCTTCTAGCAACTTTCCCATTCATCTTCAATATTAGTGACTTGAAACCCGCATACACATTGTCTGAATTTTCATAATTGTAGGAAAGATATTGAGCAGTGAAGTAAAAATTGGTATCTACTAAAATTTGTGTAAAGAAATGTGAAACTGGGAAGGGCTTGCTATATTATCAGACTAGGTAACTGCATGATTCTTAAGTAAGCCTACTTCCCATCTGAATAGTGAATTGATTAGTTAGGAGGAAAAAATGCCAGCTGGATGCTATAACAAACAAACCTCAGAATCTCAGAGGCCTAACACAAGAGTTTACTCTGCCCTCATGAAGAGCTCAGCTGGGTTTTCAATGGGCAGCCTTCCACATGGAATTCAGGGACCGTTGTCTCTAATCCCTGGGCCTCAGGGTCCTCCACTGGGTGCTCTCATTCAGCCAGCAGGAGAAAGAAGTAACTAGAGGATCGTAAATGGCTGGTTTTCACAGGCTGAGTCTGCAGTTGGCACCCATCACTTCCACCTACATGCCATGGGCCAGAACTCAGGCGACAGCCACATCCAAATTTAAGGGAGTCTGAGAAATGTCATCTAGCTGTGTGCTCAGGAAAAAGAGAAACCCGGGTTAGTGAGAAGTTAGTCTCTGACACTGTAATTAATGGGAATTCAATTTAAAATCATTAGCTTTTTCCAAACCAAGCTCAATAAGTTAAGAAATCTGTAATATATATTTAATTTGTGCTCAAATTAACATGTATGATAAAAATTAATTTTCACTAAATACTGAAGTGTAGCTTATCCCTATTAGAGCTGTTTTTCTTGTTAACTAACAAAAATAACACTGGTGGATTTTAAATAGTCTATTGCATTGGATGTTCACTTATTTGGATCATAATTTCAAAATTTACTACATTTAACATTAGAGACAGACTACTCCCTGGACTGACTCATGAGTTTTCATTCATTTCTGCCTAGAAATTGGGTTTTCTTTCTATTTCTGCTTGTGGTCAAAGAGTGTGTATGCTGAGAAGTAAAGAACTATGCTAAGGGACCCACCAGGAATTCATACTAACGTCAGCTGTGCCCTCACCGTTGTTGGTAAACCATCATCACCACAGCACCACCACCATCCCCTCACTCCCACCCCCATCATCTCTTAGTGGAGCCTCAGGGCCTTCCCCACCTTGGCCACTCCTATCTTCTCCGAAGTCCTCACACCCTAGACATTCCTTTAATTTTAATTTGTTGCTCAATGATCATATCTCCCCTTTCTATGGATGCAGGAAGCATATCTTTCATGCCCACAGCTCCATGTCCAGTGATATGGGGTGAACAAACACCAATGAGGCTATTTGGGGTGAGCTCTATCATGTACCCAACTTTTCACCTTAAAGTATCTGTCTCTATATCCAACACCTTCAGGTCCTTAACTCCTGTCATGGGAGAAGATCTTTCTTTTCTTTCTATGGCTATTTCTTCTTCACCATGATGTGCCATCCTGAAACCTTTGAGTTTTCCTTCCTCAACCATCTCCCCTCTCTCCAGCATCTTTACTCTCTCCTTCTCCACTGGTGTTTCTTTGTCACTTCTCAAAATATGAATAATTTTCCCCCAATTTTAAAAAGTCTTGGTTTTGCCCCTCTGCCTCTCAAGTTTTTAATTTCTTTTTTTCTTTTCACAGCCAAACTAACTGCTGGATCCAATGACTCATGTCCCACTCCTTCATCTTCTGCAATCTGATAATCATTCTACTCTGGGCTCTCAAAGGTCATCAGTGACTTCCTAGTTATCAGAGTCAATGATCTTTTCTCAGCTCTTATTTCCCTTGACCACTTTGCAATATCTGAACTATTACAGACTATGGAAGAGAGACTGCTGGTTGACCATCACACATCCCACTCTCCCCTTCTCGCCAACACAACTCCAATTTTATTCCAAGTGTCCAACTAAATGACAATATTTCCAGCCTCCCTTACAGTGGAGATGGCCTTATGAAATATAGGCTGACATGCTTGTATTCATTAGGTTAATGCCAGTTGCTGTAACAGATAAATTCTAAACTCCCATCAGCTTAGACAATAGTTTTTTGTGTGTTTTCTCACATAACACCCAAAATGTGTTCCAAGCCTTCTACATGGTCATTCTGAGACCCAGGTTCCCTCCATTTTTGGTTCATTCTTTTCTAGGACCTCAAAGTCCCCTACACTGAGCTAGCAGATGGGAAATGGGTATGGAAGAGAGCATGTAGGAGGCTAGCATTGAGCTGTATGTTGACATATAACTACAAGGAGACAGGAAAATGTAGTTTGTGTGTCTGCCCAAGAGGAGGAAATAAATTTGGTGGGCAACTAGCCAGTCTCTGCCCCACAGCTAAGCCATTCAATAACAAATTCTGGCCCAGCCAAATCAGCAGGCATGATTGGAATAGGCCATAGTCACGGCTCCCTAACTGGGTGCCTTTAGGGTAGGGAATCTCATTTGCTGGGTCCTTAAGGCAACAATTAGCATTTCTTCTTTACTCTCTGCCATAACAAATTTATTACTTGTAACATATTTTCCTTCTTACTTTTGCTGTCATAAACCTTGAATTAATTTGCATTCTGCCATAATAAGAACCACTGCCAATCACAATCAGACTTTATAGCTGTGAAAAGTGAAGTTTGAGAAATACTGAGATAAATAGATGAGATAAGCTGGAACATGAATTTGTATTTTAAATCTCCAAAGAGAGACAAAATTGCAAAATTTGAGTCTCGTTGGTTGTTGTCAACATGTCTTTTGCCACGTTAGTGCAATTCACTCTATAGACACTAAACCAAAGTCCTTTCCAGCATTCTTACCCCGGGTATACTGATGTAGATAACATTTACTGTCTACTCTTGATCCACTGGTTAAAGTGTCATGCCTGCCCTGGCCAATGTTGCTCAGTGGTTAGAGCATTGGCCTGCGCACCAAAGGGTCACAGGTTCGGTGCCCGGTCAAGGGCACAAACCTGGGTTGCAGGTAAGGTCCCCAGCTCCAGTCAGTACTCATGAGGGAGGCAACCAATCGATGTGTCTCTCTCACACTGATGTTTCTCTCTTTCTCTCTCTCTCTCTCTCCCTCCCTCCCTCTCTCCCTTCCACTCTCTCTAAAAAGGCAATGGAAAAAATATCCTCAGGTAAGGATTAAAAAAAAAATCGAAAGTGGCATGCCTGTGGATTACCCTTCATTCAGCTCAGGTTACTCTCTAATTGGAAGGCATCTGTCTGTATTTAAATTCAACGTAATCACACAAATATTTGAACAAGATAATTCCTCCTCCTCTCTCTCCAATATTATTATTATTATTTTTAAATATATCCTTATTGATTTCAGAGAGAGGAAAGGAGACGGAGAGAGAAAGACAGAAACATCAATGATGAGAGAGTCATTGATGGGCTGCCTCTTGCACGCCCCCAACTGGGGAGGGAGCCCGCAACCCGGGCATGTGCTCTGACCGGGAATCGAACCCGGATCGCCTGGATCCTAGGTTGATGCTAAACCACTGAGCCACGCCCAGCCGGGCTCCAATATTATTAATAGTAATAATAATAATTCATTTGAGGGCACCTGTGAGCCACTTAGATTTGGGGATGAGGGTGGGGAACTACTGAGAAGAATCTGGAGGAAACCATTGAGTGATCAGAGAGCTGAAATAAAAATCCAAGACTATGCTGAGAGTAAAGCTAGATCAAAAATGGTGTGAATAAAATAATAGAATTGGAAAGCTGTGACCTAGGCTTTGGCCTAACTGGCCTGGGGTCACCAGAAAGGTGTTTGGGGAGGCTCCTTTAAACGTGAGGCGAGTACAGGTAAAGCTGAAGGACACCGCTCTGGGTCTCAGCTGAGATGCCCCCTGCACTGTCCTGGAGTGGATGCTGCAGTGCACCTGCCAGGTCCCCTTCAGAACTGAAGAACTTACTCCTCCAGCTGCTGGCACCCAGGCCTTCACCGTCAGCCCCTCCAGGCATTGCCTTGTTTCAACTGCTGCACCCAAGCATGTGCCCTCTTCTGCTCCCCACCCCCTAGGTCCGGCCCACCCAAGGGTGTAAAGGCTCTCACCCCAACCCAGGACCACTGTGAGGGTCCCCCTCAGCTTCTGAGCTTCTAGTGAGGTTAGTAAAGACCTTTTGTTAAAACTGGGTCACAGCCTGACTTCTTCCTCTGCCCAATCCTGCTCCTGTTCCTTTCCTTTCACAGGTGTGGATGCAAAAAGTGCTCCTTAATAAATACCCTCCAGCTAACCTCCGTCTCGGGGTCTGCCTCACAGAACAGCTCAGCCACGCCTGCCGACAACCCCGCAGAACACGCGCAAACCGCCGGACCAGCGCAGGCATCAGCGAACCGTCACGACATCCAGCTGGGCTAACAGAGGTATTACTCCCCCATTTCTTTATTCCCAGTCATCACCAATAGCTATATTTTAAAGTTCAGGCTGATATTTACAGTTAAATCTACAGCCAAGCTAAAATTGGCAGAGTGTTCTGGAAACAAAAAGTCAAGGGAGGTTGGCCAGGACACTCCCACTCCCCGCAATCTCCAGGGGATTGAATCTCTCTCAATTTGACAGCTCAGAGTATCAAAACGGAATTTCCTGCTGAACAAAAGGTTACAGGACCCTAAAAAGCAGGAATCAGGTTTTTACATTTACAAAATCGCACTATAATTATATATTCAAATTTGTCTGTTCACATTGTACCATATATTTTTCCAGAAGTTTTGTCTTATAACCAAATGAAGCAGCCTAGTACAGCTCTGCAGATAACGAAGATAATTTCCCCATGTAACTGGGCCCAACATATTTTCATTGAAAGTTACCCTCTTAACCCTGGCTAGGTGGCTCAGTTGGCTGGAGCGTTGTCCCTATGCACCATGGTGTTTTAGGTTTGATTCCCAGTCAGGGCACATGCCTAGGTTTCAAGTTCAATCCCAGGTCAGACCTGGGAGGTGGAGGAGGGTATGGGGGGATAAATGGTGATGAAAAAAATAAAATAAAATAAATATATATTTTTTAAAGTTTCCCTCTTAACCATATGACCCAGCTATTCCACTTCTGGGTATTTGTCCAAAGAAATCTAAAACACTAATTCAAAAAGATCTATGCATCCCTATGCTCACTGCAGCATTATTTACAATAGCCAAGCTATGGAAACGGCCTAAGTGCCCATTAACAGATGAATGAGTAAAGTTGTGGTATATATATATACACATATAGATATATAGATATATAGATATACACATACATACAATGAAATATTATTTGGCCATAAAAAAAGAACAAAATCTTACCATTTGCAACAACATGGATGGACCTAGAGGGTATTATACTAAATGAAATAAGTCAGAGAAAGACAAATACCATAGGATTTCACTTATATGTGGGATCTAAAAGACAAATAAGCAAACAAACAAAACAGAAACAAATTCATAGTTACAGAGAACAAATTGATGGGTGCCAGATGGGAGGGGGTTATGGGGCTGGAAGAAAAAGGTAAAGGCATTAAGAAATACAAGTTGGAAGTTATAAAATAGTCATGAGGATGTAAACTACAGCATAGGGAATATAGTCAATAATATTGTAACAACTAGGTAGGGTGTCAGGTGGGTACTTATCAGGGGGAATCACCTCATTAGTTTTATAAAGGTTTAGCCACTATTCTGTACACCTGAAACTAATATAATATTGAATGTCAACTTTAATTTTAAAAAATAAAACATAAATAGAAGAAAGGGGAAAATATCAATCCATAATTTTGCCATCTCAATTTAAAAAAAAAAAAGTTTCCTTCTTAGGAAAAAAACAGCCTCGTTACTCTGAAAGCTGATCTAAAATTTACAACCGTGTAGAAGTCACATGACATGTCACTTGCCTTCCCTTATTTGCTGTACACTCCACAGTGACCCCACGCCTGGCACAAAGTAAGAGCTCAAAGAACACTTGATGCACCAATAGTGATACGTTTCTTGACTGAACAGTGAAGTTGTAAAACAGGATTTCTTAGGAGGAAGGACAGGAGACTCCAAACTTAAGCCTGAGAACTGGGCCGGGTGAAGAAGAGCTAAGCAGGCAGGAAAGCAGCCGGAAACCCATGGTAAAGGCCGGCTACATTGACCAGGAGGAAACGCGTGGTTTCCTGAATTGTACCCGTTCAAAGCCATGAACTTTGAAGCATGACATATTCAGCATATATACCATGTCAGGGGTCCACAACTGTCCCTTCGGTCACACCTCGGAGTAACTGCAAAAAGGTTATTTATAGCCCTGGCTCCTCTCTCCCTGTGCACTGCTCTTGGAAGGGGTGTGGGGTTCCGGCAGCTGCAACCGAAAATAAGGCTGCAAAGAACTGGAGTAGGCACGCTTCACAGAACGCCGCTTAAAATGTCCTTCAAGGAGGGTCCTTTTTTTTTATCCTCACCTGAGGATATGTTTGATTTTTTTTTAGAGAGAGGAAGGGGGAGGGAGAGAGAGAAACACCTATGTGAGAGAGAAACATTGATCAGCTGCCTCTAGTAGGCGCCCCAAACGGGGACCAAACCCACAGCCTAGGCACGTGCCCTGGCTGGGAATCAAACCTCAGTCTTTCAGTGGATGGGACACTCCAGCCGACTGAGTCACACCTGCCAGCGCTCAGATTCCTAAGCTAGAGTCACTGGGCCTCCTCTGGGCACCATCATGGGATTTCAGGAACCCGAACACCCTGTAATTGGTGTAAACTGAGCACACGTGTGTGTGTGTGTGTGTGTGTGTGTGTGTGTGTGTGTGTGTGTGTGTGTCTGGAGAGGAGACCTCAGATTTCATCAGATTCTTGTGTCTTTTGGTTATAGGACCTTCTCCTTCTTTCAATTTATCAACTCAAGTGGGGCTCTTCTAAATCCATCAATATTCATTAGGGGCTGCACGGGGGTGGTGAGAGGTGGGTGTGAAAGGAAGGAGATGAAAGACAAGGGAATTAATTGTGTGGAAGGCTTTCTATTAATTAAGCGAATAGATGTGAAAGGATTAGAGAGTGCCCAGCATATATAAGGGCCTATAAATGTTCACTCTTATTATTATTATTACTCTGTTAAGTGCTTTATGCTTTCTGAGCTTCACAATGACACTATGAGGTCAGCGTAAGTCCCATACAGTAAACCCTCAATTTTGTGGACCTGGATTTAACAGACTTTGCATTTAATGAACAAAATTTCTGGTCCATATGTCATACGTGAAAATTAACACCCTGTTAATTTTTAAATGCTTTTAAACAAGACTTGCTTATAATTAAATTAACAGGTTATTTTTTTGTTATTAATTCACTGTTATTTTTAACAAATTTTAGCAAAAAGGCCATATACTGGAAAAAAAAATAGTAATTTCGCTGACATAAATACATATTACATATCTACAACTATAGTCTACATATTTAAATCCAAGAGCAATGTTCCGAGAATGATTAGCATGTGATCACACCACATTGTGCCTGGTAATTGGTTCTGTTGTCGTGAGGCATGACTTTCTGCAGCAGTTGTAAAGCCTGCCCCTGATGTTCCCACATATGCTAAGCCACCCCCCAGCCATATGCATTTATTTATTCATGGTGACTAGTGAATGCACGAATTTATTAGACCTACTCAATATAAATTTAAAATTATAATAATACATATATAGAAAACTCTTCTGTGAAATTAAACTTTTCATGCATACTTAACTTTAATTACACAAATGTGTCTACATAAGTAAAAACAATTTGTCAAAGTTTTTAACATACACATGCAGAAAACCTACTTTATTATGGAACAGACTTTCAGCTTTAACGGACACTCCCCTGGGTCCCAATTAGTCTGTTATATCAAGGTTTTACTGTATCCAATTTATGAGGAAACAAACTCAGAGATTGAGTAAACTAACCCAGGGTCACACAGCTAGTGGTAGAGTTCAGAACTAATTCCAAAGCTTGGATTCTTTGTCTCCACCCCATGGCCAGAATTACTGACCAGGCTTTCTCTGGAGGCAGCTTCCTTGACTACCCTTAAGGCTTTCACATCCAAACTTCAAGGGTCTTGCTCTCTCCCTGAGTTTGTCCATCAAAACAGGCACTGAGCCTAAGAATTAGCTTCTTCAAGCCAAGGCATTATCTACTTGCTCATGTACCATGAACCCACACATCCCACTCAAATTCCACACACAAAGCTAGCTCCTCTCCCAGGGTATCAAGTGATAACTACAGACATTAATCACACTTAATCCCAATAAATTCCCTTGCCTCTAAGATACAGCCAAGTCAAAGGCCAGAAAGGAAGAAATGTTTTCTTATAGTAACTAACCAGAGTGAGGAAGCTCTAAATCGAGTCTACTATTTTCTGGTTTTAAAATCCATGCTAGCCCGACCAAAGTAACTCAGAGGTTTAGCATCGACCTATGATCCAGGAGATCAAAGTTTAATTCCCATTCAGGGCACATGCCTGGGTTGCAGGCTCAATCCCCAGTAGGGAATGTGCAGGAGGCAGCCAATCAATGACTCTCATTATTGATGTTCCTATCTCTCTCTCTCCCTCTCCCTTCCTCTCTCTGAAATCAATAAAGACTTTTTAAAAAATAAAAATTTTAAAAAATAAATTAAATCCATGCTAAAAACTGCAGTTAGCCCTGGCCAGTGTGGCTCAGTGGTTAGAGCCTCAGCCAGTTCACCAACGGGGCCATGGGTTTGATTCCTGGTGAAGGGCACATACCTGGGTTGCAGGTTCCAGCCCTGGCCCCTGTAGGGGTACATGTGGGGGGGAAACCAATAGATGTGTCCTCTCACATCAATGTTACTCTCCCCACCCCTTCTCCTCCTTTCCTTCCTTCCACTCTCTAAAAATCAATGAAAATGAAATATTAGCAAATTAGATCCAGCAATGTATTAAAAAGATCATACACCACGACCAAGTGGGATTTATTCCAGGGATGCAAGGCTGGTACACCATTTGCAAATCAATAAATGTGATACATCACATAAACAAACTGAAAGATAAAAATCACATGGTCATATCAATAGATGCAGAAAAAGCATTCGATAAAATTCAACACCCATTTTTGATAAAAACTCTCAGCAAAGTGGGAATAGAGGGATCATACCTCAACATAATAAAGGCCATATATGACAAACCTACAGCCAACATCATACTCAATGGGCAAAAACTAAAACCATTTCCCCTAAGAACAGAAACAAGACAGGGATGTCAGCTTTCACCACTCTTATTCAGACAGTACTGGAAGTCCTAGCCACAGCGATCAGACAAGAAGAAAACATGAAAGGCATCCAAATTGGAAAGGAGGAAACAAAACTGTCATTATCTGCAGGTAACATGATATTGTACATAGAGAATCCTAAAGACTCCACCAAAAACTACTAGATTTAATAAATGAATTCAGCAAGGTTGCAGGATACAAAATTAACACCCAGAAATCGATGGCATTTTTATACACCAATAATGAACTCTCAGAAAGAGAAACTAAAAAACAATTCCATTTACCATTGCAACTAAAAAAGTAAGATACCTAGGAATAAACTTAACCAAAGATCTAAAAGACCTTTACTCAGAAAACTACAGGACACTGAAAAAAGAAATAGAGGAAGAAATAAACAAATGGAAAAATAAACCATGTTCATGGATTGGAAGAATTAACATCATTAAAATGTCCATACTACCCAAAGCAATCTATAAATTTAATGCAATCCTTATTAAAATACCAAAAGCATATTTCACAGATCCAGAACAAACACTTCAAAAATTTATATGGAACCAAAAAACACCCTGAATAGCCACAGCAATCTTGAGAAAGAAGAACAAAGTTGGAGGGATCACACTACCAGGTATCAAGTTATACTACAAAGCCACTGTAATCAAAACAGCCTGGTACTGGCACAAGAACAGACATATAGATCAGTGGAATAGAACAGAGAACCCAGAAATTGACCCATGCCATTATGGTCAATTAATATTTGACAAAGGAGGCAAGAACATACAATGGAGTAAAGACAGTCTCTTCAGTAAATGGTGTTCGGAAAATTGGACAGGTACATGCAAAAAAATGAAACTAGACCATCAACTTACACCATACACAAAAGTAAATTCAAAATGGATAAAAGATTAAATGTAAGACATGAAACCATAAAAATCCTAGAGGAAAACATAGGCAGTAAAATCTCAGACATCTCTTATAGCAACATGTTTGCTGATACATCTCCTAGGGCAAGAGAAACTAAGGAGAAAATAAACAAATGGGACTGCATCAAAATAAAAAGCTTCTGCACAGCAAAGGAAACCATCAACAAAATGAAAAGGGAGCCCACTGTATGGGAGAACATATTTGCCAAGGACATATCGGATAAAGGGTTAATGTCCAAAATATATGAGGAACTCACACAACTTAACAAAAGGAAGACAGACAATCCAATTAAAAAAGGGGCAAAGGACCTAAATAGGCACTTCTCCAAAGAGGACATACAAATGGCTAAGAGATATATGAAAAAATGCTCAATGTCGCTAATCATCAGAGATGCGAATTAAAACCACAGTGAGATATCACTTCACACCTGTCAGAATGGCTGCCATCAACAAGTCAATGAATGACAAATGCTGGCGAGGATGTGGAGAAAAGGGCCCCCTAGTACACTGCTGGTGGGAATGCAGACTGGTGCAGCCACTATGGAAAACAGTATGGAGTTTCCTCAAAAGATTAAAAATTGACCTTCCATTGGACCCAGTGATCCCACTTCTAGGAATATATCCTAAGGAACCTAAAACACCAATCACAAAGAACTTATGCACCCCTATGTTCGTAGCAGTGCAATTTACAATCACTAAGATCTGGAAACAGCTCAAGTGCCCATCAGTAGATGAGTGGATAAAAAAACTGCAGCATATTTACACCATGGAATACTATGCAGCTGTGAAAAAGAAGGATCATTTATCCTTTGTTACAGCATGGAGGAAACTAGAAAGTATTATGCTACGTGAAATAAGCCAGTCAGAGAAAGACAAGTACCACATGATCTCACTCATATGTGGAATATGATAAACAAAATATACTGATGAATAAAATGGATCCAGAGACATAGAAACATGGAACAGACTGAGGGATCTCAGAGGGAAGGTGGGGAGGGGGTGTGGGTGGGGAGAGATTAATCAAAGAACTTATATGTTTATAAGCATAACCCATGGACACAGACATTGATATGGGGAAAGCCTGGGGGTGGGATGGATGCAGGGTGGAGGGGATCAATGGGGATAAAAAGGAGACATCTGTAATATTTTCAACAATAAAGATAAAGAAACTTAAAAAAACAAGAAGCGGAAGGAGAAATAAGTGAGCAAATAAATCAAGCAAGCTGTTGGAGAGATATAAGAAGAGAGGCAGAAAAGCAAAAAATAATCATAATCAATAAATAAAATAAAAATCAATGGAAAAATTATCCTCAGGTGAAGATTAGCAAAAAAAACAAACCAGAAAAACTGCAGTTAAACATCAGCTACCAAAACATTCGTGCTAAAACAGGTGAGAATTCTGACCATTGCACTGTACTGAGCACTTTTCAGGGGTCTGCACTTTGCATCTTACCCCTGTGCCTCAGATGCGCTAAGCAGGATGGCTACATGTTACCTTCTGAGAGGCTAAGTCAGTCCCTCAGGGTCCCACGGGCAGTGAGCAGCAGCAATAGGACTTGAACCCAGGTCCCTGGGATGACAGCACCAGTGTGCTTAACCATACCCCTCCTACCAGGCCTAGCAACCACTGTGATTCCTGGTACCCAGGGCGAGCATCTCCCTTGGTTTTCCCTGCAGCCACTTCCCTGAAATCTAGCCAACCTTTGGGGGGAGAAGCCAAGACCGATGGACTTTATCAGTAGAAGACCCGGGTTCCAGGTCCAGCTGTGCCACTTACTAGCTTTGTCATCTTGGGCAGATCACTTAACCTTCCCCAGGCTCAGTTTCCTCACCTACGCAGGGAAGGTCAATGCTCCTTGGCGCACGGATCCAGAAGAGGGTCCAGCTAAGGCCTCTGTTCCGCAGACGTTAGTTACCCACCCACTCCGTAACCCACTAATGCAAAAACTAGGTGGTAGCCCTTCCTCAGCCTCCCCACTGAGCCTCCCCTCATCTCCAGGGGTCTTCGTGGCCCCCACCTCCCCGCCTCCTTGCACACCCCTCCTCCCTAGCAGCTGCTGTTTAATTTCCCCTTCGGTTCAGTAGTGTTCTCGCCTTGTGGGAAGGACTAGTCGGGGTGCTCGGAGTCTAGCAAACTTTCCTTCTTTTATCCGACTCGGGGCAAGCGCGTCTGCCCTGAGCGTGGGGGCCGAGCTCCCCGCCAGCCTGCCGGGGGCTCCCGCACCGCGGCGCGGGGCGCTCGGGGCCGCCCGTCCCGCCCCTCGGGAGGGGTGTGACCCGAGAGTGTAGATAGGAGGTGCCTGCTGTCGGGCACACCCGGCGGCCCGCGGCGCTTCCTCCGCGCGCAGCCTCTCGTCCCCAGGAGCGCGCGGAGCGGCGGGGTGTCCTCAGCGCCCGCACGCGGGGCCCTGGCCCGCCCGCAGCCCCGTCTGCCCCGGCGCGCCGCCCACCATGAAGCCGTCGTTCTTCCGCTGCCAAAACATCACGTCGGTGGAGAAGGGCTACTCGGCGACGATGGGCTGGGTGCTCTTCAGCGCGGGCCTCCTGGGCAACCTGCTGGCCCTGGGGCTGCTGGCGCGCTCGGGGCTGGGGTGGTGCTCGCTGCGCTCGCCGCGCCCGCCGCCGTCGGTCTTCTACGTGCTCGTGTGCGGCCTGACGGTCACCGACTTGCTGGGCAAGTCTCTCTTGAGCCCCTTTGTGCTGGCGGCCTACGCGCAGAACCGGAGCCTTTGGGGGCTGGTGCCCACGCCGGGCAGCTCTCTGTGCCAAGCCTTCGCCTACATCATGTCCTTCTTCGGCCTCGCCTCGACGCTGCAGCTCCTGGCCATGGCCCTGGAGTGCTGGCTGTCCCTGGGGCACCCGTTCTTCTACCAGCAGCACATCACCCTGCGCCGGGGCGCGCTGGTGGCGCCCGTCGTGGGTGCCTTCTGCCTGGTTTTCTGCGCGCTGCCCTTCGCGGGCTTCGGGAAGTTCGTGCAGTACTGCCCCGGCACCTGGTGCTTCATCCAGATGGTCCACGAGGAGCGGTCGCTGTCGGTGCTGGGCTACTCGGTGCTCTACGCCAGCCTCATGGCGCTGCTGGTCCTGGCCATCGTGCTGTGCAACCTGAGCGCCATGCGCAGCCTCTACGCCATGCACCGGCGGCTGCGGCGGCGCGGGCGCCTGGCCGCCCCGGACCGCGCGGGGCCCGGCGCGGGCGAGAGAGCGGCGTCCCCGCCGCCCCTGGAGGAGCTGGACCACCTGCTGCTGCTGGCGCTCATGACGGTGCTCTTCACCATGTGCTCCCTGCCGTTAATTGTGAGTCGCTCCCGGCCCGGCTGCTGGGAACAGGACGCGCGGGGCCGCGGGTGCGGGGCGGGGCGGGTGGGGCGCGTGAGCGCGGAGCCGGAGCCTCCGCGCCCTGGGCCGGCCGGGCTTGTTGCTTCGCTGCCACAGAGGGCTCCCTCCCTGCACAGCCCCAGGACAGGTAACCCAGTGCGCTGAGGCGGAAGAACATCAGAGAAGCAAGGGAAAGACAGAGTCCCACGGTGCCCCGGAGCCCCGCGAGACCCCTCGGGTGGGCAGAGCCCCCGCCCCCAGCGCTTCCCTCGGGGAGGGTCCGCGTTACTTCCAGGACGCGGAGCTCGGCGGAGCAGCGCCCGGCTCCTCCTTGGCAGCGCGCGTCCTCTCCTGCTTGCCGACCGCTCGGTACTGTTCTACTGCGTTAGACCCGCCCGGGATTTTAGCGGCAGCCGCGGTGGCCTGACGGGCCCTGGACGTTCTCCCGGGTTTTGGCCGCGGGAAGGGAAGGAGGGAAGGTGTGGTCCTGCCAGAGCGGTTTGCACGGGCGAGGGACTGAAAGCAGAGGTTTGGATTTTCCAAACTCGTGCGGAAACTTGGAGGAGCCCGGGCGCTGTTTCTGGTGCCGCGCAGGAGGGTGGTGGTGACAGAGGCCGAGAGGCTGCTCGAAGGCAGCCGAGGGTGTGCGGCTCAGCCGCCGGTGTCGTCTTGATAACCTGTCTTGACAGGTTGGCCTGGTTTCTGCCTTGGCAGGCGAGGTGACACGAAAGCCATTATTATCTCTGGTTTCAATTTACGAATGGGGGTGGGGATGGAGACTGAATTACCTCGTCGTTTTGAAGTTTTGAAAGTATTTCTTCCTGTGGTCCCCACGGAGACTCTTACAGGACGGCTGAGGCTTGAGAAGACGTTTCCAGAATTACTCCTCTCCCCCTCCCCTGCTCCCCACCCCCCTACCCCCCTTACGCCCCTACCACTCCACCACTCCCCACCCCCAGTGTACTTGTTCAACATGAGCAACATTTAAACTAATACATTGCCAATTCAATGCCTTTGGAGTCTTGAGACTTCTGTGAATAGGAAAGTTAAATTTCTTATAGCAATGTAACAAGTTTGGATGTTACTTCTAGGGGTGGATGAAAGTGAAATATAATGTGATTTTCCTTCAGATGAAAGCTTTACTGTGTGGGGGTGGGGGTGAGGTGGGAGGAGAGTTGTCTGTAGCTTCATCCTGCAGAGTTAGGGTCAAAACACCCAAAAATAAATAAATCTGTATCTATATAAATAGGTATAGATGTAGGTATAGATATTTAGCAGTGGCTGTCAAATATTACCCCGCTCAGAATCATCAACAGGACTTTTAAAAACATAGATGGCTGGGCCCCATTCCCCCCGGAGTTTCTGAATCAGACGTTTCTAAAGAATTCTCATTCTTAACAAGTTCCCACATGAGGTGTAAGCTGCTGATCCAGGGATCACATTTGGAGAATCCCACTCTAAAGTAGGACTTGGCAAACCGCAGCCCATAGGCCAAGTCCATCCTGCCCTCTGTTTTTGTACAGCCATGGAATCAAGAATAGTTTTTACAGATGAACATTTGTGATCAATGTGATGATAGGACACACGAACTCTGAACCCCCAATTAAGCCAAATTTTCCTAGGGGAAAAAAAGATTTTTCTTTTCTTCTTAATAGACATGTATTAAAAAGCAAATTGTACTTTATTATTATTATTACATTTTGAATTTCATCAATGAAAGTTGTGGAAATGTGTCTTCTCTCAGCATATAAGTACCCACCAAATATTCACTGTTTGCTTTTTATCCCGAAAAATAGAAAATATTTACTGCCCAGCCCCTTACAGGACATGTTTGCAGACCCCTGCTCTAAAGCAACAGCCTTATTTACTTGTGCTGTGATAGAAGCAGACAGTAGCCAACTGCCTGGATACTGTGTCCTGAGATTGAATGTTTTAGGAAGAACTGTGCTGAAAGCAGCATTATACAGCGGAAAGAACATCACATTTGGACACACCTCTAAGGGGAGTTAAATAACTCATGGGATCATGAGGATTGAAGGAAATCATGGATTTGAAAGTGATTTCCTAAAAAAGTGTAAAGTTTCAAAGATATGCGATGCAGAAGGCACCCTCCACAGGATCTGTCATTTTCTAGGAAGAGTAGGGAGTCAGTCAGGCACGGGCTTGAATCTGGCTGCCTCACTTACTAGCTAAGATAGTGGTTTATTTACCTTTCTAACCCCAACTTCCCTCAAAGGAGGACAGCCAGACTTGCTATGTAAGATAATTATAAAGATCTGAAGATATATACATATATCCTAACCAGGATCCTGGCCTAAAAAATCATTGTCACCATTATCACTAATTATTATTTCCATTTATTATCACCTGCTGGACATAGAAAATTAAGAAACATGGTCTCCTCAGGGATAGCATTATATTCTAAGGCAGTGGTTCCCAAACTTGTTTTAGTCTAAGGACCCTTATTTACTCTTAAAAATTATTAAGCACCAAAGAGCTTAATTTTTGTGGATTCTATGTATCAGTATTTATCATATTAACAATTAAAAATAAGAAAAATTTTTAAATATTATTGCAAAACAAGTTAAGAAAATGTACTCCTTGTATTTTTGCAAAGATGCAAGGAAAACTCTGGGATTTCAAAAATAATTAAGTGAATGATAATAAAGTACAGAGATTATAGCAGTTAAAACGGGGGGGGGGAGCATGCTAAGAGCACAGACGTACGAAGAACAGTCTCTGAGAATGCACATGTGTTTCCTAAACCGACTACCATAGAAAGGTCTAGAAAACACTGGAATACACAAGCACATATTCCATTAGCCGTGGCAACGACGATGTCATCACACATCGGGTAGCTTCGTAATACTCACTGTATACCTATGAAAGGATGAAAGTTAAATAGGCAGATAATGTCTCTTTTTGAAGACAGCTTTGACCCTGCAGACACGCTGAAAGGGTATTGGAGACCCCCACACTTAGAAAATCATTTTTCAAGGAATGGATCCGGGAGGGGGCCTTTTTTTTTAAATCTTATCCATATCATAAATATTGTATTTCATTAAGCTGATGAAAAGTTTGTTGGAGTATGTTTTTTTTAATTAACTTTGCCGTAATGCTGAATTAGAGAGTAATACTTAACTAGATTGAATTTTCAAATTTCCAACTTGATTCAGTGGGGAGAGAGTCTGGAGAATACGAGATGAGCTTTCGAGGCAGTTCGCAGCAGATTCTCTAGTGTGAATAACATATTTTCATCAAAAGTACTTTTACCTTAGAAAACCACAGTGTATTGGAGGTTGGTAGGGGGCAGGGGTGGGTGAGAGAGGATGTTCATGAATAGATTAGCTGCAATAATTGAGAGGCCTAGAAGCCAGGTAAAGATAAGCAATTGCATATATCAAGTCCACAGAGTCAGAGAAGGGCTAGAGGACATCTGCATGTGTTGTGATAACTCTCGTGTGTGTTTCATTTTGATGAAGAAAGAAGGGGCAGGATGCTCTTTCCAAAGGAGACTGTTAGAAGCATGTAAGGAATGGCAGGCAAGAGACAGGCCCAGGGAAAAGGGTCCAAAGTGGATTTAAAGGGCTAGAGCAGAGGGCACAGTATTGTGATGGCTGGACTGGTAGAAGGCATGAGGATGGAGAGAGCTCCCCAGAACAGGAATATCCTGTCAAGATGGGTCTCCAGAGTTGGCAACAGCCCAGTTTCTCAAGGACTCCGAAATCCAACAGAGGGCGCTCTTCTCACACTGATTCTCTGTATAAATTGACCTACTTTAAAAATGCCAGGTGTACATTCTGAGGTTATTTGTTATTTTAGCCTCTCTTATTGAAGCAATTTATAAAGTATGTTCCAGAGAATACTTTTGATGGGCAGAGATTTTTTTCAAAAGTCTAAATTGTGTTCAAATTGATAAGTTGTGAGAATTAATAGAATATGTACTTTGATCGCTGTCATAAATGAAGTCATATTTTTAGTAAGCTCAAAAAATAAAAATAAATTAAAAGCCCAGGTGTAGATCAATACACTTCTATTACAAATCAGGTGACTTGAAAATACAGTTAACCTAATAATACACAATAGGATTGACTTGGACAAATACTGCTTAAAAGTAAAATATTTGTTTTAATTATACAAATACCATTCAGTTACAAAGATCCCAGCTAATCAAGTATTTTCAAATAGCCGAGATTACATCTTGCTGCACTGTACTTTGAGGAGAAAGGAGAAAATGTAAAGACAGACTCATATAAACATTTGCTTTTTTTTTTTAATCTTCACCTGAGGATATTTTTTCTGTTGATTTTTAGACAGAGTGGAAGGGAGGTGGAGGGGAGGGAGGGGGAGAGAGAGAGAGAGAGAGAGAAACATTGATGTGAGAGAGACACATAGATTGGCTGCCTCCCAAACGAGCCGGGACCAGAGTGGGGATCGAACCGAGGTACATGCCATGCCCTTGACCAGGAATGAAGCCTGTGACCCTTTGGTCTGGGACTGACATTGGAACCACTGAGCCAAACTGGCCAGGGCAAGCATTTGCTTTTTAAATCAACCAAAGTACATAGCCTGTTGTCATCCATTTATTCATCCAGCACGTATCTACTACCTACCACATTCAAGACACTGTCACTGTGGGATATAAAATGAGAAGAACATCACATCTGCCCACAGAAGCTATAATACCAGAGTGGGAGGGATTGATTAGGCCCACAAGGGAGTGTAGAGAAGGAAAAGAGCCACTCCTGATAAAATAATAATAATAGCTAATTACTGAGTTCTCATTCTGTGCTAGGATCTGTCGTCAAGGTTTTTACTTATACTTTCTTATTCAAAGTCCGTAACAGTCCTGGGAGGTAACTGCAAGTATCCCCATTGCATACATAAGGAAACCGAGTAACTTGCTCGAAGTAACACAGCCAACGAGGGACTCTGTCACACCCAGGTAGTTGGACTCTAAAGTGGACATGCTTAGCCAGTACTTCGCTGGGACTTCCTAAAGGGAGTAATATTTGAGGTGGACCCTGAAAGGAGGTAGGATCTGGGCATGCCATCAGTTTCCACATCTGTAAAATGGAGATAATGGTCTTACTTCCTTCATGAGGTTTTTGTGCGAACGAAATGAAGTTTTCAGCATCGAATGCTTGGAACAGGGCCTGGGAACATGGGCATCAGCTATTGTTATTACTATTAGTATTATTAAGCAGTGATGATGGGAGAGGGCTTGCAGTTACAGAATATCTCCCTAAGTGCACAGATGGGAGTAGCTGGGCCCACTAAAACGCTGTGTAGAAGAGAGAGTCAAAGGGTAAGGAAACAATTACTGGAAAGCGCGTCTTCTCCAGCAGATATCCCTTGATTGCCCTAAGTGGGTCTGGCCTGTGCACTTACTCATATCCCTCCCACTAATGTTGAGTTTGCATATTTTCTGTCCCATTAGGGTCTATTTTGTCCCATTATGGATTTAGAATCTCAGTGGGCTCCGAGAGTGTAACCGCATCAAGAAACAGTGGCCGGCCTTCCGGGGAGTGGGGGGCCGTGGGGGGCAGTGGTGGTGCCCAGCTAGGCAGCCGTGCTGGCTGAGTGGCAGGTAAAGCCACAGGTTAGAGCAGTTCGCAGGGCTCTGAGGGGGCCCAGAGGCCTCAGGGGGCACCAAGGCAATAGGGGTGACTGGGCAGGGCTTATACTTCTATGTGTGTGTGTTTTCCTAGCGTGGAAAGAGGGTGTTGACCACAGAAAGGTCACCATCTATGCTAAGAATAAGTGATTTACAGGAGTTGAACAGGTCCTTTCGCAAGTCTCCTGTCTTTTCATTGGAGTATTTCCTGTCCCTTCACATCTACGAAAAGCTGCTGTTTCACTGATGTCTGTGACATTTCACAAGTGTGACTTATTTCTGAGCTACCTAATAAGAGAGGATAGGAAGTAGGCAGAAGAAAGAAAGCAGAACTTAGAGAATATGGAAAGAGAATCTTAGTATTTATGGAAGTGTGGTGACCCTGTTTGTAAAAGATCCAGTCAACTCGATTCGTCCCACCTCAGGGCTTCCTCTGCATGGCCAGGCAGGGACCCTGAACCCCAGGGCTCACGGCAGGTGGGACAGCCTCCAGGGACTTAGAGCAGGTCCCCCAGGAGCCCCCCCCCCACTTCCACTGAGCCTCCCGCATCAGCCCTGCACCTTCCAGGCTCCTCACTTGCACCCATCAGCTGCAGCAGTTTTAGCTACTTGTAAATTTGCCAGAAAGAAATATTTCAAGCAAAGCTGCCATGATCTCACAGAAAAGTAATGTGTCCTAAATGAAGTGAGTGGATATATTGCTGCCATCAGCCTTTTGATATTATACTGGATTGTTTTTGTCTTTAAAACAGTACCGGGCTTACTACGGAGCATTTAAAGCTGTCTCCAAGAAAAACAGAACTTCTGAAGAAGCCGGAGACCTCAGCGCCTTGCGTTTTTTATCTGTGATCTCTATTGTAGACCCTTGGATTTTCATCATTTTCAGAACATCAGTATTTCGGATGTTTTTCCACAAGATTTTCATAAGGCCTCTTATGTACAGAAATTGGCACAGCAATTCCTGCCGAACTAACATGGAATCCAGTCTGTGACAATGTTTGACAGTCTCGGGTAAGCTGAGGAATGTACAGTATCACACTTTCCATCAAAGAACCATGCTAAAAAAAACACCTTACAGTTTAAATCCTCAAAAGGTATTTCCCATAACAAAACAGCTCAATGTTATTTTCAGAAGAATTTGATATCTTAACAAGATATTGTCACTCTATATTCATGAACCAGTTAGGTACATTTTTTTTTCATTTCAAGGTTTTAATAGCGGCTAAAATTTCACATATTGTAAACAGTGTTAAAAGTCTTAAAGCAATGATATTAATTGTTCTAACATTTATACTTGGTGTGCCTAATTTTTAGAGAAGTCTTGAGACTTCTGGGTCTTTATTTAAATCCAGTAGAAACATCACTGTCTACAGTTACATGATGGGTGTTCTTAAAATATCTTATTCATATCTAGTGAAACCGGATTTGTTTATTTTGTATCACAATTACTCATTTAAGTTGTTGTGGGGGGTTTTTTGCCAACTGATCTAAGTATACCCGAATTATAGATGCTCCTCAGAGAAGTGAGGTGGGAAACGCAGCCAAGTCAGGAGTTAGGAGGGGCCTTCTCCAGCCACCATCTGGAAGGTGCCACTCCGCACGTGGAGAGGCGAAGCTCTACTTAAGTGGATGTCAGGCAAGATGTGACTGTGCCGCTACCCAGAGAAGAAAAATTAATGTTTACCTTTTAAAGTCCAGTTTCCCGCATATTGAAGCAGGGATATTAGTCGGAATCAAAATTTGGGAGTGCCTACAAAATACTGTTTCAATTTTTGGCACCTGCATTTTATAGGTTCACCATATTAATGAATTTTAGGGAGGAAGGATTTATGCTTCTTTGAGAACAGTGATGTGAGACTTACCACATCACTGCCTACCACCACCTGTGGTTGTGTGAAGCCGCAGGGCACTCAGCAAAGGGAAAAGCCCACCCAGGACTCAGTCAGCCTCAGCTGAGGGGGGTGGCAACGACCTTAGCATCTACCTGTGAACAGCCAGGTTCTGCTCTTGGTGGAGACAGTGAGGTCTTATGGAGGTTCTGGAGAGCTGTGCACGTCTGAAACGAGCCGGATGGGCTCCGATGGAGCAGAGCTCAGCACTTTCACTGTACATTTAAATGTTTACAAAGGTTAGCAACACTATGAAAAAAGGAAAAAGTGGGGGAAATACGCTGCAGCTGTTAAACCAAACAGGAGACTCTAAACCCAGCGCATAGGTAAAGACTTCTACCTTTGGTGGAAGAACAGATGGGGACATTGGCGGCGTTTCAGCATCCCTTAGTCCCTCTGTACCCTGGCACCTGCAGACTCTGAGATGGAGAGCCAGCTGCATTTGAACAGATCGGAGACCCCCGTCCAGCCATCCCTTCCAAAGACCAGAGTATTTGCCTTTATTGCCAACTTAGCAGCAATGCTACCTTTCACCTTTATATCAGTGATGGTATTAACCTGGATGTGTGTGTGTGTGTGTGTGTGTGTGTGTGTGTGTGTGTGTAGCAACACTGTGAAATGGCCAAATTAGGAATACAGGAATTATAATTTTAGAGTATATATTTAGAATATATGAAAAATTCAGTCATTTTCAAGGTTTAATTTTCATTTGTGTATTTAATGTGTGAACACATATGTGTTTTATTGTCAGAGGGCATGCACTTTTTTTGTGTTCTCTTTTTGGAAAGTGTGTTATGATCATTGTCAAGGTTACCTGAAAAGGTCCCAGAGGAATCAATAAACATATCATTATAATAATTGGCAGGGGAAATTACTTTTCTTCAAAAAAAGAAAAGGGTTTTGTTTTCTCTTTTGAATAAAGAGCTTCCAGCATTGTTTCATTCCTTAGCAGTTTAATAGGCTGTTCTGCTAGCATTTATATTACTTTAAATAAGTTGACAAAGGTTTATCCAAGGGCTTAATGACCTTTTCTCTACAAAATGTACATATGCTATCCTGATGAAATTCACGTTAACTTAAAAGTCAACTCCTCCTTGACCTTCACTGGTTGATTCATTAGTTCATTAAATAAGTCTTCATCAGCACATACATTGTGCGAGGCAGTGGGTTAGGTGCTGAGGAGAAGAGTACACAGGACTCCGAGCTGACCCAGGAGCAGGGGGGGACACAGGCATGTACCGTCCCTTAGAGGAGAGAAACCCCAGTAGCGAATGTGCACACGGCCCTGTGAGAAGAGGGAGGCCTCCACTAGGGGGACGTGGGGCGCTGTCAAAACTTCTCAACAAGAAGATGCTTAAGTCAAGAACTAAAAATGAGTAGGAATTTTGGCTCCACAAAGGACACAAAGATATGGTTTACGCAAGAGGAAATACATATGGCTAATAAATGTAGAAAGATTTCCTGCCTCATCAGAGAAATGCAAAATTAAAATCAAATTCTCAAGGACCAAACCAAAGAAGTGTGACTCTCACTAACAGAGGCTGTTATTAGGTAAGAGCAGCATGGATATCCCTCTGGTGAGTTTGTTAGCGTGCCCCCCTTTTGATAGCAACCTGACAGTGTAGATCAAGAGCCTAAAAGTGTTCTTTTCTACTGTTGTAGTCATCCCACCTTAGAATCGTCTCCCCGAAAATAATCAGAGACCACCCAGCCAAGTTCATAAAGGGCCAGCTATTAGGAAGTTTCATTTTGTTCCGAAATCCATCAAAGGCTGACTGAGTGAGCTGTTCCTGACATTTAGGGGAGAGAAGGAATCCCATCAATACCCAGCAGTGGGATGACCCCAGAACTCACTAGCCATGCAGCCTCCTTGCTCATTTCCCTGAAGATCTCCGTGCTCCAGGCCAGCGCTTCCCCAAATCCGTGGTCTGGACCAGCAGCGTCAGCATCACCTGGAACTTATTAGAAATACAGATTCTCTGGCCCCACCCAGACCTGCGGGCTCAGAACCTCGGGGGTGGGGCCAGCAAGCTGTGCTTTAACAAGCCCTTCAGGTGATTCTCGTGCATATTCAAGTTTGAGAACCACTGATCCATGCAAAAAAAGAAGAAAAGACAAGAAAATAAACTGTGCAATAGACTCCATAATGTTTGTCTGATGTCTGGTTCTCAGATCTAGTCACTCACACCTGACTCCCGGGAGTGTTTTGTCTGTAATGTTCTTAAGGCAGCTCCAGCATTTACACAGGAGCAGCCACCACTGATTCTTCACATGCCCAGAGCACTGACGGCAGGGACGAGCCTTTGACCCCTGGCGGGTAAGAGGCTCCCCCTGATGTGCTTCTTCAGCCTCCTCCGGATGCTTATTGGGCCTCCGCCTGCCCATTGTTCTGAAAGAAAACTAATGGGCATTCACTCACAAAAGCATTACCAGAGATTATATCTAAAGATGAGATTCCATTGGGGATTTAATAATATTTTTTAGCTCTCTGTGGAATAGAGATCCCCATTAAATATATACTGCTGTTTTTAAGCTTTTGTTGTTTGATCTTTTTGCATATTTTTAGAAATGCATTATATGTTTCATCTTCCTTTCCAGGCTTTAAAAGATTTGAGGACCAGGTATTCGACTATGTTCCTCCTTTTTTCCCCAGTAACTAACATGTACTGTAGAAGGGCTATAAACATGTTATACATGCATATTGAATAAAAGGTGTTCTCTTCCACCATCCCCCCCAAACATAAGTGTCTTCAATAAGAGGCTGCCATAACTTGGCCAGAGTCCTCTGTATCTGATGAAGGATGTTCTCACGCCAGCAAATAAGGATTTTTTTTTCTTAGGCCATCCAAAGGTGAAAACAATAATTGCAGAAGGAAATATTTTTGTTCCATATTTATTCCTACTGTCCTAGAAATTAGGGAAATTAATTTGTTTCCATTTTACCCAGGAAATAGCAATTCATAATTAACAAAATTAACAGTAAAAAAAGTTTGTTTACTAGGCGATTTTAACATTGTGAAAACAAACTTGTCTTACAGGAATAGAGTGTTTCGTGCCTTCTCTTATCATTCCTCTCATAAGTGAGGTTAGACTTGCCAGTCTGGGTATTTTCAATAAGGCTTCTAGATGGAGGAAAGCTGAGCTCACAGGTAAGGGGTGGGACCGTAATTAGGGCTTGCTGACCTGACATCAGCAAGGTGAAGTTTTCTATATTCCAGACAATTTTTTTAAAACTACATATACTCAGGAGGTTAGCTCCATTGTGCTCTGGTTACATACACTCTGTATATGGGAGAAGGAAAAATGAACTTAATTTTTTTTCTTTTTGCTACCTAGATGTTAAAACCAGCAAGACCGATAAAGCACAGTCGAGTCAAATCTGATAAGAAAGCATATTTTTAAATTAAGCTCATAGGGCTTTATCATAGTACTTAATTCATAGAAAGTGTTTGGAATCCAACTGGAAACACAGGACAAGTTAGAAGTTAAAAATAACATAATGTAATGCAAATGTTACCAAGTGCTACAGTACAGGCCATAGATTTTAATACAGCAAAGCTCCAAATCAAAGATAATTGATGTTTAAGATTAGCCTCGTAGTACATTGTATAGACACCTGGGCAAACAAGGAAGCTGGTAGCTTGCCAACATCAATTTCTTATCGGTACAAAATAGCGTATAGAAACAGCAAGTGCCATGCAACACAATTTATAACGAATTGGAAAAGACTTCTTTAATTCCTTCAAATTTGAAAATGACCCAGAGAGATATCAACTAGGTTAAAAAAACAAACAAGTGCAATGACTTACTGGTCATGATTGGCACATCAAAACAAGATGATCTCCCTTCCCCTCCCCCCCCCAAAAAAAGCTACAATGGAACCAAGGATCTATCCTTCAGATGTGAACAAGAAGTAATATCAGGCAAAGTAGAACTTTAGGCAGCAAGTTTTAAATGGTTGAAAAGTCAACCTATGGCTATAAAACACAATCAGTAGTGAATATCTTACAGCATGGACTCATATTGACCAAACAATATGGCAATTAAAGAAAAAATGAAAAAGCACTATAGACATGAGAAATGGAAACATTTTCTATTGTTATGGATGATTTTCATGCCCCACAATCAACCAAAGGTAGCTCAACTAGACAAAAAGATATTTGTTTAAATATATTTATATTTCTGTTGTCACATCACTCAAAACTCAGATGGATTTTTACTCAGTCTGTAGAGCATATTTAGAATGGTCTGTTTGTAAACATAGACTACGTACGATGCAGACCTACAGTTCAGTTTGGGGGCCTTAGAGGCACCTCAAAAAGACATGCAGTGGTCCTCCAGAGCAGCTCAAACATGTTCAACAAGAGGCTCAAGTGACTACAGAAGATACATCCCATATGTAAAGCAGTATCGTGGGCAGAGGAAATGAACAGTTTTTAAAATACCAGCTCCAAAGTCAGAAGTTCAATCTCTGGCTGTTAGCTGTTAGCCTGTGATCCAGCTGCTTTTCACATGCAAAACTCTGTAGACTGTGATCCACGACGATCAGTCGGGCTTTTATTTATTTATAATGGTCACCGATTCTCCAAAGCGCCTAAGGAGAGGCCAGCTGGTGAATTCCGTCACTGCAGCAGGCAGCTCCTAGCAGAGTCGCAGTGGTCCTTGTCTCCTGATCTTCACGCCCACGTGTAATCTCTTCCCTTCAAGTGTGAGCTGGACCTAGACACTTGCTTCCAATGCGTGGAATACAGCAAAATGCACCCTGGATGTTACACTCCAGATTAGGTAACAAAAAAGACTCTGGCTTCTGCCTTACTTGCCTGTTCTGTGGAAGCCAACTGCCCTGCCGTGAGAGGCTCACGTGGCAAAAAACTGAAGGAGGCCAGCAGCCAACAGGCAGCAAGGAGCTGAAGCCCTTCGTGCGACGAACCACGAGGAACTGGATCCCCCAACAACCACGTGCGTGTTCTTGGAAGTGGAGCCGTCCAAGTGCAGCCTTGAGGTGGCTCCAGCACCTTGACTGCAGCCTGTGGGAGACCCACAGGACCCAAGCAGGCCACACCCCAGTTCCTGGCCCACAGAAAACGTGAGAGAAGTCAGTGTTTCTTTTTTTTACTTTTCATCTTAATTAAATATTGAGAATAAATTCTGATTAGATAAGTTTGCAATTAATAATTAAGAAAACTAACGTACTAAATTAATAAATTTTACTCTATTAGTTGTGCTAAGAATGTAAACATTAGAGTGTTGGTTGATAGTAAAAGAACATCAATTGCCCAACAAATGTAAAAGATGAGTGAACAGGACCTTAGATTTACTTCGTTGTGGATAATCCTCCCCGCACACAAAATCTCCCTGGACATTAATGAGCTCAGCCACCAATTGGCAGACGGGCTAGCCATTTCCTGCCGCCCTGGCCAACAACCCTGGAAGGATTAGCTTTCAGCCACACCAGCAAAGACCCTCGGGACACACAGTGCTCGCTCCCAGCTGGGGACCCACTCTGGGGAACCAGGCAAACAGACACTGACGCGGCGGGGCCAGCCTGCCCTCGTCCCTCCAGCTGTGTCCACACTGAGCGTTGTGGCACTTGTAGAAGGGGCCACTGGCCATCTGCAGAGCGGGTCAGACGCTGCAGGAAACAGGCGGGAGGATGTTCTGGTCTGGGGCCTGGCTCTGCAGCGCTCTCCCAGGCAGCTGCTCCCCCGGGGCATCCTCCCCTTCTTTCCGCGCTGGGCACTTCGCGTTGTTACCTTGCAGGTGGCGTTGCCCGCGTAGGGGCAGAAGTTGCAGGCAAAACAGGGGCAGTGCTGTCCCTCCTCCACGATCAGCCCATGCCCCCAACCCGGGCAAAAGAGCAGGACGACGCAGACTCAGCCCCCCTGGCTCCGGCAGCCCCTGCAGCCACTCGGGCCAAGAGATATTTTTAAGCTACTAAATTTCAGGATAATTTTCTCTGCAGTCATAGATAGCATATGCAATCATTACTATTAAATTAATGGGTATACAAAGTATATGTAAATCTAACATATTTTATTGGTAAATATGATACATGAAATAGTTACAAGTCTTGATTTCATGTTAGGCTACAAGGAAAATCTCAACAAAGGTAAGAAAGCAGAAATTGAACAGTTCATCTTCTCTGGTTAGGAAGTACATTTTTATTTAACTTAAAACCAAAAAAAAAATTTTAATTACTTAGAAAATTTTCTTTTTGTGTATATAATACATACTAAATAGTGCATAAAACATGGTATACAGTGAATTCTAATGATAAAGTGAACATTTATGTAAACACCAGGCAGGTCAAGAAACAGAACACTGCCAGGACCAAAAGGCCCACGTGCCTTCCCTGATCATAGCTCTTGGGGTAAACACTGTCCTGAGATAACCATGTCTTCGCTTTTTTTGTTTAACCACCTATGTGTGCACCATAGCACATGTCCTCCTTAACGCTGTTCCCTCTGGTTTAGCAGTATGTCTCAGGTCGGACGCCTCAGATGCAGAGGCAAGGACCGGAGTCAGGTCGATGTGATATGTGGAGCTCGTGCTCCAGGAGAAAGGTGGTGAGGGGCACAGGACGGGACAGGACAGGACAGGGCCAGGGACTAAGCAAGGATGAGGCCACCTGATCCCCAAGGGAGCTCTGGAACATGGATACCAACACAGTGCTAGTCCCACCGAGATGCTGTGACAGCCAGTCAGGGTGTGCCTGGGGTAGGGACCCTTAGGCCAAGGGCAATTTTCCAGAGTAGGGACCAGTGTGAGCCATTTTCAATCAATACATGCAGGAGCTGAGGGGTGGGTACACCGGCCTGGCAAAGGGGATCTGGACTGGTCAGTGCATCCACTACTTACTATGTTTGAGACTCAGCCTCGCTGTATGTGACCTGCAGCTTGTACATTTTCGTTGCCAGACAGTATTCTATTGTACGAATATATCATATGCTGCCGATGAACACTTGCTTGTTTCCAGATTTGCCTGTTTAAAATAATGCTGCTTTTACTATTCTTATCATATATTGTATTGGACACGTAAAAGAGTATGTCTGAGGCATGTGCCTAGGAGTGGAATCGCTAGATTGTAGGCTAATGTGCATCTTTGATTTTATTATATTATAAAAATTGTTTTCCAGCTTATACGACCGCAGGTATTGTTTGATAGCTCCCATCGCTCCACGTCTTTGACACTTTTTATTTCGGCATCCTGGTAAGTTTGTAATGGTATATCATTGAGGTTTTAATGTGTTTTCCTTGCTGATAATGATGTTGTATACCTTTTCGTACATTTATTGGCTGTTTGGAAATTGCCTCTTTATAAAACTTCTGTTCAAGTCTTTTGTCTGGGTTTTCATATGTCTGTCTTTTCTTATTGATTTACAGGTGTCCTGTCTGCTGTTACTTTGTCAGTTATATGTGTTGCCAAGATCTTTCCCCATTCTATAATCTCTCTTTTCAGTCTCTCTATGGTGACATCCAATGAATAGAAGTTTTGGGGGTTATTTATTTACTTATTTTAAAACATATCTTTATTGATTTCAGAGAGTGGAAAGGAAGGGGAGAGAGAGGTAGAAACATCAAGGATGAGAGATTCATTGATCAGCTGCTTAGCCCCCAACATGGACATGTGCCCTGACCGGGAATCGAACCCCAATCTCCTGGATCCCAGGTCGATGCTCAACCACTGAGCCACGCCCGGCCAGGCGAGGTTTTTTTTAAATACTTTTTATTGGTTATTAGAGAGAAAGGGAGAGGAAAAAGAGAGAAACATTGATGAGAGAGCACATCGACTGGCTGCCTCCTGCGTGCCCCCCACCTAGGGATCGAGCCCAAAACCCAGGCGTGTGCCCTGACTGGGAATTGAACTGGCAACCTTCCGGTGCAAGGGATGACCCCCAACCAATTGAGCATGCGGGCCAGGGTTCCAACTGAACTTTTTATTGAAATATTTATCCTTTCTCCATTGATATTAAGTATCACCTGTGTCACATATCAGGTTTCCAAATTTGAATATCTATTTCTAGTCTGTCCATACGATTCCATTGGTCCACTATCCTAGTCACAGCAGTTTTACAATAGCTGGCACACTAACTCCTCCCACCGAGTTCCTTTGCAAGTGGGCCCTGCTCATCTTAGTGCTTCATGTTTCTGTATGAATTTTAAAACAAGCTCAACAAGTTCCACCAGAAACAAAAAATCTGCTGAGATATTGGAATTCCTGGATCTATTGATCATTTTGGTACATTCCCAATTTACCTGGGCCTTCTTCAGTGTCTCTGTATAAAGGTGTCAACTTCTATTAAAGTATAATAGACATACAGGAAAGTATACAGATTATAAGTAGACAGTGGAATTAATTTTCACAAAGTAAATGCCTAGGTCGCCAGCACCCAGATCCAGGAGCAGAACACCACCAGGCCACCAGACTCCCACACCCCTCTAAAAGTCCCCTTTAGCTACTAACTTCACCCACAAAGGGTAACCCCTTTCTTGACTTCTAATAACATACCAGTTTTGTCTGCTTGGGGCTTTATATAAATAGTCACACAGTATATATGACTTGGCTGTTGTTGTTTTTTAAATATGTCTTTATTGATTTCAGGGAGGGGAAGGGAGAGGGAGAGAGAGAGAGAGAAACATCAGTGATGAGAGAGTCATTGGTCGGCTGCCTCTTGCACGCCCCCTACTGGGGATCGAGCCCGCAACCCGGGCATGTGCCCTGACCGGGAATCGAACTGCAATCTCCTGGGTCCTAGGTCGATGCTCAAGCTTTGAGCCCATGCCTAGCTGGGCTGACTTGGCTGTTTTCATTTGGCATTATGCTCATGAAATTATGCATGCTGTTCAGATAGTCATGTTTTATTTATTCTCATTGTAGTGTGTCCTATTCTGTGGTATGAATTTACCACAATAGATTAATCCATTCTGTTCTGGATGGACAGTTGAGTCATTGCTCATTGGGGGTATTATAAACACTGTTGTACACTTCTTTGGGGAACATGTGCATGCGTTTCTACTGAGGATACAACTGTGAGTGTAATTGTGAGGTCATAAATTTTGTCTGTAGTAAATACTGCCAAGCTGTCTTTCTGCATGGACTGTACAAATTTATATTCTATAGCAGTGCATGGCAGGTCTAATCAATCTATGTGCTCATCAATACCTTATATTGTCTTTCTATTTCAGTTTTGACATTCCGAGTCTGTACAGTGGTATCATATTGTGGTTTTAATTTTCATATCCCTGAGATGCACCTCTTCATATGTTTATTGGCCCTTGGATATCCCTGTCTGTGAGGGACCTATCTGTCCACGTCTTTCCCTTTTATAAAAGGTTGTCTGCCTTTTGCTTATTGAGTTTCATTATCTGAATCTATTAGGTTCTTGAGTTTGGGGCATTGGGCAATATGTGGCAAAATTTTATACAGTGTGGAAATTCCAGTAAATCCAAATCTACTTGGTCCCTGGAATTGAATATGAGACTTTAGATAATTTAGAAACCTGAAGCCCCTGGAGGGGTGTTTCTGCTGATTCTGGCTTATAGCGCCCCATTTCCTGGTGAGCTTGATAGCTAACTGCTCATGTTCCTGAGATTCTCTGCCGCCTTCGTCGGAGAGGATTTGCATTCATTGGACGCTAGGTCAGTTCAGGACTGCTTTCAACCGATTCAGGGCAGGAGACTTTTCTGGACCATACAGGTGAGGTGACTTGGGGTTACACACTCACAGGGGCTGCCAGCACGGGGTTATAACTTCCCAGAGACAGGGTTTTTCTTTCTTCTTTGTTGTTCTCGTCTCCCTCTGCTCTGCTCAGCACCAGAGGATTCCCTTTCTTAGTCTCCTGGGGGTGAGGTGAGAGTGAGAGTAGGCCTACTTCTGGTGAGTAGCCCCCTGGGGCGCAGCCTCGTGGAGGAAGGTTCTCTGTTACCCTTTCCACCTTTGCCCGGACTTAGACTTGAATTCTGAGCTGTGGCCCTGAGAGGGCGTAGAGCGTAAAACCCAAGTTTCCTTAGTTGGCAGATATCCTCAGAGGCAAAAGCAAGGTCAGTGCTGTTTTCCCTTGAGATTCTCATTTTCATTTAGATTTTGGCCTGGTAAATCCTCAGTGTCTTATCTTTTTCATGGTTTTCAGACTTTTGAGATCTTTGCATAGTTTTTAGCTGTTTTCAACTCGGAGGTTGGTCTGAAGAGTCTAGTCTGCTACATTACCCAAAATATGACTTCTTCATAGTTTTCAGACTATCGTGGGAAGGGGAGGAACTCTCTCAAATGAACTAACTAAAATTGTTTAGTAAATAATTAAAACAAGATCAGTGAACATAAAAAAAAGTATAGGACTTAGTCAATACTGTATTTTAGAGGTAAAATCCATAGCAACAGTACTTTTAATATTAAAAAAACAGAAAGGGATTACATTATTTACAACTTCAGAAAAAACACATATACTAAGCAAACTGGGATTAAAATGCTAAAAATAAATAAATAAAAGAATGAGAAAAAATGTAAGTAAACCAAAAGCTGATTCTTGGGGGAAGGGGAGGTAGGAAAGACCAACTTAACTAGTTAATTAGGAAAATAATACAAAGTAAAATGAAAGGTAAAAGAGATGTGACATTGATGAAAACTTGCAGTTGTAGGAAGATATTAGGTACTGAGAATTTTCAAAGCCTACTCCCCAGAATGCATAGGAGAGTAAGATAGGAAATCAAATCAGGAGGAGTCTAAGCCCATTATCTGAGTCATCCAGAGAAGGTCCATTTAAATTAATACCTAGACTTGACAAAAAAATACCACCAAGAAGAGATAAGCATTACAAATTGTGTCAGGGGTCCCCAAGACCACCCCCAGTTTCGAGGATTCTCTAGATTCACAGGGGTGGGGAACGTTTTTTCTGCCAAGGGCCATTTGGATATTTATAACATCATTAGAGGCCATACAAAATTATCAACTTAAAAATTAGCTATGAAAAAAGCTCCCAGATTTATTGAATTTCAAGTCCCGCCTACGGCAGGGCCAGACTAAATGGCGTTCCCCACCCCTGCTCTAGAAGGATTCGCAAGACTCAGCATATAGTTGTAGCTCATGGCTGCAATTCATGACAGTGAAAGAGATGAAGCACAACCAGCAATGGGAAAAGGCGCCTGGAGTCCAGAACGATGGCAACACCTGTGACATGTTGTCCTCTGGGGACGCTCATTAGGACTCAGTGCCTGAGGATTTTACTGGGGGTTGGTCACGTAGGCAGCCTCTGGCTGGTACATACCAAAATTTCAGACTACTAGAAGTAAAGCAGGTGCTCAGCATGAACCGTATTGTTTGCCCAAACAGCCTAGGCCCTTACCACTTAGGGAATGGTGGGAACCCTCCCAAAATCCAAGTTCCCACATGTCAACCACAGGCCAACAACCTTGCAAGCAGGCCTCCCTGAGGATAGCAGTCTCAGGCCTGCTATGGTAACCCTTTTTCTACACGCAAAATTGTGTAGGAAGAAAGAAAAACATCATTCTTAACTTATATTATTGTGTATCTAGAAAATATAAAGGAATCGTCTGATAAACTATCAAAATGAGTAAGAGTTTGCAAATATGGCTTAATGTAAAATATATAAAAAATCAGTAACATTTTTATATAGGAACAAAAACAAACCCCAAAACTAGGTCCTGTTTGCAGTAGCAACTAAAACATATATAATGCTTTAGTTTTATTTAATAATACAAAATAAAACTTGGAAACGTAACCAGATGTTTTATTTCTGGCTAGGAAGACTGAATATGAAAATAACTATGTCTAAAGTAATCCATAGGTTTCATGTAACTCCAATGAAAATCTCTACTCCTTTAAGTTCCTTCTTTAAAAGAAAAAATAATTGTTTTGCCTACATTGGCAAAGTGATCCTAAAGTTCATTTAGACGATAAAAAGGGAAGAAAATTCTTTTAAAAAAATTAATTGTGGAAGGATTAGTCCTATTCTGTTTTAATCATCTTACAAAGATATGGTAATCAAAACAATGTGATATTTGTACAAAGAAAAGGCTAGATCAATAAAATAGGCGTCTTACTATATGACAAAGAAGGCCCCAGAAATCAATGAGGAAGAAAAAGACTAGTCCGTACATGATGCAGGAATAACTGTTTAACAGTGAGAAACGCATTACCTTAGGCGTTTTTAAAGGAAGCCAAGTATGTCTTATTTTTTAATTACTTCCAGTGGTCATTATGTGACACCTAATTAAAGCCAAGATATATTTGTCTTTGAAAAGGTTTTATAGTCACAGTATAATATGATAACTTCTATACATCCCAAAATAGCTAACATAAAAGGGCAAAATGTAGCTAAACAAGAGGGCAGAAAGGCCTGGGGGAAATATTGCAAAGAGTTAATATCTTTGTTATAAAAATAAAGGTAGATCATATCTTTATATGAGGCAGAGGCTAGAGTGGAAACTAACGCCATGTGGCCTTGGGGAAGTTATTTAGCTTCTCTGAGACTCAGTTTTCTTCCTCTATGCCAGGACTGTGGCAAGGATTTAAAATATATGCAAAGTTCTTAGCCCAACATTTGACATACATATTGTGGTTGCTCCTCAAACAATAGTTAGTACTAACTACCAAGTGTCAGTACCACTACTAGCAGTGGTAGTAACGGTCATGACAGTAAGAGCTCACTAAGTAAGAAAACAGCAGGTCCCCCAAAAATAAATGCACAAGAAATGTGAACAGACAGTTCTCAAAAGAGGAAATATAACTAATAAACTTAGGAAAATGTTCAACCTGACCAAAAGTCAGAGAAATGCGAATGAAAACAAGATAGCACTTTTTGGTCTATTAAATTATCAAAACACTTTAAAAACAGTAGGAGTGCCCAGTGCTGGGAGAGTGTGCTGAAATTGGTATTTTCATACGTTACTAAAAACACGCAAGTTGATATATATGTAAGTGATGCGGAAGAAGGTGCTGTCATTTCAAAGGTAATCACACTTTGTTTCGGCGATTTCACTGCTGAGGTCAATCCCAGAACAGAGCCCAAACACGGAAACACGCAGGCTTAAAAATGTTAAGTGCAGTTGTCGTTGAATAATTGGAAACAACTTAGCCGTCCAGCAGTGGGAGGACTGAGTAGGATTCACTCAGTGGATATGGTGATTCCACTGATACTACATAGAAAATACGACGAGAGGAAAAAAGCAAGATGCAGTATTTTCTGCGTATTGCATAGCAGATAAATCTGGAAGGACATATTTTAAATTAGAAAACAGGAATCGTGTTAAAGTGGTATGATTATGGAGAATTACTACCTTTAAAACTTAAAAATTATACTTAATTAAAACTACGTTTTCTTGATTATTTCCAAATGGGCTCTTTCTTTTCTAAGTGACACCAAAATTCCACTTCAAAACTCTACGAAAGCCTACAGCCCTGTTTTATGTTGTTCCACTAGAGGGAGCACAAGTGTTTAAAATACATCGCAACCGTGATCTGCCACAGCCACGCAATAATAGTCAAGAATTTTAGAGCTATAGGGGACTTCAAAGATAATCTAGTGTTTTTTTTAGCCTTAGGGACATACAGAAAACAATCTCTAGCTGTAAATCATTTCGTGTCTATTATTAGTGCTCTTTTTATTTTATTTTATTATTTTTGACTGCTATTGCTATTTTATTTTTATTTATTTTTTTAATTTTTAAATTTTACTTTTGTTTAAAATATTACGGATGTCCCTTTTTCTCCCCAATGACCTGTTCCACCCCATCCCATCCCCCTCCCCAGTCTCTCTCCCCACCATTGTCTGTGTCCTTGGGTTGTGCATATATGCATATTAAATTCTTTTCTTTTTTTTAATATATCTTTATTGATTTCAGAGAGAGGAAAGGAGAGAGAGAGAGAGGGATAGAAACATCAATGATGAGAGAGCCATTGATCGAGCCCACAACCTGGGCATGTGCCCTGACCGGGAATCGAACCCCAATCGCCTGGATCCTAGGTCGATGCTCAACCGCTGAGCCACGCCCGGCCGGGCTGCATATTAAATTCTTTGGTTACTCTCTCCCCCTCCACCCACCCGCGCTCCTCCATCCCTCTGGCATTCGTCAGTCTCCTCTATGCTTCCATGTCATTGAATCTATTCTGTTCATCAATTTATTAAGTTCTTTAGATTCCACGTATAAGCGAGATCATGTGATGTTTGTCTTTCTCTGCCTGGCTTATTTCACTTAGCATAATATTCCCCAGGTCCATCCATACTGTCCCAAAGGGTACGAGATTCTTCTTCTTTACAGCTGCATAGTATTCTATGGTGTAAATATCCCACAGCTTTTTTATCCACTCATCTACTGATGGGCACTTGGGCTGCTTCCAGATCTTAGCTATTGTAAACTGTGCTGCTATGAACATCGGGGTGCATATATCCTTTCTGATTAGTGTTTCAGGATTCTTAGGACACATTCCTAGGAGTGGGATCACTGGGTCAAACGGCAGCTCCATTTCTAATTTCTTGAGGAACCTCCACACTGTTTTCCATAGTGGCTGCCCCAGTCTGCATTCCCACCACCAGTGTACTAGGGTCCCCTTTCTCCACACCCTCGCCAGCACATGTTTGTTGATTTGTTGATGGAGCCATTCTGACAGGTGTGAAGTGATACCTCATTGTGGTTTTAATTTGCATCTCTCTGATGATTAGGTTGAGCATTTTCTCATGTGTCTCTTGGCCATCTGTATGTCCTCTTTGGAGAAGTGTCTATTCAGGTCCTTTGCCCATTTCTTAATTGGGTTGTTTGTCTTCCTCTTGCTGAGTAGTATGAGTTCTTTGTACACTTTGGAGATTAGCCCCTTATCAGATTCATCCTTGGCAAATAGTTTTCCCAGACCGTGGGGTTCCTGTGTATTTTGAGGCTGTTTTCTTTTGCTGTGCAGAAGCTTTTTAGTTTGATGAAGCCCCATATGTTTATTTTTCCTTTTGTTTCTCTTGCCCTAGGAGATGTATCAGTGAAAATTCCACTGCGTGAGATGTCTGTGACTTTACTGCCTACATTTTCTTTCAGGATTTTTATGGTTTCGTGACTTACATTTAAGTCTTTTATCCATTTTGAGTTTATTTTTGTGTATGGTGAAAGTTGGTGGTCTAATTTCATTTTTTTGCATGTACCTGTCCGGTTTTTCCAGCACCATCAAGTGATAGCTACTTTCTGACAGTGAAAAATCAATCGGGAGATTGAAGTGTGACAGCATGGTCTAGGAGTGGAATGTTCTAGGGGTAATCCTTTTTGTTTTCATCCTAAATAAAAAAGAGCCGTTATGTTAAACATAGCGACTGTAATAAGTATAGACTTCATAGTAAAAGTGGCAGAATGTTTACAAAACGGCTGCAATAATACCTCCCTCCCATGTGCACACTCCACTCATCAGGAGCTAGCTCTATTTCCCAGCCCCTCACAGCCAGGCTGGCTTTGGCATTGACTCTGACTGGTAGAATGTGGTGCAGTGACGGTGTAAAACTACCAAGTCTCGGCCTGACAGCTCCCACGTTCACCCTGTAAGAACACCATGCTGCCTCGGGGCCAGCTCAGGGTAGCCCGCTGGAAAATGGGACGAGCCTACCAGCTGAGGCCTCCGAAACCAGCCACTCCCCAGTCCAGCCACCAGATGGCGTCAGCCACCAGGATGATCCCTCACAGACCAGCACAGGGCCACCTAGCTGAGTCCAGCCCAACTTTATGGAAGATAAAATGACTGTTTTAAATCATTAAACTTTGGAGTGGTTTGTTATACAGAAATAGATAACCGATACAACAGATATTAAATATTTATTATTTATTAAGATGGTAACAACTCATTGTTTTAAAATTGACCATTGATCTTTAGACATACATCTACCCATATAAATGAAGGCAGAGCTATATTTTTAAATAGTTGCAAAATATTCCATTGAACAGGTACACCTAATATATTTATAATACTCCCTTCTATTGGACATTTAGTTAGTTCCTAAAGCTAACATATCAGCAATACTGAAAGGAAGTTTCTTATACTTGCAACTTTGAGCATTTATCCTTTCAGCCTCAGTTTGTTCACCTGTAAAATGAGAATATCTCTGACCTTTCCGACAGAATTTTAAAAATTAATGAGATATACAACAAAATTGTTAGAAAATCATGTACTTTACAGAGGGGTTCCCCTGCTGCTTCAGGTACCCCCCTGGCCCCACACATATACTCATCCTGACATCACTGACTGTCTTCCCTATGCTGTAATCCACATCTCTGTGGCTGTTCTGTAACTACCAATTTGTATGTACAGCTTTGTTGTATTTCAATAATACTTCAATTAAAAAACACACACACACAAAATTTAAAAAGACAAAAAAAAACCCTGGCAGGTGTGGCTCAGTTTGTTGGGCACCATCCTGTGCACCAAAAGGTTGCGGGTTCAATTTCCAGTCAGGGCACATGCCCAGGTCATGGGCTCGATCTCCAGTAGGGGGCCTGCAGGATATTTTGCTCTCACATCAATGTTTCTGTCTCTCTCCCTCTCCCTTCCTCTTTCTCTAAAAATCAATAAAAATATTTTTTTAAATAAATTTAAAAAGACAAAAAATTAATGAGATAATGTGTATGAAGACTCTAACAGTTTCGGGGATATGGTAAGCCCTTAATAAATTGTAGTATTTTTTATTATTATCATCATCTCATTATGAGCTTCATTAGGGCAGGGACCACGTTGGCATTACTCAGGACCTGGCTCAGAAATAAAATAGCTGACACCTGCTGAGTGATTCCTATGAACCAGGCCCTGAGTTCAACCACAACCTTCGAGGTAAGTACTGTTCTCATCCCCATATTACAGATGAGGAAACTGAAGCACATAAAAATAAGGCAGCTTGCCCAAGGACAGAACTAAAATTTGAATTCAAAGCAATCTGCCTCCAGAACCTACGCTCCTAAAGCTATACTGTGCTGCCTCAGTGAACATGCCTTAATAAATTGCTGCTGAGTGAATAAATTAACGGATCATAGATTTCTAAAAATGCAATTTCTGGGTCTCAGGACATACACATATTGCAATGTAAGTTATTGAGTATAATTTTTTAGAAGGCAGTATGAAAGTTTTCAATAATATTATCACAACTATGGAAACAAAAGTGCACAGAAGAAAAACTGAAGGAAACACATCAAAATGTTAGGAGTGGGCCACTGTTGGTGGGTACGTTCATGGGTGATGTTTTTTCTTCCTTTTTCCCCCAAAATTTCTGTAATAAGTTGTTACTCTGTACAAACTGCATAACCATAGCCTTATTTTTGTGTTGTTATATGTGCTTTACTGCTTTACAGTTCGTTCTGTCCTTGGAAGCAAACCTTTCCAAGAGAAGAGAGTTTTCCTGATTATATTGGGTTCTTTGTGCTCTATCAAGCTTAAAAAGAAAATCAGAATCCCGGGCAATTTGCCTTCTTATCATTATTGGAGTGACTCATTTGATCTGACTCCTGGTGCTAACAAGCAGTGTTGTGGATCTACCTTTCTGATATTTCCTGTCTGCAGACAAGAGAACTACTGTACTCTTACACCCGTTTGTAAAACACCTTCTATTGACTCAGGGTTTTACAAAGACTTTATCAAATCGTTTCGCAAACAATCCTGCGAGGCGGTGATAAATCCCGCTAACCCTTGAATCCACATACATACGCCCACGTGAATGCAAAGGTGGCCAGACATTGATTTACATACTAACCTATGTGTTTTTGCCAGTACTTCCTGATACTCCAGGCCTTTCCCGGTTTTAGCAGCAGCAGGGGTGTTCTGCCCTTTCTGCCTTGGAGAAAGGACAGCGTAACAGAACGTAGGCATCAATTCTTGGCTTACGACTTGAAAGGCTGGGCCTAGAGGAGTCCAGATCGGAAATGAGGGAGAGCAAAGCTGCGCCACTTCTTCCCCAACAACTTCCATGGGCTGTGAAGGAAGGAAGGTGGCGTTCAAGAGAACAATAGAGTTGAGATGTTAACACAGGAGGTTCCTAGGTCATGTGGCCCTGTACCCCGAAAATCTCAGAGAGGTTGGAGGGATCTGAGAGCCTAGAAAACCGATGCTTCGTGGGTAGAAACAGGACGGCAGTGGGGAAGGAGCGTTCTCTAAGCTACACCTGGTGTGGAAAGCATGAGACTATTTCCCATGGGCACAAAAGAACAACGACGTGGACAGAAAGGCAACCAGGTGTGATTAGTCTTCAAGTTCACTCTTTCTTCTGCCAAGAAGCTGCTATAAATTTTAGTTCTAGAATTTCCATTTGGTTCTTTTTTCATAGTTTCTATTTCTCTATGAAGATTATTTACCGGCCCACTCACAATTTCCCTTAATTTTTTTTTAACACATCTTAAAGTTGGTTTGTACTGACTGCCTTTGTTTGTTTTTGACCCTTTGTTGACTTTTTGTTACCACCTTTATGGGGGAGAGGCTTCCTGGTGATGGTAGTGTCATAACTGGATCAAGCAATGCTACTACGGGGTGACAAGAGTCTAATGTGAAAGCAGTCACTCAAGTGGACCAGGACGTCGTCTTTGGAAATGGTGAATAATCTGTGATGATTTCCAGTCTTCAAATAAGTAAGACAACTGCAAACCCCTTGTGAAAAAATGTAAAGGTAGCATCTCCAATATCCTCAATCAGCCTCAAACAACTGGCAGAACCTTCCCACTCATTAAAGCGCAGAACTGGAAGAGAGTTTAAAACATTAGCATCTAACTTTCTGCATCAGCCGAGTAGAAAGGATAGTCTCCCCCAATGATTAATTTTTCTCTAAGCAAAAAAGCAGCTTCTTTTCATTTCCTAATATAAAGTTAATACATACTTAGAGAAAAAAAATCAACCAAAAGAGATAGTCATAAAGAAGAAAGTCCTCAGAGAAATTACAATTACTATTTTGCTACACATCCTTCCAGATGCTTCTGTATGCAAATATTTATGCATACAATTTTATACGACTAGAATACTTATACATGCTTTTAATTCAACAGGTAGTAAATATCATTCTCAATAAATATAGACACACATCTTTTTTAGTGACTGTATATTCCATTGCCTAAGTGTATCAAATGTATTAAACCAATTCTCTATGGGAGGGCATTTAGTTCTAGATTTTTGAAATAAGGAACATTCCTTCTGCTGTCTGTGTGTGTGTGTGTGTGTGTGTAACATCTTTGTGTAGTTTTCAGATTATGTCTCCTTGGGGCAATACTTTTCATTATCTCTGGGCTGAAGCATATTCAAAATTTTTAATAATAAGTAAACTATTCCTACCAGGAAGACTGTACTAACTCATGCTCCCACCAACAGTAAGACCATTTCCATCTTTTTTTTTTTTAACTGAGTTCACTGGGGTGACATTGGCTCACAAAACCATACAGGTTTCAAGTGTACAACTCAACCAAACATCATCTGCAACTGCATTGTGCGCCCAACGCCCAGAGTCAAGTCTCTTTCCCTCTCCATTTATCCCTCCTTTGCCATCTTCCACCTCCCCTCACCCCCTTTCCCTCTGGCTATCACCATACGGTTGTCTGTGTCTGTGATATATATGGTGGGTTGCTTAATCCCTTCACCTTTTTTCACCCAGCCCCCCACCACTGCTCCCCTTTGACAGCTGTCAATCTGGAGACCGTTTCCATCTTTGGTCATGCTGGGTATGTGCAATCTTTTCAAACTTTATGAATGTATCAATCAAAAGTAACATCTAAATTGTGTTGAGTGGCCTGCTAATGAGTTCTAGTGCAGTGTTGAGGATGGGTACCTTGCCATGTGCTCCTTTCTGGCTTTGAAAGGATAGCATATGCACTATACGGGGGCCTGAGATGTAAATTAGGCAGTCTGGCTTCCATACTCCTAGCTTTATTGCACTAACTCTGTGTCCTTGGGTGAGCCACTCAACCTTTCTATGCCTTGGCTTCTTCAAATGTGAATGAAATGGGTATTCTTGAGCTTCCTTCCCAGCTACTATCAGGAGGGGCAGGTGGGTAATGCACTGTGCAGATCTGTCAGGTCAGACACTGTTGGTTGACTAACACAACACCATCCCCAAACCCTTTCTCCTTGCCTGTCTTTACTATAGAAGAGGCTGGAAATGCTCAATATCCCCTTTCTCAGCCTCTTTTAGAGCTAATGGGTGGCCATTTTACGTAGCTCAGGCTAATGAGATGAGAAGGAAAGTTTGTTGGGATGCTTCTGGGAAATCCTTTGTTTTCCTGATGAAAGAAACAGACACAAGAGAGAGCAAGCTCACAGGTGCTCTCTCTCTCTCACCCTCTGCCTTCAATGCAGACTTGATGCCTGGACCTGCGGGGTGGTTGTGGTGACTCCGTATGATGTCAACTCAGATAAGCAGGATCTGTTTTCCAGAATTCTGCATGGTTTCAGGTTATTGTTGGCCATCAGAGAAATGTTGCACAAGATCTGGAAGGCAGCAGCGAAGCATCAGCCATGGTTTCCATGTTCTGAAGGGCAATGCAGGGCTCCAGGCGTGGAGGTAACTCTAGCACATTGTCACTAATCTGCTGGCTCACCTTGGGCATGAGGCAGCACCCAGACTCCAGCTCCTGCCTGATCTCCTTCTTCAGCCTCTCCAAGTCCTAAGCCAAGTGCATGTGCAGCTCCATGAAGGGTGCCAGCTTCCCTGTATTATCAAGGCCAGAGGTAGTAAGAGACACACGCAGATCTAGCCTGTCTTTCCAGTTGTTCATGAATTCCAGTTTGTCCTGCAGATTCCAAGTCTGTTCCTACTCTCATCCAAGTCCAGCTTTCTGCCCTGACTGCCTTCTGGCTGACCTATGGTGACTTCAGGCTTAACACTAGAATGAAAGACAGCAAACAGCCTTGCATAGACTCCTCCAGCTTCCACGATCATGTAAGCACTGAACAACAGAGCTTCTGTGATGATGAAAGTGATTTATGTATGAGCAGCCCTAATAGGATAACCACAGCCACACGGGCTATTGAGCACTTGACATGAACCTTGTACAACTGAGAAATGAAATCTTTACTCTTATTTCATTTTAATCCATTTAAATTTAAAGAGCCACATGTGGCTAGTGGCTACCATATTGAACAGCATAGGTCTAGTGCCTAATAATAAATTTCTCATCTTTGTCACTCATAGTGGTTCTGTTTCTCTGTTGAATCCTGATATGGGCGGCAACTGGTGCCATGTGCAGAAGAGCATGCAGATGGAAAGCCAGCACTCTAGGAATGACAGGGCTGGAGCAGCGAGTTCCCGGAGGCCCACCAACCTGCCACTGTTGAACATTTTATGAGAAAAATAGAACCCCCTTAGTTTGTCCTGTTGGAACCCCATCCCCATTTCAATCCCCAGGCCAGGATGATCAATGTGAGCTAAAATATTCACGGAAAGCAAGTAGGCTCCAGTAAGGTGTGCTCTTCAGCAGGCGGTCTTTCCTTTGCTCCAACATGAAGAATGGTTGTCCCTTGCCGGTTCCCTATGCAGAGCCTCCCACCTCCCTGTCCGCTCCCTTTCCCCCGTGAATATGACCTTCCTTATAGAATATAATCACCCCTGTTGTCTGTCGAACTGAATTCTTTTTGTTTTAAACATCACCCCATTTTCACGATTCTGCAATATCGCAGCAGATGGTGAACCACCATCTTTGCCAGCTCCAGTCTCTTGAACTGGCCGCGTAACCAATAAACTTTACCAGGAACGGGTTTTGCCAGATAGGCCACAGTTAGCTGTGAAAAAAATTAATGGTTGAACAATCTTGTCTTTCAAGGCGGAGTTTGAGGAGAGAACCGTGGTAGTAAGCAGTTTAAAGCCGTTTCCACAAACACAGTTCTACACAAATCCAAGGAACATTGTGTGGTGTTTTTTTTTTTTTTGGGGGGGGGGTTCTTTTAAAAAAAAAATGGTTGCATAAACAAGTGGTTATCCGTTATGGTGTTGACATAGGAAAAGGTGAAATGCTGGCAACGGAATAAAAGCAATAGTGCAACAGGCAGCTGAGCGGCATGCGTGGGCTGGTTCCTTGGATGGACAGACTTGCTTTTCACTTCCTCTCCGTTTTGGTCCCTCCCTCTTGGTGTATCTTCCTGAGAATGTTTAAAAAAAAAAAAAAAAAAAGAGCCTGCTGGTCTCACTGCAAGCCGCCCTTGGTGCCTGCTGTTCCCTCATTTTTAACATCTCCCGGGACTGAGTCCTGTAACGCTCCAGTGCTGGGTGAGTCGCCGCGCTGCGCGGTCGCCGCCTTGCCGCGCTCCGCAGGGCTAAAGGCTTCCGGGGGTCCGCAGACGGCGCGGCTCCCAGCGCCCGACCCCCGGGAGCGGAGCGCCGAGCCCCGAGCCCGCTCCCCGCCGGCGCGCCCGGAGCGCCAGCCCTCGGACCTTGGGAACGGCGCGCCCAGCGCGCCCCCGGGCGGCGCGGAGGAGGCGGCGGCGGCCCCTCGGCGCGGCGGGCGCGGGTCCGGGAACCCCCGGCGCCGCCCGGATGCTGCAGCCCAGCTACCTCTGCGGCAGCTGCGGGGTGGACCCGGGCCGAGCCTGCCCCCGGGGCGCACGGGGGGCCGGAAGGGGGTTCAGGATTCCGACCCCTCCCCTTTCCCCTCTGGGTCCCGGAGCACTCCCGCGCTCAGACCTTCCTCCTCCCAGGTACGAGCCGGGAAAAGAGGGCCCATCTCCGCCCCCGGCACCCCACCATGGGCAATGCCTCCAATGACTCCCGGCCCGAGGACTGCGAGACTCGACGGTGGCTCCCCTCGGGCGAGAGCCCGGCCATCAGCTCGGTGATGTTCTCGGCCGGGGTGCTGGGCAACGTCCTGGCGCTGGCGCTGCTGGCGCGCCGCCGGCGGGGGGGCGCGGGGCGCGGCGCCCGCCGCGGGAACTCGCTCTCCTTGTTCCACGTGCTGGTGACCGAGCTGGTGTTCACCGACCTGCTGGGCACCTGCCTCATCAGCCCCGTGGTGCTGGCTTCGTACGCGCGCAACCAGACCCTGGTGGCCCTGGCGCCCGAGAGCCGCGCGTGCACCTACTTCGCCTTCTCCATGACCTTCTTCAGCCTGGCCACGATGCTCATGCTCTTCGCCATGGCGCTGGAGCGCTCGCTGGCCATCGGGCACCCCTACTTCTACCAGCGCCACGTCAAGCGCCGCCGCGGCCTGGCCGTGCTGCCCGCCATCTACGCCGCCTCGCTGCTGCTGTGCGCGCCGCCGCTGCTGCGCCCCGGGCAGTACGTGCAGTTCTGCCCCGGGACGTGGTGCTTCGTGCGGCACGGCGGCTCCGCGTACCTGCGGCTCTACGCCACGCTGCTGCTGCTGCTCATCGCCGCCGTGCTCGCCTGCAACCTCAGCGTCATCCTCAACCTCGTCCGCATGCACCGCCGGGGCCGGCGCGGCCGGGGCCGCCCCTCCGCGGGCCGGCGCGGGGAGAGGGTGTCGGTGGCCGAGGAGACCGACCACCTCATTCTGCTGGCGATTATGACCATCACCTTCGCCGTCTGCTCCCTGCCGTTCACCGTAAGTCACTCTCTTCGCGTCCACAGCCCCGGCCCGCGCGGGCTGCTCGCACCCTCCCCTCCCACGCCCACCCTGCCCACTGCCACACGGACTTTTGCAACTTGTAAAAGTATGTCCCGATTTGTAGAGGTCTGTGGACGTCCCCTGTCGCTTCTCACCTTTGCCCCATTTCCTTCCCCCCCTGCTGGCTCCAGGCCCGGGCGCGTGGGCCTCTCTGGGCTCGTGTTTCGCATGATACAGCCCCACCGACCGGGAGCCTTGGCTGAGGCTCCCTGAGCCGGCCCAGCCCCATCCTAGAGCCAAAGGCCCCTCCACTGCGAGCTTGGCTCGGCACCTGAGGAGCAGGCACCATCTGCCTTCCCTGAGCTGCAGTTTGGCTCCTGGTACCTCCTGCCCACACACTCACGCTGGTTCTCCACACTCTGCCCGTTGTTTCTCCCAGGGCAAAATGTGGCACCCAACCCACAGCATCCCAGCCGCCGCTGAGAATGATCCCGGGTGAGAAGGGCCCCTGTTGCAAAACTTCAGAGCATTTCATTATTTGTCCTAAAAGTTCAACAAGCACCTAGTTTACAGGTTTCCCAATTTACCTATTGGTAGCATAACCCTTTTTGGCCATGAAAATTCAAAATACGTCCATAATGATAATGAGAGGAAAAGCTGATTGCTTGGAGGAACCCCTCGCTAAGCTTTGAGATCCCTCTAGAGGAGGCATTTGTACTCTTACAAAATATCTTCCTGATGTCACTGTCAGGAATACATCCAGGTGCTCTTCGGCCTATAATAGTGCACTTTATGAGCACAAGGCCACAACAGGAAGGGCTGGTGCATCTCAGGGATGGGAGAGGTAGGCATGTCCTGCACTTGCCGGGACCCAGCAGATCAGAGCCCGTCTGGAGAACTGAAAGACAGGAGCCTAAGTGCTGGGATGGGCGCTGGCCTGGTTTGGGGCAACCTCAGCAGGTAGCTCTGTGAAGCTGTGAGCCTCCTAAGGGGTACCGAGCCCGGAATGTGTCCGAGCACAGCTGGCCTCTTACAGAGGAATGGAAACTGGGAGCTCAGGCAGCTCCACTCCCTAATCTTTAGAAGAATGAGGCTGACCCTGCGGGCAGGAAGCAGTTGTCAGTGGCTCCCACCTGCACAGTGTGGGAGAAAGAGACCCACAGCGCCTGCCATTAGCTTGTCTGACCTGGAGAAGCTGAAGAAGTAACTTTATCCCACTTCCCACCATCATCACTGTTTTTAATTATCTACATACGCTTATCCTCAGGGGTGGAAAAGGACACAGGGTTCTAAAAGCCCGGATGTGACCCTCCGATGCCCCAGATTAACTCCCTTGCTTAGCTATAGTCTCTTCTCCTTGGTCCCCACTGTGGCCACCACTTCTGCCCCATCCTCCGCTAGGGCAGCAGCTGGTCGGAACAGTAAGTTACACCTTGAGGGGCATGAGACGGAGCGTGTGAAAGGCGCCGTGCTATCAAACGAAGGACTCTGGGAGCCTGCAGCTCCCACGCCCGACAGCCGGCAGGTTCGCGCCACAGAAATGCTATGATGTAGAAACCAACGTGGCTTCTCTGGGTTTGTTTTGTTTTACTGATAGAACCTATAGATTATGTTAGGAGCTAAATCAACTTTGGGGATTGGGACAAGGAGGCAGAATAAGTGGCTATGAAAGAAAGCATCTCAGGTTCCACGAAACAACTTAGAATTCACCTTGGGAGACATTAATCATCTCTGAATTGGGGACTGCCTGTCCCGGACAGGTGGGCCTTAGGATGTCAATTCTTGGAATTTTATTTATTCTTTGTGAGTGTGCATATAAAAATATCCCTGACCCCCAGCTACTTAAATAGCCTGGGAATGGACTTAGAGGTGACTTGTAAAAAATAACTTGTAAAAAGTATGATTTCCTTTCCGAAGCCCTTTAGAGGAGGAGAACAGGAGGGAAAAGGTCTCCCCTTCAAGCATGACTGATCTACTGCATAACCTGTATTTTTCAAAATAAAGGCAGGGAATTTCAATAGGTTCCTCTGTTTTTAAATCTGCCTTTTATCATGAGGACTCCATCATTACCATATACTAATTTTCAAATATATATTTGAATATATATGAATATATCTACTCTCCACCCCACCCCTTTACTTAATATTAAGCCAGGGGCAGATCCAGAGTTGCTACATGGAAGGAGCTTAGAGCTAGAAGTCTGGTTAGAAGGAGCGGGGCAGTAGGAGGTTTGTTTTGAAGCTGTGTTTTTATTTAGATTACCTGCTTATGGCATGGGAGGGGCTAGATGAAGATTATTTTGTCAATAGATTCTTGGCACTTGTTAGTGTCTTCATTTACATAGCACTTTAAACCCTATAAAATGTTACACTATCCCAATTTATTTCTTGGAGGGCTTATCTGATAATTCAAAACTCATGGCTGCTGTTTGGTGCATACATTCTGCTCTTTCAAAATGCTCATCATGGGGGGCACTTTCCCCCGTGTCCTTTTAGTTTGTTGGCCCACAATAAAACTGTGGTCAGAAATGGCCTACACCAGTCTCCCACCTGAGGCAGGAGTCATTTCCGCACATCCTGTCTGGGGACACTGTTAGACAAGGCAGAGGCTTGTGGTTGCCTTTGGACACTCTCGTGTTCCTCTCCCCAAGCACATGTAGTCCAATAGAAACAGTATAAGCCACGTGTAGAATTTAAAATTTTCTAGTAGCCACACAACAAAAAATAAAAAGAAACATTAATTTTAATCAATATATTTTATTTAACTCAGTTTATTCAAAATATCAATTTAAAATGTAATCAAGGTAAAATAATTATTAATGAGCTATTCCAACTAATTTTCTCCCTTGCGTCCCAGAAAACACTGGCAATTTACCCAATCTCTGCCTGTTCCTGCCAGAGCTGCTTTCTTGTCCCTTAGAAGTAGCCCAGCAAGGCAAGTTCACAGCTGTGCCACTGCGACACCTGCTTGTTCCAGCACTTCAGGAGTGGGGGGAGGAGGAGAGTGGGGTTTTAGGAAGCAGTCATTCTGACCTGCCCACACTTTGGGACAATGACATTGGTAGTTCCAGTTTTCCTAAATCCTACAAGAATCCCAGTCTAGGACTTCCGAAGTTTGGGAAGTGAAACTATCAAAATGTAAAATACCCAGAGCCCTGTAATGAAGTCAATTTCAGCATCAAATATCATTATCATCATCAACGTCAAAATGGCTAACATTTTGAGCACTAATTTTTACAACACTAACCCATTATCTTCACAATAACCTGTAAAATAGATAGTATTATTATTCCCATTTTACAGATGAGGCAAATCACTTACCCTGGGTCTCACAGCTGGTGAGTGTTGGAGCCAGGCAGTTTAGGCCTAGCCTGTTTGGCTCCGTGGTTAGAGCGTCAGCCCGCGGAGTGAAGGGTCCCGGGTTCGATTCTGGCCAAGGTCGCGTACCTTGGTTGCAGGCTTGATCCTCAGTCCCGGTCAGGGAGCATGTGGGAAGCAGCCAATCCATGTGAGAAAAAAAGCCAGGCAGTTTAAGCACAGAGTTTATGCTCTTAACCACAATACTATGAGAGGGAAACTGCTCATTTCAGGGATAACATGAGAAAATTAATCCAAGATTTCCAAGAGAATTGTGACCCAGTTATAAATACTTGGACCACTTTGCCTCTTAATTCCAACTTATTAGCTTTAAAAATATAATGGCACCCTGGCTGGTGTTGCTCAGTGGTTAGAGTCGGCCTCCGCACCAAAGGGTCTCAGGTTTGATTCGCGGTCAAGAGCTCGTTCCTGGGTTGCAGGTTCGATCCCCAGCCCTGGTTAGGGCACGTGCAGGAGGCCACCAATCGATGTGTCTCCCTCACATCTATGTTTCTCTCTCTCTCTTTCTCCCTCCCTCCCTCTCACTCTCTCTAAAAATTAATGGAAAAAATATCCTCAGGTGAAGATTAACCAAAAAATGTAAATAATAATAAAATGGCAGAGACCTGTGTCAGATCAAGGGGCCTGAGCTGGGGCCAAGTGTGTGTGGTTCCTTTTTTCTTCTCCACAGACCTGTGAATTGAAGGCTGAGATTGAGATTTAAGGAGATTGGCTAATGTAAAAGCTACTCTAAATTAAGAAATATTCAGATTACCCCCCCATGTAAAATCTTCCGTTGGTACCACAAAACATTTCTTAACTGATTTTTAAAAAAAAAAGAAGAAAAAAAAAGACCATGTGTTGTTTAGGAAATGACATTATTTTGGCTGTTCAGTACGAAATCATTCATGGAACCAACAACATATTCCAAACTGTTTATGCACTAAAGGGATATTGTATAAATTAATAAATTCCTCCTTATGTTAATCAGCTGTTGTCATCATTTCACAGAGATAAATAGAAACTTTCTTCATGAAATGGAACAGAGTGCAGGAAATATATCAGACTCCATTCTTGCCTCAGATACTGTTTGTGTCTTCATTTCCAACCACAGCGAGCCACTTTCTCATCACTTTACTAATAACTGTGGGTAGCTCCTAGTCATTTCAAACTGGTTTCCACATGCCATCTGAATAAAGCGCTTATGCATTTTATTCAGCTCTAAAATTTCAAGAGTGAAATTTTTAGAAATTCTTTAAGGCTATAATTTCTAGGTAAACCCGATTAGTGGAAATCTGATCTTTGCTATAGAGAACAAACTCAAGTAAACAGTACTGGAGTTTCCTGTTCATTCCTAGTACTCTTTATGACATGAACGGGGGTGATAAAACTGATACAAAAGCGATATCAATTACATACATGGAAAATACCACAATTCTAGTAGGGGTGAAAGAGCAATCCAGAAATCTCTATGTGTAACCACCATGAACTTTGCTTGGTGATATTTTAAGTTAATATCTATGTAAGTTAATATTCATGCATCATTAATGATGTGCTTGGGGATTGTTGAAATAGTCTTAATACACATTACTCGTTAAGAGAAAAAAGTTTCCCTATATGACTGTTTTCACTTGGCATCTTTTCCTTTGCACTTTGATATTATGAAATGGTGGTTGTGAGTAAAGACACAATTACCCTGTTTTTTACATTTGGACAGCAAGAACCAATGAGTTGATCATCACTGCTGTTTCAGGTGATTAAGACCTCAGCTTAAAGAAAAACAGCTTTTAGGGATGGTATATTTCTTTTTTGGCATTTCAAGAACCCATCACAGTATTAATTTAAAAAAAAAAAAGAGAGAGATGGTGCGTGACTGATCTCTGGAAACAGTGCTTCAGGAAGGCAATGTACAAGTCTCTCTCCACCTGCAGGCTTCAGGCCCAGTTAACCTGCAGCCTGGCCTGCTTGGTTTCCGTGGCTTCCCCTGTCTGCTGTTTTGAAGTTTCTGACCACCCCTCCTCATTCTTTTCTCAAGCTCACCTCCCTTGTGCCTCAAATTATATCAAGGTGTACCAAGCTCCATTTTTCTCAAGCTGCTCTGCTATCTAAAATTGCCTCCCCCTCACAGAAAACTAGACTAAGACTTCTGAAGCTGGGACAGATGTGTGATGGGAGAGTGCATTAGCGGAAGGCTAACTCTCCTGTAACCTGCACTCCATGGACAGTGCAGTAGGTCACATTTGCAAAACCTTGTATTTATCAGAGACCTGGGTAGATGGTTCATAGTGTTCAACATTTTCTCAAAGGGGTTAGAGTCACCACCCTGGAATATTCAGGCTCAGAGCTCTAAACCTTAGCACTGACTCTCCTTTGTGTCTGGCTCTGGGATCACCTGGAGCACAAGGCAGGGGACACTCTTTAGTGCGGGAGCCACATTCAGGCCCCAGTCTTTCTTTCTGAAGGGAAACTGGCTCCTGTTCCCTCTACCACAAGGCACCTATGATTTGGGGGAAGGAGTTGCTTTAAAATATCAAATACCTGGAAAATAATCTCCACGTGATTTTTTTTTTTTTAAGAATGAATTATGCAAAGCCTATAGCCAGGACACTCACGAATGTTTTTCACAAGGAAATAAACATACAACAATCTCTGCCTGTCATTTAGCTGTGGAAAGTGGGGAAAGAGAAGCATCCAAAGAAGCCAGGTAGCTACTCAGACATAGCCATGGTTTTTACCAGGGACAGTGACACCCATAAACCTCTGTGCCAACTTCGAAAAGATGTCTCCTACAAACTCATAATTGAGTCATTCACTGGTGCATTTTACATGAGACTTCACATCACAGGCCGGCAATAGAGTAGTGACTAAAAGAAAAACTGGGGTTCCCCTGCTTGAGCATGACTCCATGACTTCCTTACTTACTTGGAGTGTGATTTGGGACAAGGTAACTAATCTTCTAGGCCTCAGTTTCCTCCTTACTAAAATGGAAATAATATTTTGCAGGTTCATGTAAGGATTAAATAGAATAATACATAATTTGCTTTGCACCATGCCTGGCACACACAGATATTCAGTAAATATTAGCTGCTATCTCCATAGGATTCAATTTCTAAGGGAAAACCGGGATTGTATGTTAATGATTAGGAATTCTGGAAGCTCAGTCATTTGTTTGAGTTTATTTCAGGTATTAGGTAAGATTCCAAAGCAGGCCACTCAACCTTGGCTGCACATTAGAATCTCGTCAGGGTGGGGCGGGGGGGGAGGGATTAAAAATCATGATAGATACCCACGTTTAAATACCAGATTTAATTAATCAGAATCCCTGAGAGAATATTTTTAATGCCCCTTGGACAATTTCAATGAGCAGCCAGATAAAGTTCTCATTTGCTGTAAAATTCTGAACCCACTATGTGGTTGTATTGATGGTAGGAAAGTAGCTCAAACCAACAGTATCTAGTCAGTGCCAACACTTATTTCCATCTGTGCCACTTTGCAGCTGTTACAGTCTCACTAAAGCCCAGGAAAGAGACCTGTCCTAAGGAATGAACACTCGCTTGATTCAGTTAGATTAGCACTTGGTATTTTTCTTACAGCAAATGTGTTAGTAGTGTGTACAGAAATATGTATAAATTCTACTAGCCTCTGAAGCAAAATAGCACTAAAACATTATTCATCAATTGATTTCTATGCTGCGTGTCAGCCTTTCATTAAAACCCAGGATTGGCTGGCGGGAGAGAGAATGGAGAGTTATTGTTTAATGGGAAGTTTGGGAAGATGGAAAGAGTTCTGGAAATGGATGGTAGTGTTGGTTGCTGTTCTGTTCTTCTGTCAGGTGTGGCCATGAGAGGAGACAAGAGAGGCTCAGGAAAATAAAGTTTTTCATACTCACAGGTCCTAGAAACAGCAAGGAACGCACAACACCAAGGGCCACATAGGAAAGTACTAGTGCAGGTCAGGCAGCAGGAGCCTGGGCCAAGGAGTTTCCGAGGGGAGGGCGAGGCAGGGCAGGGTGACCAGCGTAGGGCAGGCTATTGGGATCCTTTCAGCAGGCTCTAAGCTGTAGGACTGGCCCCTAGTTGCCTGGTATCGGGCCCTGGGGAGATTAAGGCAGAGGAATATTGCCTCCTGGGCCACAGGGCCAGATAAGGGGCTTTGGCTTGGTTAATTTGCATGTCAAAGGATAGCTCTCTGGGGGGGCCCTTGGTTATCTCTAAGAACTGGGCATCCCTGAAGGGGCAGTCTCTCCCCTGCCAGAAAGGTTTTTAGGATGTCAAAACATCATAATATACAGAAAATTAAAAAGTATGTAAACAAACAGTTGCACAACAATGTGAATGCACTTAGTGACACTGACTTGTACTCTTGAAAATGATAAATTTTGTTATGTATATTTTATAATTAAAAAACACACACACACACACAAAAAAAAAAAAAAACCCAGGGTCCACAAGATCAAAAATGATGAACTCTAAGCAAAAGACAAGAACCAAAATTTTTTTTAAATGAAGAGGTAGAAGACGACAAAACTTGCATCAAGAACTTCAAGGGCCACTGAAGTATGTGTCTTTTCCAAGTGTGAAAGAAGAAATTATCTTCTGCAAAATATTGGCCAGCTCCTGAAATGCAAATTTTAAGCAATTTTTAAAATTTGCATTGTGGATGAAATGGAAAGGAAACAAATAGTACAGAATTGCTTCACCCTCTAAAACCATTCCTCACTTCTCATTGCTCTGTCATACTCCACAGAGATCAGGAACTGAAAACCTGACTCATCTTCGCTTGTGGAGCTGTGACACTAGCATACTGAGGCCTCCCTACGCTGCCCATCTGGCTCACCTGCTCAGTGCTATCATAGTCTTTGGCGAAACTAGATTATAAACTCGGACTTCTCTGCTACAGAGTGCGTGTGTGTGTGTGTGTGTGTGTGTGTGTGTGTGGTGACTAATATATCTTAATCTACCAGGTTTATATACAATGGTATCCTGAATTTCTACACTCTTAAAGAGACCATATAAGTTCTGTGTATTTCTCATCCAAAAATAGTTCTGCTGCGAAGAAAATTATTGCCCCATTGCATATCCCCACCTACCTTTCTCTTCTCTCTATAATCAGGGAAATCCTCCATCAATTCTTCTTTTTCCTTACTCATCTGCCAAGTCTTTTCTCCATTCCCTATGCCAACATTCTCTGGCATAAACGCCTGTGGCTGCCAAGCCTTCCTGCAATTGTCCTAACATAAGCGACTGGAAGATGACCACTCTCCTCCCTCCCTGCAGTTCGCTTTGTCTATCCATTTGTCAGATGCCTCCAGAGTAAGCAGGAGGGGAAGAAATAAAACATCTCTTCTGGTAAAGCAGGGTGGAGGAAAGAGGGAATAGCTTTCCAACTCGTGGGCTACCGTTGGCAAGAAAGTCCCTGGAGCATTGTAAAGAGCAGTTTTAAATGACTGGGTGTGATTTACATCTGTTTCCCTCTTTTCTGTAAGCAGAGTGAAGCGTTTGATCTTTTTGAGCACATACAGTTCCATTCCTTTTCATCTGACCAGAGAGTTGTGTTGCTCTCTAAACATCTAAGGAATCCGATGAGAGCCGGTGCGTCCTTGCAAACACTGGTCAACATGTGAAGATGGGCCAGCTTCTCGGTGTTTAGGACAGGGCTCTGGAGGCCTTTGCTCTAACACAGGCGACCTGGATGGGGCACATGGTGAGCAGAGCACCAGTGCCAGAGGAGCCGGCGCCTGTGTCCTGACTCCATCACCAAACAGCCCTGGGAACTTGGGCAAGTCACCTGAGTTCTCTGCACCTCAGGGTCCCCATTGGTAAAGTGGAGAGAATAATATTGTGGGGCACATATTCTCTGAGCACAGTTTTAAGTAGCTCTTACCTATTATCTCCTCTCATCTTCCCAACTAAGGCATAGGTATTGTGGCCCTTATCGCCTATTTTACAGATGTAACTGAGGCACCAAGAGGTTGGCTTTTCACTTCTGGTCCCAAAGCCATCTATGGAGCCTGGATTCAAACCCAGGCCGTCCGTGGCCAGCACCCTGCTCTGCTGTGTCCCCTCTCGCACTGAACTCTGATCATTAAATCAGATTAAGTGTCCGGAAGTGAATGTAACATGTTGTTATTAACTTTCCTGAAGTTCACTTCCTCATCTGCCAAAAGGAGATAATACTTCTGTTTCAGAGCTTTTGAAAGGAATAAACAGACGGAAGAAGAGAGATCCTGCTGTCCACCTCTCACCACCACCACACAAAAGACGTTTTGCTCTTAAATCTTAAGAAATCGCCTATGGTCTCAGCCTGTCCACTGCTACAGTGTAAAACTAACGTCATTTCCCCTTTTGCTTCTTACAGATTTTTGCGTATATGAATGAAACCTCTTCTCGAAAAGAAAAGTGGGACCTCCAAGCACTTAGGTTTTTATCGATTAATTCAATAATCGACCCTTGGGTCTTTGTCATCCTGAGGCCCCCGGTTCTGAGACTGATGCGCTCGGTCCTGTGCTGCCGGGTTCCATTAAGAACACAAGATACAACAGAAACTTCCTGTTCCTCACGGTCACATGCCAGTAAACAGACTGACCTTTGTGGACAATAGCTAAGAAGTGCTTGGTTAGCCAGCATCTGGAAGATCATTTTGAAATGGTTCCTTGGAGAAATAAAAAAAAAGTAGTTTGTAAACAAAATGAAGCTACCCCCATGAAGCAGAGGAAACCAACATTTCGGCAATGGTTTAGGCTGCAGACGTGCTGACAAGCATTTCCTGGAGGTGCCAGGAGGAGCTAGAAAGTCTCCCCTCGGTGAGCATATTAGTTACATGGCCTTTAGAGGAACAACCAGCTGCATTCAAGAGCGGTTACCTTTGGACTTAAGCTTTCCTGTTGAATGAGAAAGCATGTGGTTTTGTAATTTGTTTAAAACCCGAAATAGTTACTGTGTGTTTTCCATTTTAATCTTCTGTGTAACTACTGTTATAAACATACAGAGTACAGTCAGACCAGATAAAACTTCATATGTGTTCCCTAGGAAGTCGATATGTGGAAGCAACCAAGCCTCGTCCTCTGTGATCGCTTAACCAGCCCTTTCTTCGAACCATGAGCTTGAGAGCTATGGGCACTTTGCGTGGGGGCCGTACTCTCTCGTCACTACAGTATTACTCATAGAAGAGTAGGTTCAGCTGCTTACTGTCTTCTTTCACTAGTCCTCCGGAAGCTGTGTGTCAAAGTGTCAGATTATTTATTTTATGATGTCCATTGTGCTAATAGGAACCAAGAAAACTTTAGGAATTTTCCTCTCAACAAGAAATAACAGGCTATTAAGAGAGCTGATTCTGATTAACACTCTTCATTCTATTTCCAGGGGAGGGTATATGTGGCTATGTCCGAAGCCACATGTTAGGGTTAAAAGCTGAAAAATCTGGCGAATTCTTCAGATACACTGGAACCCTTTTAATGCTGATGTTGAGGCCATGACTAACATCTACTTTATAAGATGATTGTGTTGTAGCAAGATTCATCTGCCCATATTTTTATCCAGAAAGCATGGCTGACTAATACTATATAGGAAAGCCTTTATCAGTGAGTCATAGCTTTATGTATTTCTAAATCTAAATGTTTGGCGTGGTGTCAACTCAGCACCAAAATATTTCAGTGGCTTTGCACTGCTTAATCATACCTTAGTTACTGTGTAAATTCAGCTGAAATGTTACAAAAGTAAACTATAAGAGAAAAATTTGAAAATGAAATAGTATTTGATGAATCCCCCCAAATAACATTTCATAGTTAGAGTAGATATAATATTTTTTCAATGAGATAAAAGTAGGAAAAAATCTAACTTGGAAGGATTTTAAAGTAGGGTTGCATTGTAAATTGGAGTTTAAAGTACTCAATATAGTACTTGGTACTAGAGGATTTTTTTTTTTCCCTCCAGCATCATCTTCCAAGTAGTAGAACAACCTTTTTTTTTCCTTTCTGTGAATGTTATTACAAGGTAGCTGTTATAAAAAAACAAAAAGGGATGTTAGTTTTTTCCAAAGTCTCATTGAGTTGCTTACGTAAAACCATTTCCTATAAGTAGTTATCAAACTAGATGATCACTTAGAATTTTTCCAAACCATTCTAAGCATCAGTGTATTTGACACAATCTATGTCAGATCAGCTCTTATTTTAAAAAGAATAAATAAATGATTTGCTTTTCTACTAATTTAAACAAACCAGGCAAAATTTAACTTAACTAAAATCTGGACATGTAAATAAATCTTCCGTGTCTACCAAGTATTCTAACATTAAGAAATTGTTCTAAATAGAACTAATTAAGCTCATGGGTTTTTCCTAAACATAAAATTATGAGGTTACTTTGAATCTGGAAAATTGATTTTTTTTTTTTTATCAGATGACTTTTTTTCTCCAAATGAAAATGTTAACTACAGTCCTTCACCCCACCTCACCACCCCCCAAAGCAACCTCGGACATAATGTCACTAGTCGGAACAAAATGATTCCCTCTGGGGGCCCAAAATATAACAGTTTAAGCCATTTATTTAAGGACTGGTAGATTTCTAGAGCTTTGTTTCCTAGTTTACTCCTGTCTCTTGCACTGCATTAAATGACTATTTTATTTGCACTGATACATACGTAGAAGGAATTGAAGGTAAAAATCCTATGTAATAGTCAATCACTTACTATGAATGGTCATTTAAAAGTAACAGAAAAACTTACTAGGGCTAGACATAAAAGTGTTTCTTTTTTTAAAAATATCCCATCTCATCAGACAACCTAGAGCGAGACCAAAGCTCTAGAAACAGCACCAACCTCAGATCGCCATGCTGGGAGAGGCTGCAAGCCCTGAGCAGCTGGGGAGGGCAAATCCGAGCCACATCATTACGCTCTCAGTGTAATTCGGTTAAACTTTTGGCCCCCCTGCCTGCTCCTGTCAGTGCACTTTGAAAGAAGGATTGTCCTAATGCTGATATAACATCATTTCTGATTTGAACCAAGAAAAAAACCCAACGTATTCAGGTTTAGAATTTGATGACTTGGAAAGTCTGGCTAAGACAATTAGCTCGCCTTAAGCAGAGGTTTATTTATTTCATTTAGCCAAATGTAGTGGTTTAAGCCAATCTAATGGTTTTCTGAATTTGAGAAGAATCCATACTTGAGCCACTCACAGATAGAGACGTGATTTATGTATGTGGGCGTACGGCGCCTACTCACACAGGTGGTATTACAACTTGAATATTTCATGACTACCTTCTGTCCTCATCAAACACTTAACTCCAATGGAATTCCTCTCCGAGAGCACTTTTATAACATACCTCCAATCACTCACAGCATTATAACTGTTTTTAAATTTGATCACCTGAAATGAAATACACTATGGAAATAAATATTATTTTAGCAATTCCCAAAAGCTATAGTCTAACTTATACATGGGACCAAGGCCATGCATTGGGCATTAATTTTTACTTCAGAAAGTTACTTTTTTGTTCTGGTAGATTGTGTGGTTATTTTTTATTGCAAGTAAATTTTCTTGAATTATATTTTTTTATTTACTGTAAATTGTATGTACTAGTAAAGGTCAATTTGAGTGGTTTAATTCTGCAATTCATATGTTTCATTTGTTAAAATCTGCCAAGAGTCAAATATATCAGTGAGGATTCCGCAGAAAGGGATGGCACAATCAAAAGGGTGACTGAGGGCTGCTGAATAAAAGGAATATTTATAGAGAGGTAGGGTTAAGGGAATCAACAAGGGATGATGAAGGACCTCTTGCAGCTGTTACCACTCGTAAGCCAGCAGGGACCAGGGGGAAGCAGCTTCTGGACACCATTGAGAGCTGTAGGAGGTCCCACCCAGCAGGAGCTATGGCCTTATGTAGGGAAGCACAGTTAGTGCCAAACCACAGGGAGGGAATGAAGGGACTAACTTTCCGGAGGATCTCTCCTCCTGCCCTCTACTCTTCTGCTTATTCCTCCCATTGGCCAAACCCAACTGTAATCTAGGGAGTAAGAGGAATCTGGTTAATGAAGCCCATGAAGTCAGTAGAACAGATGGAGAGTAGACGTAGAGGGGCAAATGAAGACTATCCAGCATAAGTCGATGAAAAATATATGTTCTTGTTTAAAAAATACACCAACACAAGAATTGAAACCACAAAGTTGGCAGCCTCTCTTCCTGCCTTTTACTCCAAATAGATATCCAAGCTTGGGGAACAGGAATCTGCTGCACCTGTATAGAAAGGAGTAAAATATTATAGATTCCTTTACCAAAACATTTGTCATGGGCCCTGCTCTCTGAGGCTCAGCATTTACGTGTCTCCTCGCCGGAGGCAGTGAATATGACTGGGAAGAGAAAGGGGACCAGACAGAAGCATCTTTCTGTTTCCATGCGCACGGCCCTACAGCTTACAGCTTCTCCTAAGGAGAGCAAAGGGAGACAGCCATGCAGACCGGTCTGGAAAGGAACTGAAGCCCTATTTTTAAGAAGGACCACTGGAGTGAGAAATATCAAGAAAAAGCTCACTTCACGATGCTGAGGGCATGCCACATCCCCAAATTTAACCTAAGCTGGGGTAGCCTACACAGCTTTATAAAGAAAGTATATATAGCCTGGCCGGGCATGCCTCAGTGGTTGAGCATCGACCTAGGATCCAGGAGATCACTGTTCGATTCCTGGTCAGGGCACATGCCCGGGTTGTGGGCTCGATCTCCAGTGGTGGGGGGTGCAGGAGGCAGCTGATCAATGACTCTCTCATCATTGATGTTTCTATCACTCTCTCCCTCTCTTTTCCTCTCTCTGAAATCAATGAAGATATATTTTTTTTAAAAAAAAGAAAGTATATATAGCAATTCTGCAGAGTATAAAATGCTGATAAAAAATCAGGAAAAAGCAAATTTTAACAAAATGGAAAAAGATGGGACAAAGTATGACACCGCAGGCCGTCTGTCCATGTTGCCCTTTCTGCTGCCACTAGCACAGGATTTGCCTTTATTTTTTGTTTCCTCTCGCCCTCCATCCCCTCCTAGAGCATACTTTTCCTAGCACAGACTGTCCCCGTCCTCTCTACCAGTGGGCCCCGGTTCTTCCATGAACACACTCAACCTTTCCCCTTTGGACAAATTCTAGATTTATCAGGGGGTAGTAAAGATTTTTCAAACTGCTGGAAGTTTCTCAGACAAGTTATTTAACCTCTCTGACTCCCAGTTTCCTCATTTATAAAACAACAATAATACAATTAGCCATCTCCTCAATTATTTTGAGGATTAAATGAGTAACTGCATGCAGGACATTCAGCACAGCGTCCGGACGTGGTACATGCTAAGAAGGTTAGGGATTAGGATTATCTAGATGCCCAGCTCAGGGGCCCCTCTGACCTCCTCACACACATCTTGCTCAGACTGCTCACGCGTGGTGGGGTCGTGGTGCTAGGGGTTACGGGGTCTGTGTTAACTCTGGGTAACTGTCAAGAATGACAGTGATCATAAGCACATGGGACAAGTTTGTATTTCAGAAAATGGAGTGAAGACTGGCACGCATGGGACAATGTAGGGGAATGTGTAAGCATGAAAGAGGAGGCCAGGAGACACAGAAGGACAACAGGGCACAAAACATGGCGTCTGTCCCCTCCATGGAGACATGGAAGGGAACGAGAGGGAATAGCGCCTGAAACATTACTCAGACAGGAAACACAGCTCTATCACAAAGCTGAAATCAAGCAGGTTTCATTTGTCCACCATCTTCTGAAGAGCCCCAGAATAAGTCCGAGCAACGTGACACAGGTGACCTGAAACCAACACCCAAAACTTCCCTTTTCCAGGCAAAACATTCCTCGTGTCCTTAACTATCCCTTATTGTGACACCTCACCATTTGGGTGCCTTCCTCCAGATCTTATCCAACCTCTCAGTGCCTATCTTACTTTGCTGGGCCAGAACCAAACACCAACAAGTAATTCTAGACTAGTCTTAGCAGTACTGAGTGCTGCTGTGTCAGTTGCTGGCTTGATCCTGACCTTGTACTTCCATTCATGCAACCTGAGATTACAAAGCTTTATTAGCAACTAGGTCATGCCTTTATGATCCTCAACAAATGAAAGAAGCAACAACATTGCACATTACCTAGAAGAAAACTGAGTATGCGGGGTGAGTGGGTTGCTCACGAAAGACAGACTCACAGATACCCTTATGATTATGGTGCTGATCTTGCCTCCTGGGACCACACAGTCCCTTGGTTTCTTGTTTTCCATTTGCCTATAACTTTTTGGGTTGGCTCTGAGGACTAAGGATGGGGAATTTTGAGTTTATCTGTTGAACCTGGTCATTTGTGTTAATAACTGGCCCTCGAGGTCATGTAGAACTAGATGCTAGTGCCAGTGCCAGAGCCCAAAGAACAAATTTTCCCTTGAAAATGGAGCTCACTACTTTTAGTTACGAGATTTTTGCTAGAATTAACTGGCCAGTACTCATCTCAGTTCTTAGAGCGTGCCTGATGTCATGATAAATGTTTAAAAACTGCCACAGCTGCACAATTCAGCCTTTGAAGAGAGTTGAGACTGTCTTAAAGAGCTTCTCAACGTGCCCGGGCCGCGGAACAAGCCAGAAAGCCCTAGATGTTTGAAAACTCAACATTAAATTTTTATGTTTTTAAAAATAAATGTCCTCATGTGACTTGTAAAATGGAAGACACGATAACCAAAACACAGAGAGTGGCATGCTGTGGTGTGCTACTACTTGACCTGTACAAATAAATCTTCCTGCTGTGAGTAGGCGCTCCGATAAAAGAAGAGCACGCTTAACCATAAACGAGAGGGCTCGATTCTCATTACTACCTATTATGGTGATCGGAGAAACGCGAGCTCAGATGGTCACATCTTTCCATGAAATGCCAGTTTGAAAAACTAAGGAAGGTGGAGAGTCCGCTTCCTGCCTTTCTTTCTACAAATAGCTTCTGTGTTCTCAATTAGGTTACAGTGAACCACAACAGTTGCAGAGAAATACTAAGTAAGGAGACACACTTATCCTGTATTATCAGTATTCTAGGCTCCTTAAAAATAAGGTTTTGCCTTTAGTTTTATCTACTGGAGCATGTTCA